>NC_087207.1:66461073-66498573 GCF_015104395.2 Macrobrachium nipponense
ATAATATAATAATAATAATAATAATAATAATAATAATAATAATATGTTTTATCAAAGTAATTGCTGCCTAAGCTGCGTTAATTTTACGAAGGTTCTTCTCTGTTATTCTCATTACTGTTTTCTCATTGTTGCTTAAACTGGTGAGCAACGCACCGAAGGTTGGCATGTCTCAAATAGGTAAAAGACTTTGACAAATACCTCTTTGAGACATGCCAACCTTCGGTGCGTTGCTCACCAGTTTAAACAACAATGTGAAAACAGTAATAATTACAATAATAGAGAAGACCTTTATGAAATTAACGCAGTTAAGGCAGCGATTATTTTTAATAAAACATGTTTAAAAGAGGGTTTACTTCCAGCATTTAATAATAATAATAATAATAATAATAATAATAATAATAATAATAATAATAATAATAATAATAATAATAATAATAATAATAATAATAATAATAATAATAAAGGGTTAAAAAGGAATCGATCTCCTCAGGTCAAATCGTGTCCTGTGTGGGTCATGTTGTCTTTAATGTATTGACTTCACGGTATTTTTGAAGACTCGGCCCTTTCAGCTGTAAAATAATTCATGGCAGATCACGACTCTACAGAAATTACAAAAATACAAATATCTCAAGATTTATGCTAACTAGCTGTAACGCTAAACCACTTTTTGTTGCTGTTTGTCAAAGTTAGCTCCTATCCGGCTGGGTTCTAGGGAAACTGCTGAATATAGACAATATGAGAATCCGACCTCTTTACTTTACAGATATGTCCTTTTTGATGCAATATCTCAACATTGCAGGTTTAGCCTCTCAACAATAACAAAATTCTGTCTTCTCATTGTAAAGATTAAAGACAAATGAATCTAGTTTCCACCAGGAACTGTAATAAGAGTAGAACTTCCCTTGCTTTTTGAGTGGCTTGGGCTAGAAAAGGGAAAACTTAATCGCACCTTCCACTCGTATTTTCTCTCACAAAAAAGTATATATATACATATATAGAACATATGAAAATTATTATATATGTCTGTAAAGTCTTATCTATTCTCTGATACAATTCATGTAAACCTCACATAGTAGATTTTAATGTATGATTATTAACTTAATTTGTTTATTTTCATGCATAAAGGCAGCTTTTATGTATTTCTTATTTTCTTCACGTAAGTTAATGATCTCTTCAATTTGATTTACAACAGTGTGTGCAAAATAATAATAATAATAATAATAATAATAATAATAATAATAATAATAATAATAATAATAATAATAATAATAATATGTGGCGCCGTGGCAGAGTCGGTTAGGTCGTCAATGGACTGATTAAGTTAAGCAACATTGGGACTGGTCAGTCGTTGGATGGGTGACCGCTCTCCTCGGCGTTGATTCCTTGGGAAAGGATCTTTACCATAATTTCCTCAGTCTACTCAGCTTTAAATGAGTACCTATCCCTGATGGGCTAGGGTCCAGCTATGGGTTAAATAGCAAAACTCAGCAATGATGGAAAGAAATGAAGGAATAAACGACAACGACGAAAATGGAACCTCTGGCAACAGAGGAGCTTCGTCCGGCAACCAGGTATTCAACCCAATTGAAGGGGAAGACGGTCAGGTACTTGGAGGTCGTCATCCAGCAACTGACCACCACAACGACAGTAATCAACAGCCTGAGATTGGAGCTACAGAAGCAAAAAGGAAGAAATGGACAAGAGAAGAAAATAAGGAAATATGGAGATGCTACATCAGAAGCAACCCGACGGAGAGAGGATATAGAAGAAGGTTGGTCAAAATCTGGAATGAGAGGAATAACACCCCCCAAACAGAGCAGAGGCTGGCAGACCAAGTAAGGCTCTCCCTAACAGAAAGAGAAGAACTGGAAAGGGAAATGTCACACAACACGAAGACGAACTGAGAGACGATGCCACAGAAGACGACAGGGATGATGAGGTATCAAACAACGACACACGAAGAAACACCGACGAAGTTACAGAGAGGACGGAATGGGTAGAAAAGATTAGACAATGGATGGAGCCAGATACAGAGAGAACAAAGATCCCCTCCATGAAAGCCTACAACACCAAGAAATTAAGGGAGAAAACAAGTGAGGTCAATGAAATAATGGGCATAATACATACCACCAGTATCAAAGAAACAAATAACTTGGCATATGCAGGAGCAAGATTAGTAGCAGAACTGATGGGGATTCGAACACCAACACCACCAGCACAACCAACCCATCAGAAACCAAAACAGCAACCTCCTTGGAAAAGGCGCCTGGAAAAGCAAATCATGGTGATGAGATCTGACTTGAGTAAACTGAAAGAGATGGCAGAAAAAAGGCTACGAAGCAAGAAAACAAGGGAGGAACTCAACGAGAAATACAAAGTACAAGAGAGGGGACTAAATAACACAATAGAAGATGTAAAACAGAGGCTTAAGGCCAAAGCACATAAGATCCAACGATACATGAACAGGAATAGGGGATACCAACAGAACAAACTATTCGAAACCAACCAGAAAAGACTATACAGCCAACTAAGAGGGGAAGACAACCACCCAGAAATTCCTGAAGCCGAATCAAGTAAGAGACTCTGGGAAGACATATGGAGCAATCCGGTATCACACAACAAACATGCAACATGGTTCCAGGAACTCAAGGAAGAAGAAACAGGGAGAATAAAACAAAGATTCACAGAGATCACGACCGACACAGTCAGACACCAACTAAAGAAAATGCCAAACTGGAAAGCCCCAGGTCCCGATGAAGTCCATGGATACTGGCCTCAAAAAACTTCAAGGCCTACGACCCACGAATAGCAGAACAACTCCAGCATTGTATCTCAAATCACCATGCACCCAAATGGATGACCACAGGAAGAACATCCTTAGTACAAAAAGACAAGAGTAAGGGAAATATAGCCAGTAACTACAGGCCTATCACCTGCCTACCTATAATGTGGAAGTTACTAACAGGTATCATCAGTGAAAGGCTATACAACTACCTAGAGGAGACAAACACCATCCCCCACCAACAGAAAGGCTGCAGAAGGAAGTGTAGGGGCACAAAAGACCAGCTCCTGATAGACAAAATGGTAATGAAGAACAGTAGGAGAAGGAAAACCAACCTAAGCATGGCATGGATAGACTATAAGAAAGCCTTCGACATGATACCACACACATGGCTAATAGAATGCCTGAAAATATATGGGGCAGAGGAAAACACCATCAGCTTCCTCAAAAATACAATGCGCAACTGGAATACAATACTTACAAGCTCTGGAATAAGACTAGCAGAGGTTAATATCAGGAGAGGGATCTTCCAGGGCGACTAACTGTCCCCACTACTCTTCGTAGTAGCCATGATTCCCATGACAAAAGTACTACAGAAGATGGATGCCGGGTACCAACTCAAGAAAAGAGGCAACAGAATCAACCATCTGATGTTCATGGACGACATCAAGGAAATAGATACCCTAATCCAGACTGTAAGGATTGTATCTGGAGACCTCAGGATGGAGTTTGGAATAGAAAAATGCGCCTTAGTCAACATACAAAAAGGCAAAGTAACGAGAACTGAAGGGATAAAGCTACCGGATGGGAGCAACATCAAACACATAGATGAGACAGGATACAAATACCTGGGAATAATGGAAGGAGGGGATATAAAACACCAAGAGATGAAGGACAAGATCAGGAAAGAATATATGCAGAGACTCAAGACGATACTCAAGTCAAAACTCAACGCCGGAAATATGATAAAAGCCATAAACACATGGGCAGTGCCAGTAATCAGGTACAGTGGAATGGACGAAGGCAGAACTCCGCAGCATAGATCAGAAAACCAGGAAACATATGACAATACACAAAGCACTACACCCAAGAGCAAATACGGACAGACTATACATAACACGAAAGGAAGGAGGGAGAGGACTACTAAGTATAGAGGACTGCGTCAACATCGAAAACAGAGCACTGGGGCAATATCTGAAAACCAGTGAAGACGAGTGGCTAAAGAGTGCATGCGAAGAAGGACTAACAAAAGTAGACGAAGACCCAGAAATATACAGAGACAGGAGAATGACAGACAGAACAGAGGACTGGCACAACAAACCAATGCACGGACAATACATGAGACAGATTAAAGAACTAGCCAGCGATGACACATGGCAATGGCTACAGAGGGGAGAGCTAAAGAAGGAAACTGAAGGAATGATAACAGCGGCACAAGATCAGGCCCTAAGAACCAGATATATTTCAAAAGAACGATATGATGGAAATAAACATCTCTTCCCATATGTAGGAAGTGCAATACGAAAAATGAAAACCAATATAAACCACATAGCAAGGGGAACAGAATGCCTGGCACTTGCACAGAACCAGTACAAAAAGAGGCATGATTCAGTGGCAAAAGCCCTCCACTGGAGCCTGTGCAAGAAACATCAGCTACCTTGCAGTAATAAGTGGTACGAGCACCAACCTGAGGGAGTGATAGAAAACGATCACGCAAAGATCCTCTGGGACTATGGTATCAGAATGGATAGGGTGATACGTGCAAATACACCAGACGTGACGTTGATTGACAAAGTCAAGAAGAAAGTATCACTCATTGATGTCGCAATACCATGGGACACCAGAGTTGAAGAGAAAGAGAGGGAAAAAATGGATAAGTATCAAGATCTGAAAATAGAATAAGAAGAATAGGGATGGATGCCAGTGGAAATCGTACCCATAATCATAGGAGCACTAGGCACGATCCCAAGATCCCCTGAAAAGGAATCTAAAAAAACTAGAGCTGAAGTAGCTCCAGGACTCATGCAGAAGAGTGTGATCCTAGAAACGGCGCACATAGTAAGAAAAGTGATGGACTCCTAAGGAAGCAGGATGCAACCCGGAACCCCACACTATAAATACCACCCAGTCGAATTGGAGGACTGTGATAGAGCAAAAAAAAAAAAAAAAAAAAAATAATAATAATAATAATAACCTGCATACAACTGAGAGGGTTACAACAACCACAATAATAATAATAATAATAATAATAATAATAATAATAATAATAATAATAATAATGGATTCCAGAGGCATAAAACTTCATCCTAGTTTAGCAATCCAGCCTTCCTAGCTCCCCCCCCCCCTTCCCTTTCCCTCAGCCCAGCACCGCCCCCCCCCCCCCACCCCCCCCCCTTCCCCATTAAAAAAAAACCAAAAAAAAATCCCGTATGGAAATCCTCACCATCTCCAAAATCTATAGTCACTAACGAACACACAAACAAACGAGCAAAGAGACCGACAGCCAAACAAACAAAATATAAAAATAGACAGCCAAACGAACAAATATAAAAACAGACAGACGTACAGACAGGCAATAACCTCCCACTTCATTGACGGGATCAAAACAAACTGACAATTAACACCCAAAGGTAAAATCAGACATATACAAAATCCCATTCAACCCCTTCTGTGTTTGTCATTCACTTTTCAGAATGCCATTAATAGAGATTAAGCGTGCAGTAATATCTCTCTCTCTCTCTCTCTTCTCTCTCTCTCTCTCTCTCTCTCTCTCTCTCCTTGGTATTATGAAATGTATTGGTGTTCTGATGTTAGGTATAGTGTAATTTAGCATCATCTTTCTCTCTCATTCACTTATGTTTATGATACTATTATGCTTATACCAATTAGCCTAAGTATAAATCTCTCTCTCTCTCTCTCTCTCTCTCTCTCTCTCTCTCTCTCTCTCTCTCTCTCTCTCACACACACACAGAATGTGGACAATAGTGCATTGTTCTTGGTAAACACGGCTCAGACGACGCTGACCGTTGACAAATCAGTAAAGGTAACATTTGATTAAAATACAGAATAAAAAGTCAATTGCCTTCGTCAGTAAACAAGTAAGGAAGTCTGCAACAATGGCGTCCATTTGATGAAAGACAACTGGCGCTTTTAATTAAAGCGGTTTTTCTGTTATGGTGCGTTTGCTTTCAGGGCGAATGTGATTGCAAGGCGTTGATGATATCTCCGCCCCGCTCTCTCTCTCTCTCTCTCTCTCTCTCTCTCTCTCTCTCTCTCTCTCTCTCTCCAACATTCATATGCCTCTGTTAGCCTGGGCATTAAATTTCTCACCTGGCAGTTACTCGACTCTCGTTGGATGGATGTCAATCTGACCATAAATATCTTGCAATATATATATATATATATATATATATTATATATATATATATGTATATATATACTATATATAACATATATTATATATATATATATATATATATATATATATATAATATATAATATATATTATATCAGCCACAACATAACAATCGTTAATAAGCCGTCTTCATCATGCGATACACCTTTCAATATGCAACATTCTAATTGCGTACAGACAATGATGAACAATAAAGGCAATAAATGTCTAAAAAAAAAAGGGCATAAAACACGGCACTAAAGTTACGAAAAGGCGAACAAAAAGAGCGAAACAAAACATATAAAACAAATGTCGCAAAGTGAATGTGAGAATAAGTTGCTAACACGGGAACAATAAAACCGGGTTTAACTCAGAATAATGGGAGAGGTGTACAACAGTGCCACCTGCAGAGAGAGAGAGAGAGAGAGAGAGAGAGAGAGAGAGAGAGAGAGAGAGGTTAACTGAAATTTATCTAAGCCAATATCTGAAGCAGAAAGAGAAAGCGAGAAAGAAAGGATATTACTGAGAGAGAGAGAGAGAGAGAGAGAGAGAGAGAGGGAGAGATTGATTGAAATTTATGTAAGCCAATATCTGAATCAGAAAGAGAAAGCAAGAAAGAAAGGATATTACTGAGAGAGAGAGAGAGAGAGAGAGAGAGAGAGACCTTACCTTACAGACCTTACATCTTGTTCGGGTTGCCCCAGGTCCCTCAGTGTGAGGCACCTCTAATGTCTACCAGAGAGTTGCTAGTACATCTTCCGGTATATTTTGCATCTTCCAATCTTGGATGGTCTGGGATGCAGTTTAGATATTTGTCGAGCTTATTCTTAACACATCTACGCTCACTCCTGATATTCCTCAGATGAGCTGGCAACGCATTGAATAGACGCTGCATTATCGATGTGGTGCGTATGGATTAATGTCCTGTGTGCTTCTTATTTTTCCTGGTATATTTTGGGCACATATTAATCTACCTCTGGCTTGCTATTTCTGATATTTTTAGTTCCATGATATTTTCTGCTATTCCTTCTATCTGTTTCCATGCCTGAATTATCATGTAGCGTTCTCTTCTCCTTTCTAGACTATATAATTTTAAGAATTGTAGTCTTTCCCAGTAGTCAAGGTCTTTAACTTCTTCTATTCTAGCTGTAAAGGACCTTTGTACACTCTCTATTTGTGCAATATCCTTTTGATAGTGTGGGTACCATATCATATTGCAATATTCAAGTGGGACTACGAACATATGTTTTATAAAGCATAATCATGTGTTTCAGCTTTTCTTGTTTTGAAGTGCCGTAACAACATTCCCATTTTTGCTTTACATTTTGCCAACAGAGTTGCTATTTGATCATTGCATAACATGTTCCTATTCATCATCACACCAAGGTCTTTAACTGCTTCCTTATTTTGTGATGGTCTCATTATTAGGTCCCTTATATTGCATACAGCTTTCTTTCTCTGTCTCCATAATTTATTGATTCAAATTTATCAGAGAATTTTTTAGTACCATCCTATTTACCTCTGCCCAAATCATATACTTTGTTAAGGTCTCTTTGTAGAGCGTTCCTATCTTCATCACAAGTAATTTCTCTACTTATTCTTGTGTCATCTGCGAAACTACTCACTACCGAATCCTTAACATTATTGTCTGATGTTTTTTCTTCAATCAATAATAACAAACAGTATTGCAGCTAACACCGTACCTTGCGGCACACCGGATATTACCTTGGCTTCATCCGATTTCTCGTCGTTTGCAATAACTATCTGTTTTCTGTTGTGTAAAAATTCTTTTAACCATCTTCCTACTTTATCCACGATATTGTGTTTTCTAATTTTCTTCGCTAATATATTATGGTCTACTATCAAAAGCTTTTGCAAAGTCTAAATAAACCACATCTGTTCATTTCCGCTTTTCATATTTTTGAATATGTTCTCACGGTGGACTAACAGTTGGTTTGTGTACTTTTTCCGGGTACGAAACCATGTTGTCCTTTATTAAACAAATTATTTTTTATTAAATGTTTCATAATATTTTTCTTCATTACCCTTCCCTTCATACACTTTCATAATATGTGATGTTAGACTCACAGGCCTATAATTACTTGCCTCTAGTCTTGATCCACTTTTGAAAGTAGGGGTAATATACGCTAATTTGTGGCTCATCATACATCTTGCCTGTATCTACACTTTGTCTTAATAATATTGCAAGTGGCTTTGCGATAGAATGAACTACTTTCTTTAACAAAATAGCAGGAATTCCATCAGGCCCTGCAGCAGCTCCATTTTTAATTTCATTAATAGCCTGCACAATATCAGCTTCATTAATATCTATGTCCAGCTAAATATTCACTATTTTCATCCCTTACTTCTATATCATTATCTTCATTATCTATTCTAGGGGTGAATTCTCTCTTATATCGTTCTGCCAGTATGTTGCAAATTTCCTTTTTTTCATTCGTTTAATCTCCCTTCAATTCTCAGAGGGGCCTATTTTCTATTCTTCTTTTATTCATCTTCTTCGCATTATGAGTATAATAGTTTGGGGGATTTTGCTTGATATTTAATAGGGTTTTTTCTTCCAAGTCCCGTTTTTCATTTTCTTTTGATTGTAATAAACTCTTTTTTTTTTGTTCTGCATTTTCTATCTTACTTTTTAGTTCTATTAACTTTCCATGCATTTTTTTCTTTTGCAAGACCTTTTTTCCACTTTCTGATTTTCTGGAACAAGATCCTTCTGTCTCTTGGTATGCATGATGGATGTTACTTTTCTTCTTCGGTATAGATTTTTCCACTATTATCTCCAATATTTTATATAATATCTCCGTGATCTTTATCCCTTATCCCGGATCATCACTTACGAAAATAGTTATCCTCCCAATCTTTGTTTAATTCTTCATTAATTTACTGAGGACCAATTTATATTTTTTACTGTGAAGAACGTTGTATGTTTCCATATCCTTCCCACTTTTTCATTTCTTGCTTATCTCTATTTTCACTTGCTTTGGAATGAACTGTTAATTCTATGACATTATGGCTGAAATACTCGCATTATAAACTATTATTTCTTTAACATAATTCAATCTCGTTCACAAATACTAGGTCTAAAGTAGTTTTCCTTTCTTGTTGGCAGGTGATTTTATTTGTTGAATGTTGTATTCTAGTAGCATATCTATAGCTTTTCAATTGCCTCTTATCTTCTGCACTACTATTACTCTCTTTTTTATATTTGTATAAGTACATCCACAATCTCCTATTCGTTTCTTTCCAGTTCTACGAAAAGGAAAGTTGAAGTCACCAGATAGAGAATAGTCCCAAGTCCTTTGTGATTTCTACATATATCATCCAATTTTTCAATTATTAAGTCAAACTCTTTAAGTATTAGGAGGTCTATATATTTACTATGTTTCAATCGAATTTTTCAGATTCAAATTCTATAAACCGCTATTAGTTCACATTCTGAGTTACTATATTTCTCATATATTTTTCCTTGTTTTTTTTTTGTCTTTCCCATATATTGCGGTTCCCCCTTGATTCCTATTTTTTCTATCTGATCTATAAGTTTGGAACCCTTTTATTTGATCATCATTTCCCAGTCTCTTGGGAATACCAGGTTTCACTTATATTTCATTATATCTATTTTCTTTTCATTTTGGGTTAGTTCTTCTAAGTACTCTATTTTTCTTTTTGAGTTACTCGTAACTAAACCCTGCGCATTCATCACTATGATGGTTTTGCGTGTTCTCCTTCATTTAATACTGATAGTAATAAGGATTTTCCCATGTCTCTTTCCTGTTTCTGGTATGTTTGTTCTTGTTCATTTCCAGAAATCCTTTCCATCAATTATTCATCCAACTTTCCATAATATGATCTTCCTTCATCACAATTATCATTTTGTGGTCTGAATCTGCAATTTTTTCTCGACCTCTGCAATATCCTCTTGCATAATAAATACAGTATTATCAATCTTGAGTAGCGAATTTCGGAGCTGATGCTTTGAAATTCTTTGCTGACACCTCTGCATATCTCATGGTGGTTTGCTTTCTTCTGTTTTACCTGATATTCTTGATTTCTCTCTTTATTTGTTTCTTTCTATTTTGATTTTATTTTTACTTGGTTGGTTATTTATTTGATTATGATTTTTTTCATGGCTACAAGGGTGCATATATTTACATTTTTTTTGTCAAGAACCTTTAACATCCTTATTTTTCTTCTTTTATGGTTTTTTAAACATATTTTTGGATGCAGATCTCTGCAATCATCCTCCCCATATCCATCTAAGTATGCACATTTACCATATATTTCATAGTTTGTGACATATCTTAGGATGTTTGTAGTAACATCTTTCCATCCAAATCTGCAATTCCCTCTTTTCAAAAGGTTTGCAGACTTTTGTCTTTTTTTTCTTGTATATTTTTTCCTCTTTCCCCGTCATTGTAGTAGATCTGGTAGAGCCTCTTCGGCATTTTGCTTTTCTGCTTGTCATATCGTAATTTATTTTCTTCGTAGGTATGCTGCTTTATTGCCTCATATGTAGTATCAATGAGTATCTCTGCATCCATACTTTTATCTTGTTCTTTGTTTTCCTTATTTTTTTCTGGGAGGTTCATTTTTGTTTACTTTCTCTTTTCCGTTTTCCTCTTCTTCTTTTTCTTCTTCTTCTTCCTCCTTCCTCTTCTTCTTCATCCTCAACTATTTGTACATTCAATCTTGATTTAATAACATTGTCTATCCATGATAGACATGTTGAACAAAAAATTCTTGTATCTTTCTCAAATCTTGTATTACCTCAGCACTGTGGATGGGTCGGAATGTTGCATGCAGCACATTTTCTGATTAGGTTTTGTGGATTGACTATGCTATACAAACCTTACACAGTTTGCATGCTTTTGGCATTCTTTTTCCTAATGCATCAATTAGTATATTCACAAGATTCACCTTATCATTTTCTTTGTCGGAATATGTTGGTTTATGTTATATTTTTCTTTATGAGTCTCTTGACCACTTGGATTTATTTGGAACTTCTTCAATTATTTTCAAGATGTTTTCATTAGATTTGTTCCAGTTTGCAAGGGATTATATCCTTCTAATATATCTATGAATGCTTTTGTATCTTTTTTGGTTAGGGACTGTTGCTGATTTCAATAGAGTGAGAAATGCCAGTTCCCTTCCTGCTACCTCATCGTATTGCGAATCTGCTAGACACGACCCAAATTACGCCACCTTTTCCCGCAGTTGGAACTTACTGCCATCTTGTTCTGATTTATAGTATTACACTTGATAAACTAACTTAGAAGACGCTTTATCCTACTATTTTCACACTAATCTTATCACCGATAGTTCACGAACACTTCTAGATATTTCTCAAATTCTAGTCGTATGTTAAACTTGTGATATCTGTTGATTATTGTGACTTCACGCGGGTACGTCTCACCAAGCAAGATGGCTACTACGAGAGAGGAGAGAGAGGAGAGAGAGAGAGAGAAGAGGAGAGAGAGAGAGAAGAGGGAGAGAGCTTGAGAAAGAAAAGGCCAAGAAAAGAAAAAGATGATTGAAATTTAGAGGAAGCCAATAGAGAATCAGGGAAAAGAGAAAGCAGCAAACAGAAAAGAAATAATACTGATGGGAAAATTGAGAGAAATGGCGAAGAGCCAAAGCCCGTGAATGAAAGAAGACGCCACATTCGGCCCCCCGCCCTGCGCTGATCACCATTCCTGTATTTTTTACCGCCCCGCATTTTTATTTCTTTCTGGATAATGGGGGGGGGCTGGGGGAGGGGCGGGGGTTGAAATCCACCACCCTCTGCCCGTTACAGCATATGATCCAGTTTAATCAGATGGGAGGAGGAGGAGGAGGATTAGGAGGAGGAGGAAGGGAACAGGAGATTGGATTAGAAGAGGGAAAACAGTGAGGAGAAAAAGGAGTTGGAGGAGGAGGAGGAGGAGGACCGGGACGAGAGAAAAGAAACAGATGAGAAAAGAAAGAACAGAAAGAAAAGGCAAAAAGGGGAGATTAAAAATGAGGTAAGAGAGAGGAGTGAAGAAGAGAGGAGGAGGAAGAGGAGATGAAGGAAATGGGAAAAGGGAAAGACATAAATAGGGAAGAGGAGAGGAGAGAAGAAGAGAGGTGAATTGGTGGGAAGGAAGGAAAAGGGGGAGGAAAAAGTAAAGGGAAGAAGAAGAAGAAGACGAAGAAGAGGGGGAGGAGGAGGAGGAGGAGAGAAAAAGAAAGATATGAAGAGAAAGGGCAAAGAAGAGAGGGGGAAAGGGGGAAGAGAAATGAGAAAGGGAAGAATAGGCGAGAGAAGCTGGAAATTAAAGACCAGAGAAGGAAGGAAGAGAATAATACGAAATGAGAATAAGAGACATTAATCGAAGACAGGAATGGCAAAAGTAGAAAGGGAACACACGACTCTCTCTCTCTCTCTCTCTCTCTCTCTCTCTCTCTCTCTCTCTCTCTCTCCTCTCCCGGTCTCTGTTGGCGATTCCCAAAATGAGATGGGAAAATAATTGAGGCGTTTCAACAAGACTTCATATGAGTAGAGAGAGAGAGAGAGAGAGAGAGAGAGAGAGAGAGAGAGAGAGAGAGAGAATAATACCACTCACACACATACATATATATACATTATATATAATCTTAGGAAATAGTTCTTCTCTAACGTAGAAATCGTAAAACAATTGCTAGTTTTTAATAAATATTTTGTCCTCTTTTCGATTGTGTTATATGAATATTAATGTACGTTTAGTCAATATAGAAAGATGCTCTATATATATATATATATAGATAATATATATATATATATATATATATATATAATAACACTAATTATTTACGATTTTCTCCGTTAGAGAAGAGTTATTTCGTAAAATTATAAAAATACACTTGAAAGACGTAAAAAAAAGTTCAAAAAAAAAAAAAAACAAAAAAAAAAAAAAAAAAACACTGTTCAGTGCGAAATATAATAAATATCAGGAGGTTTAGTCAAAATTTCACAAACTGACATCCCATCCCCCCATCCTGCGAATCAAGGGCCCAGGGCACAATGGGTCTTCCGGAAATCCAATCTTCCTATGACAAAAGGTCAACATTTACGCCCAAGACTGGCGTCCATATAATGGTACTGACTCGGTGGGATCCCTAGTTGGGGATCAGTGTTTCTGTTGTCCAGTTAATAGAGCGTCAGGATATATATATATATATATATATATATCTATATATATATATATATATATATATATATATATATATCATATTATTTGTATACAATATACAATAAATATATATGTGTATATATAGACAGGGGTCTCCAACAAGTCTCAGAGATTTTTCTTCTCTTTTTGAAACTCTGCCAACTCACGCCGACTCGTCAAAGAAAGCTACTGCGAAGGCCATTTGTCTGTCCGTCCGCACTTTTTCTCTCCGCCCTCAGATCTTAAAAACTAACAAGGCGGCTAGAGGGCTGCAAATTGCTATGTTGATCGTACACCCTCTAATCATCAAATATACCAAACTGCAGCCCTCTAGCCTCAGGAGATTTTAATCTATTCAAGGTTAAAACTAGCCTTTCTTTCTCTCGGAAGATCAGCAGCCCACAGTTTTCTTGGGTGTACCCTATATCAGTCATCTTCCGTTTTCTTTCTCATTCCACTTATAAACAACCACACTTCCTATTTTCTTCATCGTGGGGATATACCTACTTTCTTTCGTACCACCTCAATCTAAGTCGGCTTAGAATTCTCTTTCTTACTCAAAGAGATCAATTTCCCTCCGCTTTTCTTCTCCCCTTCCTCAACACTGAGTAGTCCTCTAGTTTCTTTCTACCACTTCCCTCTCGCACTCGTGTGAGAAGTACATCTCCCATTACATTTCTCCCTTAACCGAAGACCAATCAATCTCCATTTTCTTTCGCGTCCCTCCCCCTCCCACCTCTTTTTTTTTTTTTTTTTTTTTTCTTCTACCCTTCATCGCCAAAGGTTAAACCACAGCCCATTTTCGATCTACCCAACTGCCTCCTCCCTCCCGCCTGCCCAAGATTATGGTCCCCAGCCATTAACTTTTTTCCCGCTCAATCCTTATCAAGTGAGATTATTCTGATCTCATTTTCTTTTTCCTACTCCCTTCCTTTCCCAAGGATTAAGCCACCCCTGACTTTTTTTCCCTTAACCTCCTCTCTCTTTAGAGTGAGTCAGTTCCCATTTTCTTTCTCATAGATTAAGCCAATGCCCATTTTCTTTTGCATGGATTAAGCTATAGTAGATTCACAGCAACCGTGTATCTGAAGTCTAAGGTTCTAGGCCCTTCCCTTACGATGCTCCTGATTGGCTGTTGATAAGCCAATCACAGAGCCGGAAACTCTGTCTCTCTCGAAAGTTCACATAGGCAGGATGTATTTTCCACCTCTCCTGAGGGATACTTTTGCAAGACGTATCCCTCCTCAGGAGAGGTGGAACATACATCCTGCCTATGTGAACTCTAGAGAGAGACTAAGAGTTTCTAGCCCCGTGATTGGCTTATCAACAGCCAATCAGGAGCATCGTAAGGGACTGGCCTAGACATCAGATGCACGGTTGATGTAAATCTACTATGGTTCCCATTTTCTTTCACATGGGTTAAGCTAGTTCCCATTTTCTTTCTCACCGTACTTATATCCAGACTCAAAGACTAATACGACTCCTTTTTCACTTCCTAATTCCCTAGTTTCATGAAGAATAAGCCACCTCCCATTTTCTTCTCATCTGGCTTTCTAATCAATTATTCCCTATAGATTAAGTCTATCCCGTTTTCTGTCTCATCTCCCTTTCCCCCAAGTTAAGCCAGTAGATTTCTTTCACTTTTGGCTTCCATTCATATTAACATCAAGTCACATTCCGTGTTCTTATATCCTTTTCCGAAGTTAAGTCTGTTAACATTTTCTGTCTTAAGTACTCGAGAAAGTCCCGTTTTCTTTGTAGTACTCCCCACAATCCTTCCCAAGCACTCGAGAAAATCCCAACGGCCGTTTTCTTTGTCCTACTCCCAAGTACTCAAGAAAATCCCGACTCCCGTTTCCTTTGTCCTACTCCCCAAAATCCTACTCCCAAGTACTCGAGAAAATCCCGACTCCCGTTTTCTTTGCTATACTCCCCAAAATCATTTCCCAAAGTACTCGAGAAAATCCGACTCCCGTTTTCTTTGTCCTACTTCCCCAAAATCCTACTCCCAAGTACTCGAGAAAATCCCGACTCCCGTTTTCTTTGCTATACTCCCAAAATCCTTCCACAGAGTACTCGAGAAAATTTGACTCCCGTTTTCTATGTCCTACTCCCCCAAAATCCTACTCCAAAGTACTTGAGAAAATTCGACTCCCGTTTTCTTTGTCCTACTCCCGAAAATCCGTCGCCCTACTCGCCAAAATCATACTGAAACAATCCAGGTCACATTTTCTCTTTCAATGAGAACAACACACCGATGACACAATGTCTTCCTGCTTGCTTTGCAGGCCAAAGGGAGCCGGAGGAGGCTGCGATCTTTATTACGCTATTTATACATGGAGCAATGAAGCCAAAGGCCCCGGATCCCGAGCTGATTTTCACTCTCAGATTGAATTTGCCGAGTCCGCCTCCTCTGGCCGACTCTCCGCATTTTGATTTCGTTCTCTGTTGTTAGGGATGGGGGTCGTGTTGCTTGCTGATCTGGGCATGATGCGCCTTTCGGGCTCTTGGGAAATGGGACATTTCTCCTTATTCATACCGTTGGTAGATGGTTACAGTTCTGACATATATTTGTTTGTATATATATGTAAATAAACATACACATTTAAATATATGTATGCATATATATACATATATATCAGAGAGAGAGAGAGAGAGAGAGAGAGAGAGAGAGAGAGAGAGAGAGAGAGAGAGTACCGTTGCTTGTAATAAGTCCACTATAATGCTGGTCATGCGTTTACTGAGTTTGCACAACACTATAACTGGTTAATTCGAGCAAGGGTGACCACCAAGGAAATACTACAGGTGCTGTCTACATATGAAAACTCTCGCAATATATATATATATATATATATATATATATATATAATATATATATATATATATATATATATATATATATATCGAACATTATGAAATGCATGACTTCTTATAAAATATGTCTACAACACGAAAATCTTTTTTTTTTATACATTTTATACTGAGAACCTCAGTCCAACAGAGAGAGAGAGAGGAGGAAGAGAGATAATGGAGAGAGAAGAGAGAAGAGAGCCTCTACGATCCTGAGGATGCCGTGTAAGCAAGTTTTGGAGGAGAGAATAATACCACCTCCTTGAAACGATAAAACTAAAGCTCGCGCTCGAGATCACTGATAATTCCTCACGAAGCGGAGAGGAGAGAGAGGAGAGAGAGAGAGAGAGAGAGAGAGGAGAGAGAGAGAGAGAGAGAATCTTAAAGTGGCAGGAACAGCGGGGACTGATTAATGCATTGCAAGGATAGAGCGACATGAGGTGTATCTGGGCGTAAAATTACCGTAGAGGTTATCCACCCTCCGGCAGCCTCGTCAAGATAAAATTACATTGCTGTGTTTTAGAATTAGATGGGAAGATAATGTATCATTCTTTAAAAAAAATAAAAAATAAAATAAAAAAGTATGCTGGACATTAGAACAAATTCATTATACTTTACTAAATCGTTAAACTTACGGGTGCATGTGTTTATTGTGATTGTATGCTCATGAAACAATAAACGTTATTAAAATATGCTAATTATTATGAATATAATCAAATGCATAGAGTATATATATCATCATGGCGAATATTCTTCAGAAAACGCTAAGTGAAGGTACACTCTGACATAACACAATCTTTATATTTCGAAGGAAACTGATCTATCAAGAGACCGTTGGAAGGGTCACCTAATCCGGCCCACCCCTCCCCCTCCCCCACACCGGTAATCTAGCCATAGAGTGATTAACGTACCTGAATGGAAACTGAGTGGGGCAAAAGATGAAGAAATCTTATCAATTTTCACTTTTACGATTGTTTCCGTCATCGTTACGACCAGAGAGAGCCAGTCTTCACAGCACTGCGCCACTTGGCCTCAATTTTTATGTCTTGTTTGTCAACTATTGACTATTTATGCAAATGGGATCTTCCTTTTTATGGCGATTTATCTGTTTAGTCCTTCATTGAACATGCATTTTAATTTCGGCTCTGCTTTATTTATATATTCACATCCGGACACTTGTTTCTTTTGAAGACTGATTAGAAAGTTAATTGATTTTTTCCTTCTCACGAATGTAAACAATTAAAGAAGAAGCAGAAGAAGAAGAAGTAGAAAAAAATCAAGTTACGCACACGGTCTGATAAAAGAATGAAAAAAAAAAACACTTCTTGTGTAAGTTATTTAATTATATTTGCATATCAGAATGCAAATTCATTAACTTTCTCAAAGGAAAAGGACAAGAGACCTTGAAAGGTAGAGAATTCTGTATTATTCCACTGATATACTTTAAAAACTGCAAAAAATTTCTTTTCTCTCGAAATAATAATAATATTAATATTAATAATTTTTCTGTTGGTGTATTGCGACTGTATTCCCCCTATTATTTGTTATTCTTTCATAAATGATGACGTAAGCATTATTTTAATAAAAATAATGTGGAAATTCTTTTCATAAAGAGAATATATCACACCTTAGCTGCAAAAGTCACGCAGATGTTGACGAGAAGTTTTGACCAGGCAGTGAAATATGGTGCGGATTATCCGTAGGCCTCTTCAACCAACGGGATATTAAATGAACACCTCTAAGAGTTTGAGTGATAAACTCTACTGATTGTGACCACCACATTTCGATTACTTCCTAAGCCTTGCCCTTAAACATCCAAGTTGCTTTTGCAACCTAGATGTGGTATATTCTTTTTATTATAAAGATTCCCACCTAAGAATGCTTTATTCCCATGCAGAGAAGAATGGAAAATATAGAAGAGTTACTGGCAGAATGCAGTAACCGATAAACATGAATCACAAGACAGATCTGAAAAACTCGATAAAAATTGAATGCAGCTGATGAAGCAATCACATTTAATCCCACGTATATAAAAGTAAGGTTTTTTTTTCCTACTAGCAACAACAATAACAATAATAATGATAATAATAATGAAGGAAGACTTTAATCAACAGCTGCTTAGCATCACTGAGAACCCAGGAAAACCAAAATTGGAAGGAAAAAATGACAAACAAAAATGATGCAGTTGTCCTTTCGTTTCATTGTAAAACCGTCATATTGTGTCCTCCATGCCAAGGGTGAAACTCTACCCTGAAACACAACGGTTCTTGGAAAATTATGGAAAATCTATACTATCCATCCTTTCAGACATGATGCATGTCATTATCATAATCAAAATAATTGTTGACATACTGTAACTATATATCAAACGAAGGATTTCCACTCGCGGTATTTATTATTATTATTATTATTATTATTATTATTATTATTATTATTATTATTATTATTATTATTATTATTATTATTATTATTATTATTATTTTAGATTCATTGCCCTTCATATTCAAATTTATTATATTTTCAGACGAGTCTATATAACGGACTGGGTTATCAACCATCGATCGCCCAAGCCCTCCAAATTTAAGAATATAAACTCAACATTATCGACGTCACACCATAAAAGGAAATGCGTTGGCTCAGTGTTCATATATATATATATATATATATATATATATATATATATTATATATATATATATATATATATCTAGGCTATCATGATATTGGATAGATAGCCATTAGAATCAAACACAAATTGTTAAATATCAGCTAAAATCGTGATAGTTTTCATAGAAATTATTCTTGTTCTAAAAGTTTTCTAGTTTGTTTTTTGTATGAGCAATCTTTACAGCAGATCAGCTTATCACAAAACTTTCATCAAATTCACAAGAATCACCCAAGCGGAAGCGAGTTGTCACCCTACAAAAATTTTCAAACAGCAACGTTCCTTTATATATGATTTTGAAATGAGTATGTTTAATATGAAAGAGAATTACACTGAAATATATTTTGAAATAAAAACAAGCCAATGCTATTTCTCAGGAAGACAGTTTGTTACACGTACTTTAACTTTTCGATGTCAGCCGACAGAAAGCATCCGAGTGTACGTAAAAACGTTTCTTGAACAAGGCACCTGGATCCCTGACGTGATATGTCTGGAACAAGGACGCCTCGAGAAATGACCTTAGAAACTGGATGCCAGAACTAATGTTCCTGAAGCATTGACGCTAAATAGAATATTCCTTGGACCTGGCGCCATGGCATGTACCTGGAACCTGAAAACCTTCCAGAATGAGCCTGTAACCTGGAACGTAGATTATCACTGGAACCCGGACGCCTAGCAAAATGCACTAGGAACTTGAAAACCTAATCATCTGTGACAGATAGCTGGAACATAAACGTTCATAACCTAGATGTCTATCAGAACTCTTGAAATCTGGAATCTTGATGGAATTTACTTGGAATCTGTAGGCCTATGACTGGAACCTTCAAAACCAACGAAGTCTAAAAAAATGAACGCCTTGGAGAGTGAGCTATAGTAGATTCACATCAGTCGTGCATTTGATGTCTTACGACGCTCTTGATGGGCTGTTGATAAGCCTATGACATGGCTGGAAACTCTCAGTCTCTCTCGAGAATTCACATAGGCACGTCTCCTAAGGGACACGTCTTGAGAGACTGAGAGTTTCCAGCCCTGTAATTGGCTTATTAACAGCCAATCAGGAGCGTCGTAAGGGACGGGCCTAGACATCAGATGCACGGTTGATGTGAATCTACTATAGTACCCAGATTTCATCTGAGCAACTCATCTCAGAGTTACTGCGCTTGTAACGGACTACTGAATGGTGCCTGGAATACGCTAGATTTCACCTTAACACCATCAATGGACTCGAAATGGGCGTATATCATCCGATATCCTCTTTAGGCATGAATGGCCAAGAAAATAACCATTACAAAATACGATAAACCAGTGAAATACTCGCGGTGATATTCATTAGGGTTTTTTCCAATATTTAATATCTTTGGTCGCTGACGCCCGGACATTTCAACTTCAAAATATAAAGAATGTGTAAATCTGTATCAAATATTATCTGTAAAAGCATCGACGACGTTCATTCTGAATGTTCTGGTGGATATTGGAGCATCCTCCTAAATCTTATTAATGCTGTTATTCCTTTCCACATCATAATCAATATAAATTCCACCTACAGCTATAAAGATTCAACTCGGTCCTTAGAACTGACGCTAAAAACCATCGCTATGGTACCATGACCTCACACACGTCCTAACCCCCAACCCTCCCCTCCATCCCCGATAACCTATCACAACCTTACCCCCACAAACCCCAACCACGACCACGAAGCTCGCTCTCCATCAAATCAAAACCAGTTCCTCCTTCTCCTCCTTACCTAACGCCGCTTGTTCTTGTTATATCTCCTTTCCTCCCCCCCTCCCCTCCCCCTCTTTTCTTTCCCCTCGTCCTACATTCACAACCTCACTGTCCCCTCCTGAGGTTTATGATTCCCCAACCTCGAATCTCTTGCCAACACCAAAAGTTCGGTGTCTCGTAAAGAACAGTTGGATCCAGAAAACACTGAGTTCTGGACCGTCGCAGACCAAACTCCACCTCTCTCTCTCTCTCTCTCTCTCTCTCTCTCTCGCTTTTTTGGCTCCTGGACGTTGGACATATTTTCCCCTTATTCGGGAAAGTTTTGAAAATAATTTTCGGTCTCCAAAAAGATTTTTTATGTTTTTTTAGAGAGTCAGATTCCTAAGGGATGTACAGAGAATGTTTCAGCTTCTAAAAGGATCTTATATTTGTGGTCATCTTTTTCTGGAGGGGTTTTCACATACAATTTCTTTATTTTCCAAAGAGCTGAAAGAACACACACACACACACACACACACACACACATATATATATATATATATATATATATATATATATATATATATATATATATTATATATTTACATATATATATATATATATATATAAAGCCCATAACACTACCATTTGCTCTTCAACTCTGCTCACGTCGACGACATAATCCCGCCCCCCCTAACCCAAATTAGGGGTAACACTACTCCGGAAACAGCAAATATTTTCGCACTGAAACCGGCAGCTCTTTCGGAACGAGGAGGGGTTGATGGGGGGGGGGGGAGGGGGGGGAGTGCTCCCACATTTCAAGCTCCATTCTTTCAAGTGTCGCAGTGATGCCGGACTTTCATTCAGTGGTATGAACCCACTTTCTCTACGTGCGCGCGCGTCACGAAAATCCGAGAGGGTTTCCCCTGTCATCTGATGCGAGAGTTCGCCGAGCTTAATTTTCGCGTTTAGTGACTTGTTTCGGTGAAATTGATTATGGATTTTGGGATGTGACTGTTCGCGATATATGAATATATACATAGATAAGGTGTATGTTTATGAATAATTACCCAGCATATATGTGTATATAATTAAGCCTATATATATATATATATATATATATATATATATATATACATATATATATACACATATACATATACATCTATATATATATATATATATATATATATATATATATATATATATATATATATATATCTATATATATATATATAGATATATATATATATATATCTATATATATATATATATATAGATAAATATATATATATATAATATATATATATATATATATAATTATATATACACACATATACATATCACTATATATATATATATATGTATATATATATATATATATATATATATATATATAATTCCATATCAGTATTGATCTTGGGCTTGATTATTAGCCAGATAATTGCGTTACACATATCAAGATCTTAGCAGCTTTTCAACGTTTTTTCTTAATAAGTCTTAAACGGTAACACGCTCTCTCTTAACGGTATTTGTCGTTATAAATATACCGTACTATCATGCCAAATCTTTTAAACATGTCCTCAAAATGAATTCCAAATTTCAATGGAATGAAGAAAAAAGTTCATAAAATGAATAAACATGTCCAAAAAATTAATAAAAAATGTTTGCCATAAAACTCTTTAAAAAGTCAATTAAATGAATAAAGTCCATAACATAACAAAAAAAAGTCCATACAATGAATACAGATTTTTTTTATATAAAATAAACAAAAGATCAATTAAATAAATAATAAATGTTGATACAATGAATAAAAAAATTCAATAAAAAAGGAAGAAAAAATGTCTGTAAAGTAAAATAATCCCATAAAATGCAAGATAAAAGTCCATAAAATCAATAATGACAATAAAAAGAATAAAACAAAATACCCATAAAACGAATAAACAAACGTCCATAAAAGGAATAAAAATTGCCGACAAAATCAATGAAAATTTGCAATAAAACGAATGAAAAGTTTCCATAAAATGAATAGCAAAAGTCCATGAAATGAACAGAAAAAATGTCCATAAATGAATTAAAACTGAATCCCATGAAACACTGAAAGAAGCAATGAATCGTTGGTTGATTATCAATAAGAAGGCCTTATACCAGCACGAAATGGCATTCCGAATAAAAATATATACATACTTTAAATTAAATTGAGCAAACAGTTCAAAAGTCACAGAAGCAAAATGAAAGGCAAGAGGACATGACGTTGATTAAAAAGTAAAAATGCTTGAACGATATTAGGTTAATTCAACAAAGAAAAATAATAAAATATATTAGGTGAATTCACCACAGAAAATGATAAAATATATAAGGGTAAATTCACCAAAGAAAAATAATGAAAGATATTAGGTGAATTCACCAGAGAAAATGATAAAATATATAAGGGTAATTCACCAGAGAAAAATTATAAAAGATATTTGGAGAATTCGCCAGAGAAAATGAGAAAAGATATTAGGTTAATTCACCAGAGAAAACGAGAAAAGATGTTAGATTAATTTACCAAAGAAAAATGATAAAAGATACTATGTTAATTTATCAGAGAATAATGATAATAGATATCAGGTCAAATGATAAGGGAAAAATGATAAAAGATATTACGTTATTTAACAAAAGAAAAAAATAAAAGATACTAGGTTAATTCACAAGAGAAAAATGATGAAAGATACTAGGTTATTTCACAATAGAAAAATAAAAGATACTAGGTTAATTCACAAGAAAAAAATGCTGAAAGATATTAGTTTAATTAACAAGATAAAAATGATAAAAGATAAGACTATACCGTAATAGCAGAATAGCCCTCCAATCGCATTTGGGTGACAACAGTACCATATTTGACCTGCAGTAGTTACCTGTGTAAGAAAAGAGAAAACATTTAAGACGAAAATGGTTAAAACAACCATTATTCAAAATACCTCATAACCGAAGTGCAACTCAACCCACGTACGGACATACATGAAAGTATATGTCTGTGTGTAATAATTTATGTATATTGGCTTGCAATGTAATTCAATAAAAAAAAAACATTTTTTTAATCTCTTAATACGCCATAAAATCAATCTACAACTTTTTTCAATCCCTTAAAACTGCATAAAACCAATCGAAAACTTTCTAAGTCTCGTGACATAAAACTAATAAAAAAAAAAACTTTCTAAATGTGTTAATACGCCATAAAATCAATTTACGTCGTTTTACATCTCTCCCCCATGCTGTATAAAATCAATATACAACTTTTTTTTTAAACCCTTACACAGCTTAAAATCTATATTATGGTTTCAGTTACAAAGGCTGATTTAAATGCCCGCTTTCACGGTCGTTTACGAAATGGCTCCTTTATGGCAGGAGGAACTTAGGCGGCCGTGAGTCTAATAATAAATGCCAAAGCCTTAGTTTTATCACTCCATTGTAATGGGGTTTAGCTTCTACTCGCTCGACGGAAAGCATCGGGTAAATATTCTGAAAAGGATTAATTTTTTTTTTCTTGCTGATAAATTGTCTTCGATGTCTTGGCCATTTTTAGCAACAGCGTATACAGTTTACGAAAAAAATAGCATTAAGTATTCTTTTTCCTTGCCGATTTATTGTCTTCGATATTTTGGCCCTTTTTAGCAACAGAGTTTACAAAGTTGAAATGTAGTCGTTTAAGAAAAAAAAACAATAGCATTAAGCTACGCATTTTTTAAGTTTTTTTTTTAAAGTAAAATTTGATAATTATTTCGTCCTCTCTTGGATCCGAACCAGCGCACAGAGGAGAAATCAGGACTTCAGTGATGTTACCGACATTTGTAGCTTCATGCGCGTATATGAATCACGGTGTTGTGATAAAAATTCATACACACACACACGAGATAAAATGAAAAAGGTCTTTCCAAATTCTAAAATGTTGATCCTAAGGAACCAAAATAAAAGTTATAAGTTGAGTATATCTTAGTTTAACCAGACCACTGAGCTGATTAACAGCTCTGCAAAAGCTGGCCCGAAGGATTAGATATTTCTACGTTGCTAGGAACCAATTGGTCGCCTAGCAACGGGGCCTACAGATTATGGGATCCGAACCACATCATACCGAGAAAAGAATTCCTATCACCAGATATAAATTCCTCTGATTCCGCGTTGGACGAGCCGAGAATCGAACGTTGGACCACCAGATTGGTATCCGAGCGCGAAAACCATTCGTCCAAGGAGGAACTCATAATAAAAGGAAACTGTCTATGTTATGCATAAGCACATGCTTAGAAACAGGAACAAATTTCATCATTTTCAATACATAAGAATATAAGAATCGATAGCAAACAAAGGAATTGTTACGAAATGGAATCTAGAAATTAGACCAAAGGCCAAGCACTGGGACCTATGAAGTCATTCAGCGCTGGAAAGGAAATTGAGAGTAGGCTGGTTTGAAAGGTGTGACAGGAGGAAAACCTCGAAGCAGTTGCACTATGGAATCATTGTTAGGAGAAAGTGGATAGCAAGATGGAATACATGTAATATGAGTGTAGGTACAGTAAAAGGAATGATGTTGGTTGCAGCTAGGGGCCGAGGGGACGCTGCAAAGAACTGACGGCATTAACCCGATACAGGAACAGAGTGTTATAAACTCTACGGGATTTGCACTACTAATTCGTATCCTCGACGCTCCAATATAACGTTTTTTTTGCAGATACCAAAGTGGCTCTGTTATTCATATAGTTCCTTGAGCGAAACCATTCGGATTGCTTTAGCTGATCATCGCATGAGTTGCCGTAGATTTCACTCTATACAATAAAGAGATATAACAGTTCAGTGTACAATTTTAACAGCGTGTCTCAACTGCGGCACGAGTTGTGGCGTTGTTTGTTTGTTTGCTTGTTTGTTTGTTTGCCCTATCACCCGCATCTCATTCTCGAGACACAAAAATTGCTTAGCGCAAGAAAGTTCAGCGTATAATAAAGACCACCGAAAATAGAAATATCTTTCGGTGGTCTCGGTTTAATGATATAGGAGCCGCGGCCTATGAAACTTTAACCTCGGCCCGCTGGTGGCCTGTCCTATATAGTTGCCAGACGCACGATTATGGCTAGATTTAACCTTGAATGTAATATAAACTACTGAGGCTAGAGGGCTGCAATGTGGTGCTTTTGATGATTGGATGGTGGATGATCAACATACCGATTTGCAGCCCTCTATAGCCTCAGTAGTTTTTAAGATCTGAGGGCTGACAGGAATCCTGCGGACGGACAGACAAAACCATTTCAGTAGTTTTTTCCTATTAAACTAAAGCTATTACCTGTTTTAACTCTTAAAAAAGATGAATCACTACTGATACAAAAATGATTTTCCTTTTCGTTTACATTCCTGGAGTGTATTTTCCGGGCCTGATACTAAAAATGTAGGATTTATTCCTACACTTCTGGTCTATTACCGACTCTCGTAACCTTTCCCTCCACTTCCGCCTCACCCCATGCACGCATCTCCCCCCACCCACCTCCCCCCACCACTAAAGGAACCGGATGAGGGGATTAGGTTATACAGTTACGCATAAAACTAATTGACCGGAACGAATGGTTGCTACACTTTTCCCTTCGTCAAAATATCCAGAACGTTTTTTTATCACCTCTCTAAATAACCGTATAGAGTGTAATATCAACCCAGTTGTAACTGTGGTCTTCAACATTCAATTCACTTATTTTTTCCGATAAAAATTCTTTGGCTCTCTTCTGCTTTCTTCGACTATTTCGCTTTCTCTTTCTTTGTCTTGAATTTGGTTTAACTTCCTCTTTCTTTGTCTTGAATTTGGTTTAACTTTCTCTTCCCTTTCTAAATTTCCCGTTTTCACTTTTCCTTTCCTTGTCATTGTCATTAATTTTCTGTTTCACCTTTTCTTAACTAAAACTTTCTATTTCATTTTCTTAACTGTCTAAAATTTTCTGTTTCACTTTCTCTTTGTCTTTATTTTCTCTTGCTTGTCTAAATATTCTATGCTTTTCATTTTCCCCGTGAAGAATTCCCGTCTACATTTTCCATTTCCGAACTAAATACTATCTTTTGCTTTTCTCAATTCGAATACTTTTCTTAGTTCTAATATCAATTCTAACTAGTCTTTTCTCCTACTTTCTAAATACAATTCTCTTCCTCCCCTTTCTGTCCATTGCTACGCCAGATAATTTAATCAATTAATATTCCTCTTTCTCTTTAGACATTCTGGCCGGATATCTATCTCGCATTCTCTCACCTTTCTTAAAATGCTATTTTCGTCTTCTGTCTTCTTACTATGGCTTATTTATTATTATCTCTCTTTTTTTGCTTTATTTTGCATTGATCTTCTTCCCCTTCACCTTTCTAATCTTAATATTCTATCAATTCGATCTCCGCCTCGTAAATACCACCTTAACTTCAGATTTCCTGTCTAAATATTCTATTCTCCTTTCATTTCCCATTCGAATATTTAACATTATTCTTTTACTATTTTATTTCCTCTCTCCTCGATCCCACTTAAATGCCTACATTCATTTTCCTCTCCTCTCTCTCTCTCTCTCTCTCTCTCTCTCTCTCTCTCTCTCTCTCTCTCTCTCTCTCTCTCTCACCCTGTTCTTATCTAAGCATTGCGAAGGTTCTATATTTAGCCTCAATACCATTCTCTTACTTTCCTCTGTATCTTGTGCCTTATGTATATATATTTTACCCACTTCTGCTCTCCTCCGCAAGCACTATTCTATCTGCTTTCTTTTCTAAAAGCAAATTCTTTGGCTTTCTCTTTCCCCGCAAAGACGTTCTTCACTTTCTCTCCCGAAATCATGTTTTATTTTCTCTCCCTAGATTGTCACATCCTTCCAGGGCCCATAAGCCTATCTTAACATTGTTGCCTCTCCGTAGTTCAATATCAAAGACGACAACGGAAGACCTCGTCCGGAGCCCCTTTCCACCCTCCTTTTGGTTCTCCCTCACTCCCCCCCCCCCCCCCCGCCCCCTCCTTCCACCTCCCATTCATACCAGAGGAGGAAAATAAGGCTTTTCCCGAGGTACGAAAAACAAACGTGTTATTCTTGCCGATAGGAAAATGATAAGGTGCGGATCAAAGACGAATTAGGGGCGGCGCCCGTCAACCCTGAGGTGGGTGGTGGGTGGGGGGAGAGTATGGAAGTAAACGTTTTAGAAATGAAAAAAGAAGTTTCGGAATGAATACAGCCTCCCGAAAAGAAGAAAGCCGGGAAAAAGAATTAGTTTCTGAGAAGAATTAACGCCCTCAAGAAAGAAGAAGCTGTCGCCATATAATTGGAGAAGAAAATGGTGGCGACTAAAGGGGGAAGGGGGGGTTGCAATTCCCAGACAGCAGACAGATTCCAAAGGGCGTTGGACAAAAATGGGTTACGTAATAGTTTCTACTAACATCCCCTCCTCCCCTCCGGCAAACCAACCATCTGCCCACCCTCACTCATCGGAGATGAAGTTAGGGAAAAAGAGAAATGATCGTTTCGTTTGAAAAATGGGGACGGGGGCGAGAGGGGAGGGGGGGGGGGGTTGGGGCACAACGAGACCCGAAATTCTTATGAGTCAGCGAGTTTTTCCTTCGGTATACGATTCCTCTTCTTTTCTCTTCCCTTTTTGACCACCTTGAGAGATGAAATGTAACGTCCGAGAAGGATCCACCCAACCAGAACACATATTCAATCTCTGCAGGTCCATTAATTGTTTTTTTTTCGAGACTTTAAAACTAATGCAACTGAACAACAAAATGCAAATACGACGAGGGATTTAGGATCAGACGTCGGAATTAAAAAAAAAAAAACTGTAATAATATATTAAAGTCAAATATAAAGAGTCCCCCACGTTAATGATTTACGGGTGAGGTCAAAATCACAATATAAATATAATTTTTGTAACAGTCTACTGTTATATATAATATATATATATATATATTATATATATATATATATATATATATATATATATATATATATACACATACACTATAAATACACCCAAATATATATATATAAATATATATATATATATATATATATATATAATATATATATATATATTTGGGTGTATTTATGTGTATGTGTATGTATATATATATATATATATATATATATATATATATATATATATATATATATAGATATCTGTATATAAAATACATGCATATATATATATATATATATATATATATATATATATATATATATATATATTATATATACATACACAGAAATATGAAACAAAAACTTAACGATCTATTGGAAGGAGCAATAGAGCCTTAATGGCCCCTAAAACCCAATAAAATAAGCATTAATTTAACCCTTTTCCGGTAACACTAGTTTGTGAGAACACCACCTTCAAGTTTCCGTCAACTTGCCTCGTATAAGATGCCGTAAACTTCCACGTTAATATCTCGGGGTCAGATTTTCTTAAACGTCACGTCTCGAGTAATTAAAATGATTCTTTCCTCTCCAGGCTACCTTGCTCCATCTTCCTGTTATTATTGTTGTATCACTTTTCTTCTTCTTCCGGTTGCTGTTATTTCTTTGGATTCTAAAGAAAACTATTGCGCCGGTTTTGTCTGCCCGTCCGTCCGTCTACTAAAACACTACTGAGGCTAGAGGGCTGCAAATTGGTATTTTGAACATCCACCCTCTAATCCTCAAAAGCACCAAATTCCAGCCCCTTCTCCTCAGCAGTTTTGATTCCTTTCACGGTTGAAGTTAGCTATGGATCGAGCATCTGAGAGCACTTTCCGGAGGCAAGGGACGCACCCTCACTCTACCGTATCTGGTGAGCAACTGAAATACTTACCGTTCATAGCTAATGATTTTATACATCATTATAAGTTGTACAGAAAACTCGGATGCGCCGAAGAAACTTCGGTGTATTTTTCACTTGATTTTATAGTTCCTTCTTCTGTCACTGAAGAACGTTCCTTTCTTTTTCTCGTGTTGTATTGATTCCTTAAAAGTTATTTCTCTCTCTCTCTCTCTCTCTCTCTCTCTCTCTCTCTCTCTCTCTCTCTCTCCTCTCTCTCTCTCTCTCTCTCTCTCTCTCATGGAGGGGAAAGAGTCCTTCATTTCAATATTATCAGAAAAAAATATCAAAGTAGACAGCTCTTTCCCCTGACAATATTAGGACTAGGAAGATGTAGTAGTTCAAGCGGAAAATCGGTCAGTTTATGAAATTCAAGTTTCTCTCTCTCTCTCTCTCTCTCTCTCTCTCTCTCTCTCTCTCTCTCTCTCTCTCTCTCTCTCTCTCTCCACACACACACACAAATGGAAAAGGAAAAGCCCTTATTCATGAAAGAGCCCTAATAGGGAGAAAAAGATAAAAAGATACAAAATAATTAAGTAAAATGTAGAGTAAACAAAGGCCCACATTCTCTCTCTCTCTCTCTCTCTCAGATGAAAATTGCAAAGGTGAAGCTTTTATTCATAAAAGACCCCTAATTGGAAGAAGAAAGATACAAAGAAATTTGGTAAGATAAAGAAAAAAAAAAAAAAAAGACCCATCTCTCTCTCTCTCTCTCTCTCTCTCTCTCTCTCTCTCTCTCTCTCTCTCTCTCTCTCTCTCTCTCTCTCTTTCAGAGACGAAAATGGAAAAAGGAGAAGCTATTATCCATAAGAGACCTTTAATAGGAAAAAGAAAGATACAAAGAAACTCAGTAAAAAGGGGACGAAAAAACAAAAATGGCCCAAATTTGCAAATGAAGAACAACAATAAGAGAACGCATTAAAGGAACAAAGGAGAAACAGAACAATCAACGGAACAAAATACCTAACAGAAAAAAAAAAAAAAAAGTGAATCCACCACCCACCCCTCCAACCCACCTCCAATCCCCTCCTGGCCGTGTGATGAGAGAGAGACTGAGAATCGCTTTAATTACTTGCAAGACAAGAACGCGATATTAAGAAATCCTGACCCCAGAGATATTGCGTTGTCATGTTGCAAGGATCTTGGGGAAATGGCAGCAATTTTAGGAGACAAGGTTTATGCATACTCGGGTCACCTGCCGAAGAATCAAACTGAGACTTACTCTTATTATTATTGCTGTTAACGTAATTTAAGCTACGACAAAAAACAAAACAAAATAATAATAACAATGGAAATAAAAGGAATGTAAGTGTCTAGGCCCAAAGCATTGGGACCTATGAGGTCATTCGGCGCAGGAAAAGAAATTGAAAGTAGGTAGGTTTGAATGGTGTAACAGGAAGAAAACCTCAAAGCAGTTGCACTATGAAATAATTGTTAGGGGAGGGTGGACAGCAAGATGGAAGAAAGATAACATGAATGGAGGTACAGTAAAAGAAATGAAAGGGTGTTGCAGCTAGGGGGTCAAAGTGACGCCTCAAGGAACCTTTGGGAATGCCTACAGTGAACCACGTAAGTGAGGTGCACAGACGGCACTAACTCCAAACGGGAATAATAATAATAATAATAATAATAATAATAATAATAATAATAAACAGAAAATGAACCCTAATCATGTGGAACACCCCCACAGGAGCCACTGAACTGACATTCAAGCTTGCAAATAATATGGATGTTCATTAGGAAGAAGAAAGAAAAGTTGAAAGGAAATCCCGAAAAAATTAGATCTCGCATATTAAAAGAAAAATAAGAATATGGATATTCATTGGGAAGAAAGAGGAGTTAAAAGGAAATCGCTTATTTAACAAAATGCTTAATAAACTAATTGATAAAAACGTATCAAAACGCATGGAGAATAGTAGTAAGGTGGTAATAAAAGAAAGGGTCTGGACGATATGTTCCGATTCTAAGGAAGTTAAATCCCGTCAAGATACTGATATTAAGGGACCTTCATTCTACATATTGATATACGGGGGCGAGTGGTGAGAAAGGCGGACTCCGTGCTAGAATATATATAGTATATATATATATATATATAATATATATATATATATATATATATATATATATATATATATTAGATATATATTGCTTGGGCATATCATTATTATTTTTTTTTTTCAATCACAGTCATCCTATTCAACTGGGTGGTTTTTATAGTACGGGGTTCCGGTTTCATCCTGCCTCCTTAGGAGTCCATCACTTGTCTCACTAGTGTGTGATGTTTCTTCAAGCACACTCTTCTGCATGAATCCTGGAGCTACTTCCGCATCTAATCTTTCCGGGTTCCTTTTCGAGGAACCTTGGGATTGTGACTAGTGTTCCTATGATTATGGGTACAATTTTCACTGGCACATCCCATATTCTTCTGATTTCTATTGGTATTGCGACATCAATGAGTGATACTTTCGTCTTTATTGTGTCAACCAACGCCACGTCTGTTCTGATACAATAGTTCCAATGGATCTTTGACTGATCGATTATTATTATTTTTATTATTATCAATTATTATTATTATTATTATTATTATTTTTTTTTTTTTTTTTTTTTTTTTTTTTTTTTTTTTTTTTTTTGCTCTATCACAGTCCTCCAATTCGACTGGGTGGTATTTATAGTGTGGGGTTCCGGGTTGCATCCTGCCTCCTTAGGAGTCCATCACTCTTCTTACTATGTGTGCCGTTTCTAGGATCACACACTTCTGCATGAGGCCCGGAGCTACTTCAGCCTCTAGTTTTTCTAGATTCCTTTTCAGGGATCTTGGGATCGTGCCTAGTGCTCCTATGATTATGGGTACGATTTCCACTGGCTATCCCATATCCTTCTTATTTCTATTTCAGATCTTGATACTTATTTTCCAATTTTTCCCTCTCTTCTCTTCAACTCTGGTGTCCCATGGTATTGCGACATCAATGAGTGATACTTTCTTCTTGACCTTGTCAATCAACGTCACGCTGGTCTGTTTTGCACGTATCACCCTATCCGTTCTGATACCATAGTCCAGAGGATCTTTGCCTGATTGTTTTCTATCACTCCTTCAGGTTGGTGCTCGTACACTTATTACTGCAAGGTAGGTGATGTTTCTTGCACAGGCTCCAGTGGAGGGCTTTTGCTACTGAATCATGCCTCTTTTTGTACTGGTTCTGTGCAAGTGCCGGGCATTCACTTGCTATGTGGTTTATGGTTTCACTTTTCGTATTGCACTTCCTACATATGGGAGAGATGTTATTTCCGTCTATCGTACTTTGAACATATCTGGTTCTTAGGGCCTGATCTTGTGCCGCTGTTATCATTCCTTCAGTTTCCTTCTTTAGCTCTCCCCTCTGTAGCCATTGCCAATTGTCATCGCTGGCTAGTTCTTTAGTCTGTCTCATGTATTGTCCATGCATTGGTTTGTTGTGCCAGTCCTCTGTTCCCCCCTTTTTTTTTTTTTTTTTCTGTCTTTCTCCTGTCTCTGTATATTTCTGGGTCTTCGTCTGCTTTTATTAGTCCCTTCTTCCCCATGCACTCTTTAGCCACTCTCTTCACTGGTTTTCAGATTATTATTATTATTATTATTATTTTATTATTATTATAATACGGTGTGAATTCTGAATAAAGCATTAAGTTTTTTAAATCTGATATCATTCATTCACTACCAAAACGGTTTGAATTTTCAATGATGCATTCAGTTCCAAAGTCCGATTAATTTTCAAACCCTTTCTCTGTATTTCGAAAACGTTCCTGCATCCAAGAAAACCTTTATTTTCAAAACCTCTTCCATTACAAAAGCTTCATTCCTTCCAAGAATGTTATACAATTCCATACGACGAGACACCACTTTGTATGGGGGGGGGGGGGGGGTTGGAATCCCCTGATTCGGCTTTGATCCGCATACTATCATCATTTCACTTTCGCCAAGAATAACACCTTTGTTTTTCGTAACTCGCAAATGTGTTATTTTGATCGGCTGGCTTAAAGGTCGGCGGTCGGGCGGCCCTCCCCCCATCCCCCCACCGGGGGAGGGGGGCGGTGTTAGATCCCGGAGAATGCCTATGTCGTCTTTTGTATTTAAATACTGAAGGAGCAGCAGACTGTGGTAGGCTTAGTCTGACGGAGATAAACAAGATAAAGGAAGGGATCGTTTCTACAGGTTGACGAAGGAGTCCTCCACATGACTAGGTGTGTCTGCATGTATGTACGCATGCATGTATGTATACACATATACATACTTAATTCATACTCGCTACGCAAACATTTCCGTCCGCCTTGCCAACAGGACTCTTAGTTGAAAATAAAACTACAAAAGTTTAAACAAAATATTAGAACTAAAAAAAAGTCATTAATCTCTCTCTCTCTCTCTCTCTCTCTCTCTCTCTCTCTCTCTCTCTCTCTCTCTCTCTCTCTCTCTCTATAATAATAATAATATAATAATTAATTATTAATAATAATAATAATAATAAAAATTAATTATAATAATAATAATAATAATAAAACTTGATATATAATAATAATAATAATAATAATAATAATAATAATAATAATAATAATAAAACTACTTAACAAATAATAATGAACCTTAACACCTTTCCACCATTTAGCTCTTCAAACGACCATCTCTCCTTCACATGAAATCGCATTTTAACCTTTCCTTCATTTTGTTAAGAAGTTGAAGTGCGAGCTTCGGTTGTTTGCTCCTTCTGCCAACCACCGTTCATACTTCTTCAAAAGGAACAGGAACCACTCCTGAGGAACCAGTGCACCGTCCTTCGGGAGACATGTAATAGCTGAGGGTATTCCGCCTCCAGCGCATTTTTAACAAACTTTTTTTTTTTTTCACGCAACAAGTATTCCAAGATAGTCCGCCAAGTGCTTGCTGGTGGACGCAAGCAAACGCGAATCCATTCACTGAGACGTGACAAAATATTCATGGAAATATTAGACAGAAGTACCAAGCGTTTTCGTAATGACTCTTCTTGGGGAGAAAAATTAAAACATGCATGCGATGCATATATCGGTTCTAGAAAAATAAAATAAGGGCTTTTGATATGAGATTTCTCTTTACTGGTAATCTTCTTAGGCACAACGATATGTAAATTCAATTGTATTCCACAGGGGAAAATGAAAAGATTTTTTCTCAGAAAATGCCCGGCAGTTTCGTCCTCCAGTGGACCTCTTCTTGGAGCGTTTATTTATAATTTTCATACGCGGAATACAATTGAATGATTTTATATATATATATATATATATATATATATATATATATATATATATATATATATATATATAGATATATATATATATATATATATATATATATATATATATATATATATATATATATATATATATATATATATATATGTATATATATATATATAGTGTGTGTGTGTATGTGTGTGTGCGTGTTTGTGTGTTATAAGCATACATACTACACACATCCTCTGTCAAATGTAGAAGAAACCAACTTCTTACAAATTTAAAGTTGACGTTCCATATGGCCTCTTCATCCATCTTGTTTATCTCCGTCAAACTAAGTCTGCTGCTACCTCTCAGTATTTAAATACAAAAGACGACACAGTCACCTCTCCGAGACCCCCCCCCCCCCCAACCCCCCTCTCACTTAAGCCAGCCGAGGAAAATAGCACGTTCCCGAGGTAAGAAAAAACAAAGGTGTTATTCTTGGCGCAAGTGAAATGATAGGGTGCGGATCAAAGCCGAATTAGGGGATCCTGCCCCCCCCCCCCCCCCCCCCCCCCCCCCCCCCCCCCCTCCCCCCCCCCCCCCCCCCCCCCCCCCCCCCCCCCCCCCCCCCCCCCCCCCCCCCCCCCCCCCCCCCCCCCCCCTCCCCCCCCCACCCCCCCCCCCCCCCCCCCCCCCCCCCCCCCCCCCCCCCCCCCCCCCCCCCCCCCCCCCAACCCCCCCCCCCCCCCCCCCCCCCCCCCCCCCCCCCCCCCCCCACCCCCCCCCCCCCCCCCCCCCCCCCCCCCCCCCCCCACCCCCCCCCCCCCCCCCCCCCCCCCCTCCTGCCCACCATCGATCCCCGTTGGGTCTCGTCTTTATGGAAGTACGTAACGTTCTCGGGAGGAAGGAATGAAGCTTTCAGAATGAAAAAAGTTTTGGAACAAGAATGACGTCTGGGATGCGGGAACGTTATGGAAATACAGAACGACGTGAGAATGAATGGCATTTTTGCCCTATGCACACAAAGAGATATCTCATATTAAAAGCCTTTTATTTTCAATTCCGCGAAAATAGTGGATGCATGATGCATTTTTGCACCACAGAAGTATATATATATATATATATATATATATATATATATATATATATATATATATATATATATATACATATACATATATATATATATATATTCCAAGTATGGAATATATACACACACGCACACACACACACATATAAATATAATATATATATATATATATATATTATATATATATAATATATAGGAATATATATATAGGTATATATATACACATGATATTATTACATACTTAATATATACATATATATACATAAGTACATACATACACATACACACTAGTTAAGCATATTAGTAATGAAAGTTATTACCAAGTGAATGGAGAATTACTGAACAAAATTATTGCTTGTTATAATACCGAAATACCACCATTGTCGGATGGCCACCGCAATAAAAGTCCAGATCATCGCTTTAAACACGTTTGCTGCCAGATATTTCCAAATAAAATTAGCTGATAAGGATTATTTCTCTCTCTCTCTCTCTCTCTCTCTCTCTCTCTCTCTCTCTCTCTCTCTCTCTCTCTCTCTCTCTGTGGAAGTTTACAAATACTTAAATATTCACAAATATAAATATACACGTAAATATATATAAAATATATAAATATGAATAATATATAATAGGTATAATATATTATATATATATATATATATATAATATAAATATATATATATATATAAAATATATATATATATAATAATACGTTAGGATTTATAAGGCAAAATCGTTTTATAGAATTGGTTCATTAAAACAAGCACTACCACTTAATCTCCTTTCAAGCGACATAAATGTATGTTATATATCTATATATGTATATATATACACAAGTACACATACACACGAGTGTATCTATATACATCAATCTCTTCCCAACCTCACTCCAAAGTCTGGGGAAGTCGACTGATTCAATTTTCGTACCTTGTATGTACGAAGAGCTTCCCAAACGGTAACCCCACGCCCCCCCCACCCCGCCCCGCCCCCAGCCCGGCTCCCTTATATCGCATGACCTTCCATTACCAACTAGTACATCCCCCTGAACACAAAATGTTCTTATGACATTTGGCCGGGAACAAAGCCACTGGCCTTAATTGTATACCTGTTGTTGGGAAGGATTCTTTGTCCCTCTGCTCCGTCTTTGCGAGGATGTTTGGCCTTCGGATAATTCATTCAGAATGTAGGATCAATAATAATAATAATAATAATAATAATAATAATAATAATAATAATAATAATAATAATAATAATAATAATAATAATAATAGTATTTTGGTAGAAGACCCTCTTTTAGGCAAAATTCTGTTAAAAAGAATGGCAGAATTAAGCGAGTTGACTTTATACATTGTTCTATTTTCCCTACAATTCGCTTCTCAGGCTCAGCGATGTTTCTGAGTAACTGGCCGAGCTTCAGCATTTATAATTTTGTGAAAATTCCCAAAAATGAATATAGGCCAGTTACCCAGAAACATCGCTGAGCCTCAGAAGCGAATTGTAAGGAAAATAGAAATAATAATAATAATAATAATAATAATAATAATAATAATAATAATAATAATAATAATAATAATAATAATAATAAAAGATCGAATTCAGAGGTAACAGACATAAGAACTACTAACTTATTCTTAAAAATGCAACGTTACAATGGTTGGCGATCACCTTGTCATTATCATCATAAGTCGTATAATACAGTTTCCGTAGTCATTTTTTTTAGCTAATAGCAACACACACAATACACACACACACACACATATATATATGTATATATTATATATATATATAT
>NC_087207.1:66503573-66506073 GCF_015104395.2 Macrobrachium nipponense
GAATACCAGTTCCGGAAATCATGGCTATAATAGGGCTTCATGGAACTATCAGGGAACGCAAGGCCCGGGGCTAACGAGGGAAAGCGTTTGCTGGAACAAAGGCGCCATGAATTGAAAATCCCAGTCGAATAACAGTGCTGTTTCTGAACGCTTGTGATTTTTTTTATTTTTTGTTTTGTTTTCATATAAGGGAGAAAGTACATTGGTCTTATAACATAAGCGGGCAGACTGTACCAGTGTACTTTATGCATGTATGTATGTATAGCGAATGGGTACATTATACATATATATATATATATATATATAATAAATATTATATATATATATATATATAAAATGTACCCATTCTCACCCACACAAAACAAACACACACACACACACACATATATCATATATATATTATATAATATTATATATAGTATATAGTATATTATATATTTATATATATTATATATATATATATATTGCACATATATGTAAAAACATAAATACACACTTATGTCTATATATATTTATATATAATCAATAACCCATTTCCCCCTATGGGGTGGGTCACCAAAGAAAAAACCAGTCAACTGTCGATTGCACTTCTTGCCACGACAGCTGAATCAAGGATGAGCCACTGTATCAAAAAAACTTCCAAATCAAGGATGAGCCACTGTATCAAAAAACTTCCAATTATTAGCAGTTTGATACATCGACAAAGGTCATCATCACCATGTCAGTTTCTCTTGAGAAACAACAGAAATACGAAATTGCTCTTCAAAATATACGAGTCTCAACGATGACATCAAAACCATTTACTGCCTTAAAGGAAAGATACACAGCGAAACCTCCTCTGAGCGGAAGTAAAATAAATACTGTAACTTATCTTTCATTACATATAATCTACGGCACTCAGAGATTGCAATGATGAAAATGTCTGGGGTTAAAAATGAGCATTTTTAACGTCGTAATTCCCGTTCCATTTCAAGAGATAAGAAACCTGACCTAAATTAATATTTCGTGTTCGGCGCCATCAGGGAAAATATACGTGACCTTTTTAATAAACACACACAACAACACAACACACACACACACACACACACACACACACACACACACATATATATATATATATTATATATATATATAATATATATATATATATATATAATATTACATAATACGATTTTTCAGACAATTTTTAACAGAGAAAATAAATCAACATATCAATAATTTATTCTAGTGTATGAAACAATGGCAATGAAAAAACAGGAGGAAAGCTAATGAAAAAAAAAAAAACATGCAACGCATATCCTGAAATAACTTTCGAAAACGCTAAAATGCCTTGAAAAATTCAGTCGCCCGTGATGATGTTGTCATTAAAAAAAAAAAAAGAAAAAAAAAAGTTTCAATGAATAACAAGCAGGAGAAGTGCTGCTTCCTGCTACGTAATTTGTAGCTGCCCAAAACGAGAAGAATTTCTCTTTGTTCTATCTTAAATTGATTGCAAAAAGAAAGTAAAAATATGAATAAATGTTCCTGCACTTATTTGAGAAGGAATATATATATAACAAAATAGTACGATAATAAATATACTGTTACATAACGGTTAATAAGACTGTCAAATCATTTTCCATAATACAAAGAGACATGACACGAGATGTTATAAAGAGAGAGAGAGAGAGAGAGAGAGAGAGAGAGAGAGAGAGAGATGACACATCATTATTCCACACTCTTCCACGTATTCCGAATGCTAAATTTACTCGCAAATGCGAAGCGGCGACGACAAGGCCTTGATATCACACACACACACACGCACACACACACACACACACACAGAGAGAGAGAGAGATCGAGAGAGAGAGAGAGAGAGAGAGAGAGAGAGAGAGAGAGAGAGAGATTCGAGTAATGCTGAGCAAATAGTGTCGACGATATCATCCACTTTCTCCTGCAGACCTGAGGCTGTCGATGCTTCAATTACATACATGTAAGTTCATACATACCTCTGTATACATGTCGATATACACATCATGTGTCCGCACAGAGTTTTCATATACATACACACAGATATACACACTAAACAATATATATATAAATGAAACCAACAGACAGACGCAATAAAAACATATTAGGAAATAAATATTTTAAAAAATCTAGACGGGATATTACAGTTAGATACATCATGAAATGAAAAATAGTTGAACGTATAAAATAACACAAAAGGGGAAAAATGTTTATTACTTTACAGTAAACGTTTGCAATAACTTGATTCCACTTCTATCACGCTACAGTATATTTAACTGAAAAACAGTGAACGGAAAAATACTAATGGAAAACCAAGAGAATTACACAAAAGAATTATTAAAATTGCACGTTACATTATATTTTCCAGTGAAAATAAACTGCGGAAATACGTGAAACAAATTAAAAACAGAAAAAAATCGGTGAAACTCGAGCCAAGAGTGAAATTTGATGGAAGTAAGAAAATCCGTAGCAAGGTGTGTGTGTGTGTGTG
>NC_087207.1:66508573-66513573 GCF_015104395.2 Macrobrachium nipponense
AGCGCCTTAACCACACAGCTACCACGAGAGGATATTAAAGGACATTTGTAGCTTAATGCGTCTATATGAATCACGGTGATGTGATCAGACTCACATATATCACCCTTACTTCCATTCACGGATGCAACCGCTTCCGAAATTAGGATCCGAAAAGAAGAAGAAGAAGAAGAAGAAGAAGAAGAAGAAGAAGACAATCAGCCCCTCCACCCTTCCTCCTCATAATAAATTTACCGGCAGCAAATCAAGCGCACATTCTGACCAAGAAGAAAGTTCAGGTCTGGAAGTAAGGAAGCCCCCGGAATATCTCATTATTCGGCTGGATGCCCCACCCCACCCTTTTTTGCCCCCGCCCCCACGCCGTTTGGAGGAGCGCTAATGCAGCTTAGCTATTCCCTGGAGGAGCAGCCCCCTGAATCTGGGACATTCCGGCGATTAATTGGCCCCGGCTGGAATTTAGAATTTCCGAACGAGGTATTCCGCCGCTCATAAACACATATACGCGGGAGATTTTCGCTGCTACGGTTGCGTGTCCGCGGCGCTGGCTTTGGCTTCGATAATAAGATGCAGTTTTTTTTTATATCAGCTTTCGTTGGATTTGTGTGTGAGTTCGGTTTTGAGGTCTATTGAGTTCTCTAAGCATTTACTGGGCATCCTGGACCAAAGGCTCTACAAAGGATAACCTAAAATGGTACTTTGGTAAAATGAGCCATGTCAAAACGAATTAAAATACTGAAAGAAAAGGTAATTGAGAGCTACAAGTGATGTTGTTTTCATCCACACATATATATTTTCCCTACTGGCTTTGGCTGCGATGGTCCAATATTAAGTTACGATACACAAATCACTTTTATTGTTTTTCATTTCTGTTTGGGTTGCATCCCTGTGAATATAATATTAACACCTGACATCCTTACCTAGTCCAGAGCCGAAGGAGACAAGCGAAATTAGGAAGGAATTTCGTAATAGCTGTATTTAATTTATATGAAAATCAAAATATTTACGAAACGCTAATAGACCAATATTACGGTTAAAACTCTTTACCAAATAATGACAGCAATTACAAATAGAGTTGTATATATGGAATGGAGTGGAGTATAGACTCCATTCCAAGCACTGGGACCTATGAAGTCATTCAGTGCTGAAAAGAAAATTGAAAGTAGGCAGGTTTGGAAGGTGTACTACCATATATATATATATATATATATATATATATATATATATAATATATATATATATATATATATATATATATATCTATATAGTAACATTCACAATGCCTCTTAACTTCTCATATTCTCTGCTCTTTTTTGGATATGCTTGTCACTACTAAGCCTTGAGATCCAACTTCAGAGAAATATGAAGAAATTGTGATGTCTATTAGCGGGAAACGAACCAGCCATACCATAATCACGACGAGGTGACCTTGCCGACCTGACCACGACAATTTCATATGTATCTGGTAACAACGACCAGTAGTTTCTACACACACACACACACATTCTAACAACGGGAGCACCGCCCCGTTATTCACATGGGTAACGTTAGGCCAAGAGCGGAAGGTTTGCTGGTAATACCTTGTCTGGTAACACATCCTCCTCTCTCTCTCTCTGACAATAGCCTCTCTCTCCTCTCTCTCTCTCTCTCTCTCTCTCTCTCTCTTCTCTTTGGCAACTTCCACTCCATTATCTAAGGTCACCAAATCAGAGTCGGAACTACAAAAATATACGTTTATTCAAAGTAAAGTTCTAACTGAATAATTCAGATTCTTACAGCATAATTAGCAGAATGATAACTCATAGTTCAAATAACTCAGATAACCCCCCGTGAAATAATAGTCTTAATCAGTAATAGTCAAACACCAATTATCTCCTCTCCAAAATACAGTCCCTTCCACAACAGGGCACAGCTCCCCTCACTAGGACACTTAGTCCCCTCACTAGATCCGCCCATTGCAGCTGGAATCTCATACACAGAAACAAATATAACTTTCCCAGAGCTATCCCGGCATCCTTCCTTTTCTCCCCAAAGCAGCCATCTCCATTGTTCTGCCTAATACCTGCCATTAAGAACGGACATAACTCCTACACTTACACATGAATTCACACTCTTCGTCAACGCCCTAAAACTGCTTTCAACTGGTTTCAAAGTCACCTTGGACAATCTCTCATGGCACTGATATGCTTAGGTAAGGAACTTTAACTTCGCACCACCCAAAAAAGGTACATCAGCATTCTCAAGCTGAGATGTCTTGTCACTTGGACTCTCTGTCTCCAGGGAAGTTAAAAATGATGAATCTGTACATTCCTCCTTTTTACACACACACAACACACCACACACACACACACACACACATATATATATATATTTATATATATATATATATATATATATATATATATATATATATATATATATATATATATATATATATATATATATATATATATATATATATAATATCTAATAAAAGGAGCCCATAAAAACACCAAAATGTAGAGAGAAAAGTACTTTTCCTCTCTAACATTTTGGTGTTTTTATGGGCTCCTTTTATTAGATGGAATTCTGTTGTTACAGAACACTTTTACCAGTCCTATATATATATTATATATATATATATATATATATATATATATATATATATATATATATATATATATATATATTTATATATACTAGTCAATTAGTGTGTAATAATGTATGCATATTGTGTGCCTGAGCGTGCAGGTATAATTGCACATTCGTATATATTTTATAACATTTCAAGAACATGAAGAATTTCACTCCTACTGAGCTTAATTCACTTCCTAATTCGCTAGATAGCGAAAAGTGAATAAAATAATTATTTTGATACATGATCCAAATACCTGCTACTTAAAATAAAATAGCAATAGACACAAATAAAAATAAAGTATCTAGGACAAATCACATAACCCTAAACATTAAAAAATACGTCCGCATTCAATAGACAAAAAACAAACAAAACACCGTCCATGAAGTTTTGTGGAAGGTTACACACACACACACACACACACACACACACACACACACACACATACACACACACACACACACACACACACACAATCTCTATTTCTGAGCATTTCCCATGTCAGTGCTATCCTAATGAAACATTTTTTTTTTCTCCCCCACAAAAACAACGCCAGTTCAACCTTCGCCAAATAACATTCTGTTATTTAAGGCCTGCTAAACCTTGACTTGGCATAATGAGATTCTGAGTAGCAACATCGGCCATAATGTATGACAGACAGTTGCCAGTTCGGCTTTTATATTCAGGTCTATTTTGCAACGTGATTTCTTATGAGAACATTTTGGTACGAAACTGAGGACGCCCTTAGGACATGGCAGTGCTTACTCCTCTGATTTACACTTGATAATTATAAGCGAAATGTTCTTAGGTCTCGTCGAACAGATAATTGAAGGTGTGAAGTTTTCTGACAACGCTTGGCACTAATACTTCCTTTATCTGCACGTTTGGCTCGTTAACAAGGAACATGAGCGTTCCAATCAGCTAAGCGAATTAAATATTTACCTATGTGAATGGATATCGCAAGGCAGAAAAAATATGTCATAATTGTCCCTTTCTAAATTTAATTAGTACTAGAGACTATAATCATGAAATAAAAGCACAAAGAGTAAAAAGCCAAACAATAGTTCCTGTTTATATTCTAGTCCTCTTGAGATATATCTGGAGCGAGAAAGAGTTTTACATGCGCATAATACCAACTACTTTTATCTCCACTAAAACAAAAGCACGCACCATTTACTGGATAATTGCGGAATCCTTAACCTAAGAAGGATTAAATCATCCAGAAATATTATACATTATTAGCTGGTGAGCACTAACAAACATAGCAGCAGAGAGAGAGAGAGAGAGAGAGAGAGAGAGAGAGAGAGAGGAGAGAGAGAGAGAGAAATTATACATATTTAGCTGATGAGCACTAACATACATGACAGCATACAGAGAGAGAGAGAGAGAGAGAGAGAGAGAGAGAGAGAGAGAGAGAGAGAGACTCAAATATGGGGGAAATGGCCTACGGTTGGCCTCTGTCAAAGCGCTAGAAAGCATTTTAATATGCCATGAATATTTACTCATGCAAACGATTGGTTTAAAAACTAATTATGCTCAGCAACTCCATATTAATTCCAATTAATTCTTTTGAGTGACGTTTTATCTGGAGAGAGAGAGAGAGAGAGAGAGAGAGAGAGAGAGAGAGAGAGAGAGAGAGAGAGAGAGAGAGAGAGAGAGCTTGCACTTAACTTTAAAAGAGTAACTTAAGGCAAAACATTGAACATTACGATATAATCCACAAACCATTAATGGAACATTCATCCTAAATAACCTTAGGAATGGAATGGAATAGAATAGAATGGAATGGAATGGAATGGAATGGAATAGAATGGAATGGAATGGAATGGAATGGAATAGAATGGAATAGAATAGAATAGAATGGAATGGAATAGAATGAAATGGAATAGAATGGAATAGAATAGCATGGAATAGAATGGAATGGAATAGAATAGCATGGAATGGAATGGAATGGAATGGAATGGAATAGAATGGAATGGAATATCAAATTTAGGTTCAAGGCCAAGCCCTGGGACCTATGAAGCCATCAAGCGATAAAAGGGAAACTTTTAGCAAAAAGGTTTCGAAAATGTGCCAGTAGGAAAGCCTCGCAGTTGCACTATGAATTAAGTGCCAGGAGAGGGCGCAAAGTAAGATGTATAAAAGAGAATATGAACGGAGGTACAGTAAAACGAATGAAAAGGGACGGAGTTAATCGACGAAGGGAAGCTGCAAATAACTTCAAGTGATGCTTACAGTGCACCACGTAAGGTTCAATCACAACAATACTTCCATAGGAGGCAAATGACTCATATTCAGAAGTAAGAAGTCGACCAATAATACTGAAGTTTAACTTCAACCCATATTCAATAATAATGCTAGTTTTCATTTCATATAATAATAATACACAGTA
>NC_087207.1:66518573-66521073 GCF_015104395.2 Macrobrachium nipponense
TTTCTTTCTTTTTTTAATCTACATCAAAAACAAAAAAATTATTAAATCTGATTAGGAATACATTCTTTATTATTTCTCCTTTATGACCTCATAGTCACCACCCTCAGCAAATCTTCAGCAAAGTGGGATTAATAAAAAAAATAGTCAATGAAGACGAATGCATCAATCACCGGGAATATAAAACAAGCTATAAAATCAGCGAAAAAATAAACAAGATTAATTATCCCATTTTCGGACTTACGGCTCCCCAGCATATATACTCTCACAAGGCACAATTGATATTAATAGCAGACAAAGAAAATAGACAAATAAAAACAAGACTGCCAATAAATTTATACGCTGGAAAGTGCGAACGAAAGATAAGGGAATATAAAACGAAACACAAAATACAGGTTTATGTTGCAACGAAAAATAATGTTTTTCCAGAGAATGCTTTCAAGTCTTGGCAAAAAGAAGAAGAACCATTGAACCCGGCTCGCCATTTCTTTTACTTCAATGAAACTTAGAAAAAAAAATAAAAATAAGAAAATAAATAAAACTGGAGTTTTCGTTACAAAATTTCGTAGTAGGAGGCATTTCTTTCGTGGCCTTACCTCTGAACAATTGGAAACAATGTTCGAAACACATACACACAAATTATATATATATATATATATAAGATATATTATATATATATATGTATATATATATATATATATATATATATAATATACACACATATGTATATATATATGTATAGTATATATATACTATATATGTATATATACATACATATATATATATAATATATATATATATATATATATATATATATATATACTATATATATATATATACTTATATATGTATGTGCACAGCTATGGTCTAAAGTGATATGACATGACTGCCTAGGATATCGTTCAAAATCACGAACTGGCAACCTAAGATGCTCCATATTTTTCTATAATTTCAATGAAAAACATGAATATTACATGCAATAAAGCCATAATATGTTTCATAAGAGCGAAATCTGCCATATATTTCAAAACTGTAAGAAAATATCACGTGTAGCCGAATTTCGGAAAATTCTTACGAAGCATTTTCAAAACTTTCGTTCACTCATCACCGGTGCATTTGGAAAACAAAATCATCATACCTGTTTAAATGTTAAATACAAAACAAAAACGATAACAATTTATCATAACATTATTGCTTCCAATGTAACCATAAAATTTGAAATAGTCCAATTTGATTGTTTTTACGCTTCAACGCCGGAAATATGTTAATAAGTAAATGCAAAAGTACAATGCATCCACTGATATCAACGGGTGAGCGGAGCGTTTGTGACAACCATTACAGAGATGGCACATGAACCACCTGGTGTGACATAGGCCTACATTATATTTGTTAGAAAAATATTTGGATTTCCATAAAAAAAAAATTATTTAAGTTATATATTTCTTAACCACTTCAAAAATTATGGCTTATTCGCATATGCAATTAATCTTTAGATAAAACTAAGATTTTCTTCCAAAGCCTACGTGTGTTAGATTTCTTCACTTAATATAACTACCCTACACTTAGCATTCACATCTCTGTATCAACAATTTATGGCCAGAAAGTATATGAAATTATCTACACATTCTTGCACTACAAGCTACCTTATGAATGAATAAATTATACACCAAAAGCGAGCAGGACTTCTAATGAAATAATATTTCAAGCCACTTAAAAACGAAGTATTCCATAGGACTTGTTATTATTACTAATAGACATTTCGATTAATAGCCATCTTCTTTATAATAAAAAAAATTAATTTTAACACGACTTGACAACGTCACATTGAGTCGGAGATTTTGGACGATACAAAAAGGGATCTTGTCGTCTCAGATTTGAGTATAGCTGTAAACGTAATGGCACTAGTCATTCTATCATGAATCCGCTTTCCGAGGGATAAATCAGTAGCACACACACACTCACACGGCTATCTCGCTTTTCATTTTTTTCTTTCGTGGTAAAAACCTTTATTTATGCATAGCATCACGTTTTATATACTTCGTGATCAAGTTATTCATATATATATATATCTTTTCATTTTTTTCCTTCGAGGCAAAAACCTTTATTTATACATAGCATCACGTTTTATATACTTCGTGATAAAATTATTCATATATATATATATATATATATATATATATATATATATATATATATATATATATATATATGAATATTTTATCACATCACCGTGATTCATAATAAATCATTCGAGCTACAAATGTCCTTTAATATCTAATTCGCTCTACCATCGGAATTTGATATATTTTCATATATGTACCAAGGGGGAATTTTTTAGTTGATAATAATTTCGTACCCCCATGGGATCGAACCACCGTCCAGTTGGACGGGGAACGAAATCAGGATCGGACAGTGACGCTACCGAAACAAACGGCTATATCGGACAGTGACGCTACCAGAAACGGCTATCAGATAGCCGTTTCGGTAGCGTCACTGTCCGATC
>NC_087207.1:66526073-66533573 GCF_015104395.2 Macrobrachium nipponense
TTTGTGGGTTTCTTTTTCAATAATAATAAAAATAATAACCTCTCGTTCGTATATATATTTCTAATATATATTTACAATTACACCACTGTGGATTTCTTCACCATTTTAGTTACTCATGCTATTACGAAAGTTTTACGATAATAATAATAATAATAATAATAATAATAATAATAATAATAATAATAATAATAATAATAATAATAATAATAATAATAATAATAATGAAGAGAACTATTACAGTACTTAACCTCACAAATCATATGGCTGTACAATTGCTTATAATATTATTATGGTAATCGTTGCATTCACAAACATTATAAATTTTGCATTAATTGCTGTATCAGATTTTAAATATGCAATTTATATTATCATTAGAAAAATATTTTGGGGGTTAGGATAATAGTATTATCCAAATTTTTTACGGCGTTCATTTCATTACGATACTAAAATTTTTTCGAGTGGGGGGGGGGGGGGGTTGTGCGATGTAGGGGTTGGGGATGGCATTAGCCGATTAACCCTCCTCTATATACATGAATGAAAACAATAACAGCTTATCCTCTTCAAGAACGTACTTACGCAAAGCGATGGAAGGAAACTAAAGAACATACTAGAGCTATAAGTATTCCACGTTTTTTTACATTTCTTCACATCCTCTTCCCATTCAGAAACACACGAATATAAACGGCACTTATCGAATGAAATATTTCCCCTGAAAAGCACACACGTGTGATGTCAACCTCCAAAGACACAGTATATAAGAAGTGCACTAAAACCGTATCGAGGTCACCAGGCGTCCAGCACTCCTCGTGGAAATAGAAGAAGAGAAGAGGAATATGCTTGCAGACGACCCTTTCCCAGTCGATGTCTCCCAAGGGAAGCAGTTCGGGACCTGTCAGAGAGCATCATTATCTTCGAGGGGTCTCTCGCCCAGAACATGATAGCCGGAAGCCAGTCCTCCAGAACGTCGATTATTCTCCCAAGATAATCGCGAACATTCGCCTGGATAACTCGCGATTATTCGCCAAGATATTCAACGGTTATTCGCAATGAAAACGGGCGCTTTCCCTGCGGGCATTTATTCTTCTGCGTTGCCATAACACTAACCAATGAGGATTTGTGTTCAAGGACCGTAACGTCGCTTTGCCGCTCCGTGAATTGCGAAGGGATGGGGGAGAGAAGATGAAGTGATTGGCATTTAGCCTTTGCAGGGGAGCTTAGTCGATCATTAAAACTCTGCAGAAACGGAGATGAAGTCAGTAGATTACCGTAATTATTACTAGTATTCAGAAGATTGTTTGTATGGTGTTTTTACGTTGCATGGAACCAGTGGTTTATTCAGCAACGGGACCAACGGCTTTATATACGTGACTTCCGAACCACGTCAAGAGTGAACTTCTATCACCAGAAATACACATCTCTAACCGCCCCCACCAAGTGGAATACCGAGAATCGAACTCGCGGCCACCGAGGTGGCAGACCAAGACCATACCGATCACGCCACTGAGGCGCTCGTATTCAGAAGATGAATCCTATTCATAAGGAACAAACTTACAGAGGCCACTGACTAGAAATTCAAGCTGCCAAAAATTATAGATGTTCATTTGAAAGAAGCAAGAGAAGGCAATAGGAAATACAGAAGGAAGAGATTAGGTATTAGAACCGAAAAAATAAATTAAATCAACAAATATATATATATATATATATATATATAATATATATATATATATATATAATATATATATTATATATATATATATATATATAATATATATATATATATATATATATATATATATTATATATATAGATTATATATATAATATATATATATATATATTTCAAAACTTATCCTTCTTCAAAAACATACTAATCAAAGGAAAAAACCTAATATATACTATATGTATGTTAGGTATATATATATATATAATATATATATATATATATATATATATATATATATATATCATCACGTATATAACTAAAAACCACCTTCCTCAAACATCACACAAGAGGTAAATACCCCATTCGAGATAAAAACAAAAATTCCATTCCCCCTCCGTCCCGCCCCCCCCCACCCCCCCCAAAAGCACCATTACATCAGGTCAACTGGAAACCGGACCGACGTCTGGAAAGCGGGCCCCAAAAGCAGAACCCTTGGGGAAATTAAGCTTTTCTCTCGCCCTTGTATCCCAAGGGGACCAGTTCGAGTCTTGTCAGTGAGTCACTGTACTTCTCGGGGCCTCTGGCTCCAGAGCATCGATAATTCCTCGGGCTCTGGCTCCAGAGCATCGATAATTCCTCGGGCTCTGGCTCCAGAGCATCGATAATTCCTCGGGCTTTGGCTCCAGAGCATCGATAATTCCTCGGGCTCTGGCTCCAGAGCATCGATAATTCCTCGGGCTTTGGCTCCAGAGCATCGATAATTCCTCGGGCTTTGGCTCCAGAGCATCGATAATTCCTCGGGCTCTGGCTCCAGAGCATCGATAATTCCTCGGGCTTTGGCTCCTGAGCATCGATAATTCCTCGGGCTCTGGCTCCAGAGCATCGATAATTCCTCGGGCTCTGGCTCCAGAGCATCGATAATTCCTCGGGCTTTGGCTCCAGAGCATCGATAATTCCTCGGGCTTTGGCTCCAGAGCATCGATAATTCCTCGGGCTCTGGCTCCAGAGCATCGATAATTCGTAGTATTACCCAGGATTATTCAGTACCGTAACGGCTGCTATTTACGATGATACCTACGGTTCTTCATTATGTTAACTGTGATTAATCACTAAGGTGGCGATAATTTGCCGTGGTAACTGCGATTATTCATGTTGGAAAGCATTTTCATCTATGGCAACCATCTTCTTCGGGATGATCTCTGGCGCCAAGGCACCGAATTATCTAAAACAACAACTAGGATTATTCAACATTCCAACCGCTTTTATTAATTATTATTACGGTTATTTTGATAATTACGATTATTCAACTAGATAACGATAATTCGTAACCACGAATATGCGCCATATCTGTGATTATTTGCTATGACAAAAAGAAAAGGTATTTTCTATGATAATAATTATTGTTATTCATGATACCCACGATTATTCACTACGATAACCATGCTTATTTATTGCTTATCTACTATGATAATTATGATTATTCGTCGTGATAATAAAGTTTCATTACCATGAAAACCGGACATTAATTGTGCACATTTTGTATGAAAATCAGAGTGATTTTCTACGATATCATTATTCATGATAACCGTCCTTTGTTAACCAAAAGCGAACACCGGTAATGTTTCTCACTCAGCCACTGCAACTGCCGATCCTTGCAGCTCCGTCAACGTTGCACGGAGACACAGAAGATAATTAACTTCCCGTTTCAGAAACACCACCATTTAATTTCTCTTGCGTTTGCGAAACTAATATACCAAGTTAATTCACTCGGCTTCGAGAAAGAACATTACAGAAATACGATACATTTCCTGAACCAAAACTGTGGACGTTTACTGGATTTTCAGAGGCTAGACTGTATATATCTATTCACTCGATTCTCCAAAGCAATACTATGTATATTTTGTATATTTCTACGCGATTTTCAGAGGTAATACTCCAGCAATAACCACAACTTACGAGACGAGGCTAAACGATGTCGTTTCTGCAACAAGATATCACAAGGCGAAACATTTTTTTCAAGGAAGACCGAAGCTTAATATCTTTTGGGGTAAAAGCCTTCGACAATATAATTTATTTCCCATTTCCTAAAACATGCAGTGTCATAATCACAATCAAGGACCACCATTCTAGATTCAGGAAAACGAGTTCCAATTGAAGAAACCAACAGAACCATAACTTTCAAAATCAATAGCAAGGACCTCTTCGGATTATCAACTCGAATCATCAATAGTTGAAGGAGACGATGAGAGTAGAAATGACTTCAAAAGTGAAATGACTTCAAAAGTGAAAAGACTTCAAAAGTGACGTACATAACTATTACTCAGGCGTTTCAGCAGTCATGCTAAACATGGTCAGCAGTGGAAACGCTACAGTTTGAATGAATTGATACACTCAAAATCTATCAAAAGTCTGGGTGAGAGTACCTAAAATTAAATAAATATATAACGTAGACGAATCTCGTCGAGAATGTTACCAGCGTCATGTGAACAGTTCGGATAGCTAACATGCCCAAACATTAATATATAAGCTGAAATACCGTATAAAGAAAATTATCTTTAAAATATTGGTAATATGAAACAGCTATTTGACAAATATGATATCAACATTCAACAAGGGGCCAGCCACTGATTGCTTATAGTCTTTTATCATTTCACAAATATCAGCAATATGCGTACCAGTCTTTCTTAGATGAAAATTGGGCTATAAGTGCATTCCGGATGCTGGCCACCACCTTGGATTTAGTTGAATGAATCCCTCTACCCCGACAAAAGTAGTACATCTGATTTCGCCATTGTGGAAACTTCAGCATACTACCTTGCAGAAGACAATTTTGGAAAGCAACCCAAAGCGATCACACGATTACGTCGAAAGTTATTTCAACGAAGTCAGCGTCTCCCAAAGCTTGCTTCCACGTACCTGTTATTGGCGTGAGATTCGAAGAAATTGCAGAGGAATTCCCAAACGAAGGGAAATCTGAAATATTCGTCAGTCTGATTGGCCGTCTATGATCCAATCAGCAAACTGGATGAAAATCAAAATGCGGCCTTTTACGGCCTCGGCGGAAAGAGTGCATATCTCAACTTGGGAGTTCATTTGACGAATGATATTTACGGTGTGTGTGTGTGTGTGTGTGTCAATTTTAGGTTTCATATATTGATCTAATAAAACAAACAATAAACTTCTTAGAACAAGTTAACCTAGATAAGCGAATTGAATGGATTCCCCAAAAGACAGACACAAGAATTACCGTCGAAATTCATGTATACTGGCCTTTGGATGATTGCTTATCCTAGAATAGAATGTTATATCAAATTTACCCCGAAAGTCAAGAGCTGGGAACCGTGAGGTCACTCAGCGCTTAAGGGGAATTTAGAAATAAAAAGGTTTGAAAGGTGTAAGAGGAAAAAAAATTCGCAGTTCCACTGTGAATCAACTGTTAGGAGGTGGAAAGAGAGATGGAATCTTACTATAATTGGCGTTACGTCTGTCCGTCCGTCTGTCATTCAATCACGGCCAAACGGCTGGACCGATGGGCATGAAACTTGGCAGGGTTATAGTGGAAACCCCTATGATGGTTTATAATGGTGTTTCATCCTACCTCCCACCACCTTTCCGAAAGGGGTGGGGGTGAGAAGGGATTCCCTGAAGCGGAGCTGGTTCTGCTCGTGAAGCGAGGTTGGTTATGCCCGTAGACTTAGTTACTTTAAAAATTTTCATAAATAACTTCTGGTATACATATGTTTGCTAGTATAGATATAAAATAATAGAGCGTATTGGCAATACGGGAGCAATAAGGGAGCCAGCTTCAAGCGTTTTAAAGATATAACCATTCGAACTTCTGACGTAAAATCCAGAATTTCCTCCAGATGAAGCCATTTCTAATGGCGGCGGGCGGGGGGTCAGCATATTATCCAACGAGGCTTTTGGCATTTTACAAACATCCCAAATATCAGAGGTTTGGATCAGTAAATTTCTGACCTTACCTGGAATAGTAAAATAAAAAAATAAAAAAATAAAGAAGATTTAAACAAATTCATCTTTAACTGTGATCCCTATAGCCATGTTTTGTTGCAGAATTGCAAGAAATTAACACGAGAGATTATATCGCAATTTAGGACCTCAATGACACAACTACGGGGAGGAATAAATCCAGAAATCCGATGTTGTGTCATTGAGGTCCAGAAATCCAGAAATCCGAGAGATTATATCGGATTTCTGGAGAGATTACATCGGACCTCAATGACACAACTTTGAGGAGGAATTTTTCCTGAAAAGAATATCATTTAGCTGGTCCTGGTCCGCTGGTATAGTGGTTAGCGTCGTATTATGCCACTCAAATGTGGCGGGCTCACGTCTCCCCCAGGGCGCTGAAAAATTACTGGCTCTTATCATGATCAGTTACTTCTGCAGTGTGGGGTCTACGGTGGGAAGCTGAAACCAACACTCTTTGGAAGCTTCAATTTCAAGCCAATGGCCCCTTCGTTCTTGTTCCATGTGAAGAGGTTTCATCTACTGAAAAAATATCATCATCTTGAAGAAGATATGCGTCGTTTGAAGAGGACATTACTTAGCATAATAAGTACTTATTATGCTAAGTAATGCGTTAAGAAGTGATAGCATTTAATACCTTGATGAAGACATATTACGTATAACCGAGATTGATTGATTGATTTATTAAAGATTATCTGGCGTCGCAACTGCTAATGGTTATTGACGCCACTACAATGGAATATATAAAGCATATGTAAGAATATCCAAATAAACAAATACATTCATACGCACTTACATACACACAAAAGACAAAATTATTAACTTAAAAAATAAAAACTCACTTAAATGTAATAGAATAAAATTATAAGGAAAAATCCCCATAAAAAATTAATAGATAATCGTAAAACCTATTACACTTAAAAGATTAATAGTAAAAATCAAATCTATTTTAAAATAACAATGGCATTAATAAAATTAAACAGGGCGCTTTCATTTAAATCTGCCCTTAAAATCTTGGTAAGGGAAAAACCACCTTCAGTACCTCTCTCCTTCATCTGACAGACTAGGGCACTCAACTATCAGGTGTCTGACTGTCAATGGTACCAAGCAGTCGTTACAATAACCCAATAACCGAGAAAGACACCATACCCTTTCTTAGGAGGATATTGGGTATAAGATACATCAAGACAATCACAGATACGGACGCAAGATGAGAAGTCTCTCTCGTTCATCTTGATGACACTTGGTGATTACTCTTGATATTTTTCCGGGATAATATCTCCTTACTTACTTTCATGCCTAATTAGGCACGATTATATTCACTAACTTATTAATTTGTTGATTTGAGAGTTACATCTGAATTTGAACAGTCTGTGTTTTAGGGCTCATTTCGTCTCTCACAAGTGCTCTAGTAATATTTGATCACTTAATAGGTCTATGTGAATTTATGATAATAATAATAATAATAATAATAATAATAATAATAATAATAATAATAATAATAATAATAATAATAATAATAAAACCACCCACTCGAATAGGAGAACTAAAATAGTGGCCCCCACAAAATATATATATATATATATATATATATATATATATATATATATATATATATATATATATATATATACATATATAATATATATATATATATATATATTATATATATATATATATATAAGTCATATCACATTACCGTGATTATTATACATACAACGAGCTACAAATGTCCTTTAATATCTAATTCACTCTACCTCGGAATCAATATATTTTCATATATACTTAACCGAAGGAGAGTTTTATTAGGCGATAATAGAATTGTCGGCGCCCAGGCGCGAACCTAGG
>NC_087207.1:66536073-66553573 GCF_015104395.2 Macrobrachium nipponense
TGATCTTATACCGCTGTTATCATTCCTTCAGTTTCCTTCTTTAGCTCTCCCCTCTGTAGCCATTGCCATGTTCATCGCTGGCTAGTTCTTTAGTCTGTCTCATGTATTGTCCGTGCATTGGTTTGTTGTGCCAGTCCTCTGTTCTGCTTGTCTTTCTCCTGTCTCAGTATATTTCTGGGTCTTCGTCTACTTTTATCAGTCCTTCTTCCCATGCACTCTTGAGCCACTCGTCTTCACTGGTCTTCATATATTGCCCCAGTGCTCTGTTCTCGATGTTGACGCAGTCCTCTATGCTTAGTAGTCCCCTCCCTCCTTCCTTTTGTGTTAATTATTATTATTATTATTATTATTATTATTATTATTATTATTATTATTATTATTATTATTATTATTATTATTATTATTATTATTATTATTATGCGAAATATTTTCTTTGCCAACAACGGATAGAAGAGAGACCAAATAAATGAAGAGATCAAAATAAGAATGGAATGAATTTAAACTCTTTAGATACAATATAAAAAGGTATCGATCTTAAATGAATAAGATCCTCGCGCCATTAAGCTGCTAAAGAGGAAGGTTTAGTTTTAGCAATTAGGTCCCAAAAATGGAAAAACTGTAAACAAGCAATTTACAAAGTTTTGCAAACTTTTCCTATTCAGCGTCGGGACACCAAATCTTGTCCCAGCGAAGAAGACATGGCTCAGAAGGCAATGTTGAAAATATATGAATATTTAAAAAATAGAGAGGATAAGGTACAGAAGGAAGCCGGGTTATTTTGACTTGTACGTCCCTCTTTGACATTTGTGACGCACATTATTTTACTTCATTCAACTATTTTTAATTCTTGGAAAGTTACACATTTGAATTAGCTTCAGCGGCGATAGTTAACATGTTCTCTTGACACGTGACACGGATCGTATTTATGCTTGACGACACAATTCTTAAATGCAAATAAGGTCACAGCTGATCCTGTTTGCCTACGAGGACTCGTATCTTAGGTACAATTTAATATACCAAGCGAGTATTTATGGATTTTATACCAAGAAACATTTCTGGATTTTGTACTAAGAAACATTTCTATATTTTGAAGCAAGAAACATTTCTGGATTTTGAAAATAAACAATGTTTTTTTTACCAAAAACAAAAGAAGAAAAAAAAAAATTCTGCAGTTTCTACCAAGAAACATTTCTGGATTTTCTACAAAGAAATATTTATGCATTTTGTATGAAGAAACGATTCAGTATTTCACACATTTATGGATTTTGTATCAAGATCCAATTCAGGTTTTTATACCAAGAAACATTTCTGGATATTGTTCCAAGAAACATTTCTGGATATTGTTCCAAGAAACATTTCTGGAGTTTGTTCCAAGAAACATTTCTGGATTTTGAACCAAGAAATATTTAAGTGTTTCATACCAAGAAACATCTCTGGATTTTGTAACAAGACCCATTTCAGGATTTTATACCAAGAAATATTTCTGGATCTTATTCCAAGAAAAATTACTGGATTTTGAAACCAGAAACATTTCAGTATTTTATACCAAGAAACATTTCTGGATTTTGTACCAAGACCCCTCTCAGGATTGTATACCAAGAAAAATCACTGGATTTTGTACCATGGAATATTTCTGGATTGTATAAGGGTCTAATGAGAATTATTTCTTTGTGAGCCTTTCTGGGGATAATTCCGACGAATCTTCTATAATCATCGTATTAGATGTCGAAGAGTTTCAAGCAAAAAAAAAAATAAATAAATAAATAAAAAAGTTAAATGAGACAGCATCCTATTATTTTCCCACGCTAATAACTCATCTTTTGAGATGCTATATGTATATTTTGCAGTAAAAATACCATAAAAAATCAGTACACATTTTCGCATAGAATACTGACAGTCCTGTTTATAATGCTACAAAGTACATTAAAAGTACAACATAAATCACAAGATATTCTTAAGCTAAATATATCTCTCACAGCGATACAAAATACATTCTAGGTATAGTAATCACCATTAAGTACAGAAACCTAAGAAATAATTTGCATATACTTTAAATATAATTATTATTATTATTATTGTACTTAAGAAGCAGACCCTCTCTCAAGCATACTTTATTAAAAGTAATGGCTACTTCAGCAGCGTTACACTGTAGAAATTCTTCTCTATTTTCCGAATAGCGGCTTTTTCCGTGCTACTTAGACAGGCTAGTAGAGCGCCTATAGAGGTCAGATCAAATACAGTCAAAATTGGTGTATATATTTGAATTTTACTGATAAACTATGATACCATAGTCATCAGAGAATCGTTAATGACTCTGATGACTATGGTATCATAGTTAATCTGTAAAATTCAAATACATACACCAATTTTTGACTCTTCTAGCCTGTCTAAGTAGCACGGAAAAAGCCGCTATTTGGAAAATAGAGAAGAATCTCTACAAGTGTAACGCTGCTGAAGTAGCCATTACTTTTAATAAAGTATATTGTTATTATTATTATTATTTTATTATTATTATTATTATTATTATTATTATTATTATTATATTCTGAAAGAAGACCTTCATCATTACAGGTTTTATGAAAATAATGGTTATTTCAGCAGCGTTTATTTTGCATAGAAGTTTCTCTATTCTTCTTATTACTGACTTTTACACTGTACTCGAGTTGACTATTAAAACGCCAAGTGGGAGATTCATGACAAATACCACAGTTTGACATGAATCTCCCATTTGGCGTTTAAATAGCTAACTCGAGTAGAGAGAAAAAAAGTCAGTAATGAGAAGAATGGAGAAACTTCTATACAAAATAAACGCAGCTGAAATAATCATTATTATTATTATTATTATTATTATTATTATTATTATTATTATTATTATTATTATTATTATTATTATTATTATTATTATTATTATTATTACTACTTCTACTATACTAATGATGCTGCTAGCCATATCGACCTTTCAAAGGTAGCGGTTTCCGTTTCAACCTCTTAATTACCAACTTAGCCCAGCATAACCCAGCCGACAATAGGCCACAGTGACAGAAACAGTCCAAGTTCTCATTTGGTATTCACGTCAGAGGCGACCATTAAACCATGTTGCAAGACTTAACCGAGCGCAGAACAGCACACAACACCAGCAGCAACAGCAACAACGTTAGGCAATGACCTTGTGTTGTTCTGCAGCATATTTGGACTTGCATTTCTCTTTCTGATGCGTCTGTAGTGTTATCTTGTTTTTTTTCTCACTTTTTATTGAAGGTGGAGAGGAAGAGGGCAGTTTGAGTCTAGTACTTCGTTTGGGGGAGGGGGGGGGGAGGGGAAATGAAGGTTTGGAGCTTTAAGGAAAGCACCACGGAAACGAATTCGTTGAGATAAGAAAAACAATAATTGCGGGGGACCGGTTGTGGGGGTAGTATTTTTTTTACAGGGGGGTTTGGGGAAGGGAGGGTTGGGGGCTTCAAGGACAGAAAACAGAAACGAATTCGTTGAGAAAAAAAAAAAAAAAAACGAAAAAGAGGACATAAAAAAAAGCAATTTCAAGTTTGGGGGACCAGTTGTGGTGGTAGTAATTTATTTTAGGCGGGGAATAATGTGGGGGGGGGGGGGTTTCGGGGCTTTTAGGAAAGGACCATAGAAACGAATTCGTGAAAATAAAAAAAAAAGTAAAAACACCAATTTCCATTTGGGGATTTTTATTTTTATTTTTTTTAGGCTTCTTAGGAAATTCCTGGAGATAAAAACCGATAAAGAGAAAATAAAAGCTACTTCAAATTTAGGTGTGGGGGAGGAGACCGGTCATGGAGCCTCTTTTTTTTTTTTTTTTTTTTTTTTTTTTTTTTTTTTTTTTTTTTTTTTTGTTTTTTTTTTTTTTTTTTTTTTTTTTTTTTTTTTTTTTTTTTTTTTTTTTTTTTTTTTTTTTTTTTCTAAGGGAAGGGAAAGTTCGAGGCTTTTACGAAAGAACCTCCAGACACGGATTCGTGAAACCAAAAACGAAAAAGAAAACGCAATTTTAATTTTTATTTGTATCTGGTGACTCTGTCACTTGCATCTAAACTCATAAGTATGTTGCAAGTAACCTTTACACTGGACTGAGTATCCCATCTTTTATAAATTCCCCAATAATCAAACACCGTCCAATGAAAACATCGAAAAATATACGGAGATAATCTGCTCCCCCTCCCCAACTCTCGCCATAATGCTGGCAATAACGTACACCCCAGTCATTAAATTCTCACTAGGCATCCCACGCTGAGAGACAATCTTTCCGGGAGGCATTAGCAGCAAAATTCGATAACACGCCATTCCGCTCTGAGGAACACTACCAGAAAATCTGGAGTAAAAAAAAAAAAAAGAGAGAAAAAAAATAAACTCGGAATTTGGTAACAGCTGTGATCGAAGAAGCAGAGATCTGAACATCAAAAAACCACAGGCTCTTATCATGATCAGTTATTTCTGCAGTGTGGGGTTTGCGGTGGGAAGTTGAAACCGACATTCCTTGGAAGCTTGAATTTCAAGCCAATGGCCCCTTGGATCTTGTTCCACGTGAATAGATTTCATCTACCGAAAAAATTATATCAGCATTATTGTGCTGACGCGTTACAAAGAATGTTATGTTACAAGCGGCTAATACTTTCCAGAACTTCAAGAGGGTGCACAAGTCAGACTATGTTAAAATGACGAATTAATGCGTTCAGTTGGAGAGAATGTATGCATGTTAAATGTTAAAAGGGGTCAATACATTCAAGCACCTCAACAGTTAAAAATAGTTAAAAAGGGCTGATGTTAAAAAAAATTTTAACAGAGAAACAAACAAGCCAGAATAAGCCTGGATGAGTAATTGAAGTGCTTCAGTAAGTGTTAATATAAATAAAAATACCAAAAGCCTAACTGGAGAAGAGTTAAAATGGTTCAATGTGTATATATATATATATATATATATATATATATATATATATATATATATATATATCCATCATATATATAACATATATATATATATAAACAAATATACACAAACCTGGCTAAGAAAGTATTTCAAAACTTGTTGATTAATAAATCGAACGACAAAAATATCAATCTCTGGGTACAGTAAAGTTTTTAAATGTGTTAACATAGAAATAGACAATACACATATCAACCTCTGGGTACACCAAAGTATTTAAAAGTTTTAACACAGAAAGTTTTTAAATGTGTTAAAATAGAAATAGACAACATAAATATCAAGCTCTGGGTACATCAAAATATTTCAAAAGTTAACAAAGAGATGAAGAACACATATATCAAGCTCTGGGCACATCTAAGTATTTCAAAATGTTATTACAGAAATGAACAACAAAAATATCCACCTTTCTGTATATCTAAGTATTTCACTGTTAACACAGAAACGAACAAAAAAATACCTGGCACTGGGTACATAAAAGCCATCATGGAATAGCGAAATACAGCTTTGCTTCCAAGAACTGGAATTTTTCTACGGAAGGCCCAAACACGGCCATCGATTCCGGAAAGGACAAAACGCTGACTGCAAACATAAAAAAAAAAAACTCCCGCGACATGTGGACCAATTTTTCGGCGTCCGCTGAACAAAAGGCAGTCGGAAAACAAAAGATATGAATAGACATGTGAACTACAAAAAAAAAGCAAATTAGGAAATAAACAACGTCCATTCTGTGGGGTTATATAACAATGCTTCGGGACGCTAATGACGTTTTCTGAAATAACAATTTGGTTATTCCATATCAATAAACGTTGAATTAATTTAATGTGTATTAATAGTGCGTGGTGTCATGTCCATTATTTTTCCGTGTCCCACGTAGCAATGGTGCTTCCCGAATTTACAATTGGGAATTAGTGAATATCCGTAATTAGAAGTTAATTTATCGTGAACTAATGACACATGCTGTATTGCCAAACTTTATTCGGCCAAATTTCGGGTAAAATTTTGTATCGCTTGTGAATAAATTTTTACCCAGAGTCCACCATCTAGCATTTTCCTTATTCCGCGTGACATTCGGAATTTTGCTACTCCAGAGGCTATATAAAAAAGATAAAATAAAAAAAATACCTTTATCAAAAAATCATTTTTGGAGTTTTCAGAATAATGATCATAATGTATACAATATAGTCGCAGGCGTCTATATCTATCCATCTATGAATTATTTCCTTACGAAACAGACTTATTTTAATGCGTATTCTATACTGGCGTCGCAATAAATGTCGGAAAAGACGTCGAATCATAATAAGATGAAAATATACAGACATACATACATACATACATACATACATACACATAAATAAATATAATACCTGTAAAATTCATACATACATGCATACAGACTTATATACATGCACATATAACTAAATACATACCTGTAAAAATCATACATACATGCATACAGACATATAGGTATACATACACATAAATGAATATAATACCTGTAAAAATTCATACATACATGTATACAGACATCCATACACACACATATATGCATAAATACTTCCATATTCACTCATCCAATATCCCACAGGTATTTTTAGCCACACCAAAAGGGAACTGGGGACCGGGAACCTAGAGACATTTTTGCAAAAGACGGGTACTCGCAAAATGACAACAAAAGCACACAAGCAGGAAGCGAATCCCAAAGCCTGTGATCCAAAGGTCACCATCGCCAAAGAGAACTCGGCTCTTGGTCGAATCTCTGTTCTCGCGATTTTACATTTCCCATCTTTTTAACTTCTTTGGAAAGGGGAGAAGGGGAGGGAAGGGAGGGGAGGGAAGGGGAGGGAGGGGAGGGGAGGGGAAGGGGAGGGGGTGGGGGGGGAGTGAAAGATCCTCAAATATGGCCGTTTTTAAAGTGGTGGTTCCCAAAGCAGGAACACAATAGCGAGGTCTAATCCTAGAAGGAGGCTGTTTGTTCCCTGGGCCAATATAATAAAGAAAGAATGTATGAATGAATAATATAATAAAGAAAGAATACATGAATGAATAAGTGAAAACGCGATGAAATCATAAACAGCTGGAAACACAGAGAGAACGATAATAGTTTTAATAAGGGAATGAATGAATAAATGGTTACTATATAAACGGTAAAAATGATCAAAGAAGAATTAAAGGGGCATAAACCATCCACGAACCCCAAATAGTTCCAAAATGAGATTAAGTTATAACATATTAATAAGTTTAATAAGTGGATGAATTAAATGAGTGATCTGTCAGATAAACACCTTAAGAGGAGATACGGCAAATATAAAGGAAATCAAATGATTTTCTCTTTTATATATTTAAAGCTATGTACGCCACACAATTCATAAAAATTTAAAAGATTTATGCATCCATAAACTGTTTTTTTGATGGTATAGAACACCTTTCAAAAAATAAGACCATTTTCTGTTTAATTCAGCCATATGTTCACTAAATATTTTAAGTTTTATGCATTCATAAAATTTTCTTAGGGGTATAAAACACCTTTATATAATAAAACTATTTTCTGTTTAATTCAGCCTTTTTAAATATACGTATTGTTAAACAAAAACTTTTCTAATAACTGTTATTTTATTTCCTCTCCATTTATTCTGAATATCGCCCTTTTCAAATCTTTAAAATACACCCTTTTCCTTTATAGCTTATACTCTGATTTTATCAATGACCACTATTAATAGTGACCATTTCTGATAAGGAGCAATATTTATGGTGGAAGTGAATCTTCAATATTTCTAATGTCAAGGATCTGGAAAAAGGAGAAAAAAAGAGAGTTCCAGAACGACGTGGACAAACGGCTCTCACATTCTTGGCCTTTTCCTGTTCCCCCAATTCCGAGGAACCATTTCCCACTGTATTTCATGTCCTCCCCTCCTCCTCCTCCTCCTCCTCCTCCTCCTCCTCCTCCTCCTCCTCCTCCTCCTCCAGGATCTTGAAGACAAATAACCCTATTCGCATTATACCCACTCTGGCTTCTTTTCAGCTCGTTCCCTTCCCCACCCCAAACCCCCACCCCCCCCCCTTGCGAATTCGCAGAATATTAACTGATCTCCTTTCGATGATGACCTCTGATGACCTGTGGTGATTTACTTCGAAAAGAGTGGTCAAAATGGTATATGTTCTTTTTATTTTAGATATTTTTTAGCAGGGTTGTGGCACTTTCTTCACCGAAGATGGTTTCATATTAAAATAAGATTTTTTCTTCGTTTTCTCCTGAAGAGAGTTTCAATTCAGCTTCTAAATAAAAAATCATATTCTCTTTCTATTTTAGATATTTGTAATTGTGGCTGTTTCTTCACCGAAGATAGTTTCATTTTAAAATAAGATTTTTCTTCGTTTTCTCCTAAAGACAGTTTCAATTTAGCTTCTAAATAAAAATCATATTCACTTTCTATTTTAGATATTTGTGATTGTGGCTGTTTTTCACCGAAGATAATTCCATTTTAGACCAAGACTTTTCTTCTCAGCTTTCTCCTCAAGATATTTCAAGTCAGCCTCTAAATAAAATTTATATTTTCTCTTTATTTTAGACATCTATAATAGTTATGGCTGTTTCTTTACCAAAGACAGTATCAGTTGAATGTCTGTTTTTTCTTCGTATTCTCCCATAAACACTTTCAATTTAAACTCTAAATCAAATTTATTTGCAATATTGATCATAAATATGGCTGTAGAGTCTCATTTTAAGATAATAGTTTTGATTCATTAGCAGACATTTTTAATTCAGCCTCTCAACCATAGAGAATATCCTCAAACCAGCATATCCCATAGACGGCCAGTCTTTTCAAGGGACTCGTATACCAGTGGACTTTGTATTACCAGTTTCATGACTAATAATAAATAACAAAATGCGCCGAAGTTTCTTTGGCGTAATCCCGTTTTCTGTACAGAGCATAATGCAGTATGAAACAATCATCCAGGGCCACTGAAACTCTCACCCGTGGCCCATGAAACTCTCAGCCACAGCCCGGTGGTAGAAATAAAATAAAACTACTGAGGCTACAGGGCCGCAATTTGGAATGTTTGATGATTGGAGGGTGGATGACCAACATAATATGCAGCCCTCTATCCTCATTAGTTTTTAAGATCTGAGGGCGGACGGACAGACTAATAGCCATCCCAAAAATCTTCTTTTACAGAAATCTACAAAGGAGCGAAGGAGAGAGGACTACCAACATCATTCCTCGAGATTTCCTAAGAACTGGAGGGGGTCTATCTCTCTGGGTCGGGCTTCTCCTAAAGGAAACAATGTGCATATACTCGTGTTTGTGTATATATATATATATATATATATATATATATATATATATATATATATACATATATATTATTTGGCTGCATTCTGTCAGTAATTCTCTCTATCTATCTATCTATCTACGTTTGTTTGAAATATTTCGGGACGTTTCGAGCAGAGAGAGAGAGAGAGAGAGAGAGAGAGAGAGAGAGAGAGAGAGAGAGAGAGAGAGAGAGTATTGCCGCTTCAACTGCTACCCAAATATAAGCAAATCAGGAAACGAAAAATTATTTCCGTTTATACACACATAATATGCATTGTTTTTATGCAGGCAAACAGAGAGAGAGAGAGAGAGAGAGAGAGAGAGAGAGAGAGAGAGAGAGAGAGAGAGAGAGAGAGAGAGAGAGAGAGAGAATTACTGCTAGAACTGCAGCAAAATATAAGCAAATCAAGAAAAAAAAATATTTCCGTTTATACACACACAATATACATTGTATTTATGCAGGCAAGAGAGAGAGAGAGAGAGAGAGAGAGAGAGAGAGAGAGAGAGAGAGAGAGAGAGAGAGAGAATTACCGCTTCAACTGCTACCCAAATATAAGCAAATCAGGAATCGAATAATTATTTCCGTTTATACACACATAATATGCACTGTATTTATGCAGGCAATGAGAGAGAGAGAGAGAGAGAGAGAGAGAAGAGAGAGAGAGAGAGAGAGAGAGAATTACCGCTTCAACTGCTACCCAAATATAAGCAAATCAGGAAACGAAAAATTATTTCCATGCATTCGATATCAGGCAGGTGACGCGCAAGCTCTACCTGCTGGAAACGTTCCGGAATACTTCAAACGTTTTAAAACGGTCTTTTAATTTCTCAAATGTTTCAAACGTTGGAGACATTATAAGGCTTGGCCCGTCGAAACTTCTCGAAATGCTCGAAACATTTCGAAACACTTTTCCTTCTATGCAGACTTAATCAAACAGAGACCTTATCACCCAGGGCTTTTATTCCGGAACAGAAGGGAGTTTCAGAACGGAATAAGAGACTGGATATCACAGTTAAAATGATTGTAAATTTTGTGGGTTTATTCCCCCTCGGCGACGTCTTTTGTTGCTTAATTCAAATCCAGTGTAAATTGTGAAACCCTTTATCGTTGTGTTATTAGGGGAGCTGAATGAACCTTTTGCCTTTAACGAGGGGAAACACCACTTGCAGTGAATAGGGGAATATCGGGACAACATTCATGGAATGGAAGAACTTCCAGAGGTCGCACACAAAATGCAGAAAAAAAATGAATGAATTTGTAGAATACTTTCGTCATTATCTTTCACTTGATAAAGGAACTTCTATATTGTTTAAACCTTCAAGTTTAAGGTTTTTTAAGACTTGATAAAGGAACTTCTATTCTGTTTAAACCTTTCAGGATTCCAGACCCAATTAGTGAAGGGTCTTCCAGGTTTCCAGGCCCAGTTAGTGAAGGGTCTTCCAGGTTTCCAGGCCCAGTTAGCGAAGGATCTTCCAGGCTTCCAGGCCCAGTTAGTGAAGGATCTTCCAGGCTTCCAGGCCCAGTTAGTGAAGGGTCTTCCAGGTTTCCAGGCCCAGTTAGTAAAGGGATTCCAGGCTTCCAGGTCCAGTTAGTGAAGGGTCTTCCTGGCTTCCAGGTCCAGTTAGTGAAGGGTCTTCCAGGCTTCCAGGTTGCTTGAAACCTTTCAAAGAATAAGGGAACATCCAGGGCATGGAGGTACTACCAGAATATGGAGGAATTTCCAATGAAAAGGGAAGCTTGCAGTAAATGGAGGAATTCCCAGAGAAAAGGGAAGCTTCCAGAAAATGGAGGAATCCCCAGAGAAAAGGGAAGTGTCCAGTAAATGGAGGAATTCTCAGTGAAAGGGAAGCTTCCAGAAAATGGAGGAATCCCCAGAGAAAAGGGAAGCTTTCAGAAAATGGCGGAATTACCAAAGAAAAGGGAAGCTTTCAGAAAATGGAGGAATCCCCAGAGAAAAGGGAAGCTTTCAGAAAATGGAGGAATTACCAGAGAAAAGGGAAGCTTCCACAAAATGGAGGAATTCCCATTGAAAATGGAAGCTTTCAGAAAATAGAGGAATTACCAGAGAAAAGGGAAGCTTCCAGAAAATGGAGGAATTACCAGAGAAAGGGGAAGCTTCTACAAAATGGAGGAATTCCCAGTGAAAAGGAAGCTTCCAGTAAATGGAGGAATTCCTTGTGAAAAGGAAGCTTCCAGTAAATGGAGGAATTCCCAAAAGAGGGAAGCTTCCAGAAAATGGAGGAATTCCCAGTGAAAGGGAAGCTTCCAGTTAAATGGAGGAATTCCCGTTGAAAAGGGAAGATTCCAGTAAATGGAGGAATTCCCAGTGAAAAAGGAAGCTTCTAGAAAATGGAGGAATTCCCATTGAAAAGGGAAGCTTCCAAAAAATGGAAGAATTTCCAGTGAATAGGGAAGCTTCCAGTAAATGGAGGATTTTCCAGAAACTGGAAGAACTTTAAAAGACTGGACCAACTTTCATTCAGTATAAGAACTTCCATGCTTCTTGGACTCTTCCAGTTATTGAAAGCTCTTTGAAATTTTGGATGTACATCCAATGAATGAAGAGTATTCAAAGAATGCTACAACATCCAGCAAATGTACTAGAAACTATCAATGACTGGAAAAAGTCATTTCCGCTACTGGAAATAGCTTCAACAACGTGGAAGAATTTCCAGCCTACTCAAGATCTATTACCAAATGGCAAACCATGCAGGGAATGGAGGTGAAGAAAGCTTTAGTGAAAGGAAAACTTCCAGCAAAAGAAAGAGCTTCCAGTGGAGCTTCCAGCAAATGGAATAATTTACTGCATAATGGATAAACGAAGTTTCAGGATAATAATATCTAATGAATTGCAGAACATGAAATTTTCCACCTACTGAAGAGCACCATCCAAAGTGTGGAAGAATTAAAGTCTGAAAGAACTTCCAACAGAACAGGGAGAACTTCCAGGGAATGGAGGAACTTCCAGGGTGCTTGAAATCTTCCGGTGATTTTAACTTCCCGCCATTTTGGGGCTTGAAGCCAACGGCATATTCATGAGTTTTGATTAGAGCTTCTGCCAAGGAAGCCTCAGGACGGTTTCATGTTGCCCAAGAGGTAATTTTCCTGTGTGCCTTTTTGCTATTATTTTCTTCAATATTTTGTCGCGTTTTTTCCTCTGCATATTTTTCATTATCTGTATTATCTTTGCGAGCACTGTCGCAGTTGTTGGTTTTTCTTCCCTGCATGTTTATTATTATTTATATTTATTTACTGCTTTTCCTAATAAATAAATAAATAAATAAATAAATAAATACATAAATAAAAAGAAATTCAATTGTTCTTATTTATGTAGATACAATGCTTTGTACATATACAAAGAAATAACAGAAAATACTGTGATTGTACTCTGGGTAGAACTTACATACCGTATCTAAAATTATTAAAATTGATTTAAGAAATAAAAAATTCTTGTGGTGATGCATAGCATAATAAATTATTATTTAAGCGATAACAAACAATAGGAGAAAGGAATAGGAGAGCAACCTGAAACAACACAGAGGACGGGGAGAAGTAAATAGTATTTTAGTTAAATAAGGAGTTAAATAGACACATTGGGTATTTTGAAAGACTGCATCATCTCAGAATATCAATATTAATTAAAAAATAGGTAAAATCAATGTAACAACAAACAATTTCGACGGAGAATTGATGTATATACGAAAATCGAACGTTGAAACCGAAAACGGAGCCGTCTTTCGCTAAAATAATAGGACCAACTCCCAAGGAAGCTTCAGGCCAACCACTTGAAAGTGTGCAGGCTATAGGACACAAGGTAGAGAATCCTATAGGACAAATGGAAAAGTACATCCCATCCCATGCCTCTTCAAAAAGATAAGTATGGCCCGAAGGATTAGATTTTCTTTTACATGGCTAGGAACCAACTGGTTACTTAGCAACGGGAGCTCCGAACCACATTATATCGAGAAATTAATTTCTAATCACCAGAAATAGATTCTTCTAGTTCCGCTCTGGCAGCAGCAGCAGCGGGGAGCCAAATCGAGCTACCAGATTGATAAGCGAGTACGCAACCCACTCGTCTTATAGGTGTAGGATATAAGGAAGAAGATCCTATCGAATAAATTTCTGAAAAGGATGAAGATGTAAAGCAGGAGCAAAACACAATCACTCTCCCTCGCCTCATACCTCATAAAAAGAAAAAAACAAGTCTATACATACGTATATTGACTATGACTCCCGCTGCTGACACCCGTCTTGAAAGACATGAGACTATAGCGTAAGATGAAAATGACTCACTCTCCCACACGAAAGATTCCCTTCTCACGCGCCCCTAAAAAAAAAAAAAAAAAAAACCGCGACCCGACCTTCAGCTTCCTCGGGACGTGTGCAAGATTTTCCCTTTACCTATAAGTTGTAAATATTACATATGTAAGTTAACGTAGATTAAAACTTTCTAAAATCTAAGGTCAATTAGGGCGTTGTTTCACCAACGAAAATGAAAATGAATACGCTATATTTTATCAGAAATATATAATTTTTCTGTACTGTTTAAAATGCACGTTATGTATCTTTTACATTTTCATTCTTATAAATAAATCATAAAGATCCTATCCTAACACTCCTGTATCGTTAACTCAACGTGAAATACCTTTTTCAGAATTTCTTAGGCTCTTCCAAAGACCTTTCCTAACCCCTCCCCTAACAAACAACAAAGTAGTTTGCAGGCCTACTCCCCGAGTAAGCGAAAAGAAGACCGTACGACCCGCGGAAAACAAATTCCAATTTCACAAAGAAGATGAGGATATTATTAATGCAGAGACCACAACGCTCCCTTCTCAGTACTCCTTGCATATTTAATGAGGCAGAGAATGCAGCATACGCTGAAGTTTACCTGAAATACGCGGTCGTAGGGAACACTTCAAGAGGAATCAACCAGAATTGCGACTGGCGTCTATGCTTCTAGATAATCTCATTTTTCCCTCATTTACATCTGGAAGGGCTGAGCTTAAGGCCAGCTTTAAAAAAGCCTCAGGGGACGAAGGGGGGGGGGGGGTGGAATTAGGGAATTACGCAATTCCCTTTACTTCCAGTTAGTTCCCCGGGGAAGCGCTGTTCCACGTTTCCGGTTTATCTTTGGTTGGTTATGCATAGAGCACTTAAGAGTATTTAACTCACAGTTGGCATTTTAGCTCTTGTTGCAGTTATTCACGTTTCCCTTATTTTTACCAAAATATTAAAAACGCTAGTAATATGATACATTTCATTTTCTTCATGGCAAGTAATCATTACCCCTTCAAAACCATAAACTATCTATCTTCTTACAATCCTTGGATTTCCAAAAAAAAAAAAAATCGGGAAAGGCTTCTAAAATGCAAAGCAGATACGAGGGGCCAAGAGGTGACAAGAGATCCTGTTTGTCCTGAGAGAGAGAGAGAGAGAGAGATATGCCATTTCTTTCAAAATTCATTACTGTGCTTATTACCTAAAATTATTATAATTACTTCAATTAATAAAGAAGTGTCTCATTTTACACACCAATTTCTTAATTTCACTGCCAATTATCTGGCACAAAAAAAGCGCTTAACAGTATGAAACACATCAAACAAAGGCATCGGTATTGTCACACAGCCACGCTTTATAATATCACAGAACCACAAAGCGTGGGTCACCATATGTAGACGGGAGAGTGACTGGTTTGGTGTTAAAAATGGACAATAGACAATGTTATGTAAATATTGTTAAATGTTTAATATATTCATGGAATGAGAGATGCTGGCGGCCTGAAAAAAGTATACAACAGATGTTGGGGGTATGTTGTTGGATAAGATTCCATGGAGAAGCTGGAGAGGCTAGCAGAAGTGTTAGCAATATGAAGTAAATAGGATTAAAGATGAGTAAGAGTCAGTTTAGCAGTAGGAAGAGTAAATGTGAGCAATAGTAAGGTTAGCAGGAGGAAGGAGGTAAGAATAAATGTGAGCATAAGTAAGGTTAGCAGTATGAAGAGTAAATGTGAGCAAGGGTAAGGTCAGCAGGAGAGGTTAAATAAGAGGAAGAGTAAGATTGTAAGGGTAAACAGAAGCCAAGATGATGAAGCAATGAATATTAACCCGGATTATGGAGTGGAGGAATGGCACAGAATCATGTGTTAGGGGAATTTGGGAGAAAATATACCGAATAATGGTAGGACGTACGAATAACTGGGTAACCGTGTTGGTGAAGCAAGGAAGGTATCAGTGTGTGCAAAAAAATCGGAAACAGAAGGGACTGTTGAGCCAAAACTCCTTTATGGAAGAGAAGTGTGGCTGTTGAAAGTGAACGAAAGACAAATGTCTCAAACTGGTGAGTGAAAAAGTTTTTTGTGTATTATATAAGCGTGGCATACTATACCATACTTCGCAAATGACCAAACCATCTTAAAGCAAATAAGCACATATCACTACTAAATTGACCAGTGACCCTTTCCATTTCAGGGATCTTGCCAGTCCGTCCCTTATCGTCAGATCAAGAGAACTGAATACAGGTCGCCACGCTGTACCTAAAAGTGCAGCTATGATGAGAGAGAGAGGAGAGAGAAAAGAGAGGAGAGAGAGAGAGAGAGAAGGAAATTTCGAAAAATGATTTTATCTCAATGCTATCGCCTTAGCAAACTAGGATCCTTCTGGCCGTCCTTAGCCCGGTAATGGGCAAAAGATCATTAAACCGCGTCCCCCAAACCTCTCCCCAACTCTCTCTCTCTCTTCTCTCTCTCTCTCTCCACTGCTCGCCCAGATTGTTGGAAATATATTTCTCATTTTTTCGAAATTCCGGAAAGAAAAAAAAAAAAAAATTAAACGAGAGTGAGCAACTCATTAAAATCTCGATGGCAATTACGAATGTAACTCTTAAAAGATAGAATAAATATTTCAGAAAAATACACATTTTGATTATTAAAAAGTATATATATTCATTTCTAGAAAAAAAAGAGGCCTGATGATGAAGACGAGTCATTAAATTTCAAAGGACATTATGAAAATAACTCGAAAAGGATGATCTCTGCTTCTTCAAGTATTCATATGTTTACGAAAATATTATTTGGACGAAAATGAAAGAAATGAAAGAGGGTCATTTGGGAACAAATCACCAAAACGATATATCATCTTCTGAGTTTTGAGATATCATTTTTTTTTCCGGACGTTTTCGTCAAAAGACGCACCCAAACGACGACACCGAATTATAGCTGGATACCAAAAGCTGAAGAAAAAAAAAAAACTCGAAATTACATCAATTTTAAAAGCGTACTTGATTTTTCTTTTATCACGAATTCATTAGAAATGAGGCGTCCATCCAATTTACGTGGGTAAGTCAAACGTAAAATGCTGAAGAGCAAACGATGAATACATACATACAGACAGACACATAATATATAGATATATATATATATATATATATATATATATATATATATATATATATATTTATATATGATCATATCATATAGTATATATATAATTATACTATATATATCATATTTAATATATATATATATATATATATATATATATATATATTATATATATAGATATATATACAAATAATTAGTGAGTGACGTGCATAACTACCGAGGGGAGATAAGGTCGCATTACAAGAGACAAGCCGTGATGATGACTGCCATTACAATGACTGGCAGACTCAATATCTTCCTTGACGGGAGAGAAAGGGAGACTCGGGAATTCGTCAGTTACAGTTTCCATTGCAATTGTCCATTAAAGTGAAATAAAATAAAAATATATTAGATTGAATGGTCATTTGCCTCCTATAATTAAGTATGTACGTGTTTCTGTACAGATGTGTAAGCACACATGTCCCCTAGAGTGCATTGGGGTACGTATATTTTTCAACTATGTCACAATATATAAATATATATGTTTATACGTGGGTGTGTGCATGTGTGCAACAGCTAAAACGTACATACTGTTCGGATATGCGTACACATTTTAATGTATCAATATACGCATGTATGTTCCATGTATATGTAATCATACTTACATGTTCTTTATATACAAGTTCCATTTATACGTACATATAGTCCATATATACCTATATGCATATATGTTACATGTATACGTTGAAATTATATGTATACACGTTCCATGAATACCTATCAATATACGTATACATGTTCCATGTATACCTATCAATATATGCATTACATATGTTCCAAGTACGCCTATCAATATATGTATACATGTCCCACGCATGCGTAAC
>NC_087207.1:66558573-66608573 GCF_015104395.2 Macrobrachium nipponense
GAATAAACACATTGTTTGTTTGTATGGTGTTTTTACGTTGCATGGAACCAGTATGGTTATTCAGCAACGGGACCAACGGCTTTTTACGCGACTTCCGAACCACGTCGAGAGCGAACTTCTATCACCAGAAATACACATCTCTCACTCCTCAATGGAATGGCCGAGAATCGAACCCGCGACCACCGAGGTGGAACGCAAACACCATATCAACCACGCCACTGAAGCGCTTGAATAATAAACACATTGGCTCTGGCTTCAAAAAGGGAAACTTATTATAATCTCTTGTGAATTCAAGAACTAATGAAACACTTTACTGTGACCGGCTTTTCATTACGAAACTTTTATTATGCAACTGTTTTAGTGCAATATTAGTGCAATATAACGATTTAAATATCTTTCGGAAAGTTTCAAAATGGCACCATCAGTTTCACAAGGACACTATCAGTTTCTAAAATGACACCGCCAGTTTTAAAATAAAACCGTTAGTTTCAAAATGAGAACATCGGTTTTATAATGACACTATTGGTTTCTAAATGACACCATCAGTTTTAAAATGATAAAGTCAGTATTAAAATGACACCATGAGTTTTAAAATGACATCATCAGTTTCAATTTGACAACATTGGTTTAAAAAAAATGACACCATCAGTTTTATAATGACACCAGTGGTTTCTAAATGACACGCTCAGTTTTAAAATGATAAAGTCAGTATCAAAATGACATCATCAGTTTTAAAATGACATCATCAGTTTCAATTTGACAACATTGGTTTAAAAAAACTGACACCATCAGTTTTATAATGACACCATCAGTTTCAGTTTGGAACCATTGGTTTCTAAATGGCACAATCAGTTTATCAGTTTCAACCTGACACATCAGTTTAAAATGATACCGTCAGTTTCAAAATGACGCAATCAGTTTTAAAATGACACCACTAGTTTCAGTTTGACACTCACAGTTTCAAAATGACACCTCAGTTTTAAAATGACACCACTAGTTTCAAAATGACACCATAAGTTTTAAAATTACACCACTAGTTCCAGTTTGACACTTCAATTTGACACCATCAGTTTCAATTTGACATCATCAGTTTCAATTTGACACCGTCGTTTTAAAATGACGCCATCAGTTTCAAAATTGCACATCAGTTTCAAAATGACACCATCAGTTTTAAAATGAAATCGTCAGTTTCAAAATCACACCATCAGTTTCAAAATGACACCTCAAGATTCAGTTTGACACTATCAGTTTCAATTCGACTTATCAGTTTAAAATGACACCGTCAGTTTCAAAATCACACCATCAGTTTTAAAATTACACCATCAGTTTCAGTTTGACACCATCAGTTTCAAAATGGCACCATCAATTTTAATGACACCATCCGTTTTGAAATTAAACATCAGTTTCAATTCGACGCCAATAGTTTCAAAATCACACCATCAGTTTGACACTATCAGTTTCAATTTGACATATCAGTTTAAAATGAGTCAGCTTCAAAATGAAACCAGCAGCTTCAAAATGAAACCATCAGCTTCAAAATGAAACCATCAGTTTCAAAATGGCACAACCAAATCCAGGCAACAAACGAAAATTCCATAATCTGAGAATTCGTGAATGATGTACCCGGAATTCACTGATGGCCGCCATCTCCGAAGCTACGGCCTTTTCAATCACTATGATTGACGATCGTTAAGCGCAAGGTCTATCCTCTATCAATCACATCCGTGATTCGAAGAAAGATGAGCTTAATGCGAATGTTTTGAGCTATGAAGTTTCTTTCCATTTAAAGGGTCCTGTATCGACTATCATTTTTGGAACACACTGAACATTCAAACTCAAGAAATTATGTATTTATCATGAAGTTTTATTGTTGTATTGATTGTTCTGAGGGGTACGATGCCCGAGCCTTTGAAACGGACTTGGTTAAAATCATCTTCAAATTGTTTTCATAGATTGGAAGGGTTCTCATAAATCATATCTTACTATAATGGGCGTAATGTCTGTCCGTCCGTCTGTCATTCAATTACGGCCAAACGGCTGGTCCTATGGGCATGAAACTTGGCAGGGTTATAGTGGAGACCCCTAAGATGGTTTATAATGGGGTTTCATCCTACCTATCCCCCCGACAGAAGAGGGTAGGGGTGAGAAGGGATTCCCTGAAACGAGGCTGGTTATGCCTGTAGTTTAAGATACTTTACGAATTTCCATACATAATTTCTTTACACATATGCTTGTTAGTATTGACAATTCAACCAGAAAGCCCTGAGGGAAATTCGTGATGAGAGTCTTAGGTAATCAAGAATCTACACACCCAGTTCTATATTTCTGACTGACTTTGCTCCTTCAACTATCTGTAAAAGATTTCTAAAACTAATCTGGGGCATGGAAGTGGAGTTTTTTGTTAGCCCTTTAGGTCAACTGCAATTATCTACGATTATTTCTTCCTTTTCAAGGGCACGGCAAGGACGTAAACCACAAACATACCTTTTCCTCTTTGGCCTGGGGTGAGGATTGGCAGGAATTGGGGTTGGGGGGGGGAGGGGGGGGCAGATCAGAAATGAACCAATACCGGAAATGAACAAAAAACCAGAAAAGAAACAAGACCAGATATAGACCAAAATCAGAAATGAACCAAGGCCATAAATAGACCAAAAATAGGAAAATGGAAACAAGACCAGAAATAGAAAAAATAGAAAATGAAACCAAGACCAGAAATAGACCAAAAATAGAAAGAAACAAGACCAGAAAATACATCAAAAATAGAAAATGAAACCAAGGACCAGAAATAGACCAAAAAAATAGAAATGAACCAAGACCAGAAATAGACCAAAAATAGAAATGAAACCAAGACCAGAAATAGACCAAAAATAGAAAGAAACCAAAGACCAGAAATAGACCCAAAAATAGAAATGAACCAAGACCAAAAAAGAAAATAGAGACCAAAAATTAGAAAATGAAAACCGACCAGAAAATTAGACCAAAAATAGAAATGAAACAAGACCAGAAAACCCAAAAAATAAAAATAAAGAAAGGAAACCAAAAGCCCAGAAATAACCAAATCAAAAATAGGAAAATGAAACCAAGACCAGAAAATAGACCAAAAAATAGAAATGAACCAAGACCAGAAATAGACCAAAAATAGAAAGAAAAACCCCCCGACCCAGGAAATAGACCAAAAATAGGAAATGAAACCAAGACCAGAAATAGACCAAAAATAGAAAGAAACAAGACCAGAAATAACCAAAAAAATAGAAAATGAAACCAAGAACCAGAAATAGACCAAAAATAGAAATGGAAACCAAGGACCAGAAATAGACCAAAAATGGAAATGAAACCAAGACCAAGGAAAATAGACCAAAAAATAGAAAATGAAACAAGACCAGGAAAAACCAAAAATTAGAAATGAAACCAAGGACCAGAAATAGACCAAAAATAGAAAGAAAACCAAAGAACCAGAAATAGACCAAAAATAGAAATGAACCAAGACCAGAAATAGACCAAAAATAGAAATGAACCAAGACCAGAAATAGACCAAAAATAGAAATGAACCAAGACCAGAAATAGACCAAAAAATAAGAAATGAAACCAAGACCAGAAATAGACCAAAAATAGAAATGAAACCAAGACCAAAAGAAAAATAGAAAAAACCAAAAACCAGAAATGAAAACAAAAAGAAAATGAAACCAAGAAACCTAAACCATTCTACCAGAAATAGACCAAAAATAGAAAATGAAACCAAGACCAGAAAATAGACCAAAAATAGAAATGAAACAAGACCAGAAATACCATCCAAAAATAGAAAAATATGAAACCAAGACCAGAAATAAGACAAAAATAGAAATGAACCAAGACCAGAAAATAGACCAAAAATAGAAAAATGAAACCAAGACCAGAAATAGAAACCAAAAATAGAATGAAACCAGCCCAGAAATACCAATCCAAAAATAGGAAATGAAACCAAGACCAGAAATAGACCAAAAATAGAAATGAACCAAGACCAGAAATAGACCAAAAATAGAAATGAACCAAGACCAGAAATAGACCAAAAATAGAAATGAAACAAGACCAGAAATAGACCAAAAATAGAAATGAACCAAGACCAGAAATAGACCAAAAATAGAAAGAAAACCAAGACCAGAAAAATAGACCCAGAAATGAAACAAGACCAGAAATAACCATGAAATGAAACCAAGACCAGAAATAGACCAAAAAAGAAATGGAAACAAGACCAGAAATAGACCAAAAAAGAAAAATGAAACCAAGACCATAAATAGACCAAAAATAGAAATGAAACAAGACCAGAAATAGACCAAAAATAGAAATGAACCAAGACCAGAAATAGACCAAAAATAGAAATGAACAGACCAAGAAATAGACCAAAAAATAGAAATGAAACCAAGAAACAGAAATAGACCAAAAATAGAAATGAACCAAGACCAGAAATAGACCAAAAATAGAAATGAACCAAGACCAGAAATAGACCAAAAATAGAAATGAAACAAGACCAGAAATACATCAAAACCAAAAAAGAAACCGAGGACCTAGCGCTGAAGTACAATCGACTGCACACACACACATCCCCCTCCAACCCGCCCCCCCCAGGCAAAGCTAATGTGAAGTATCTGACTTCACCTTCACCGTCACTTCAGTTCAGGGCGATCGAAATACGCAGAAAGTCTTCTGATGAGAAAACGCAAGATATTCCAATCAGTCTTCGAGGAAGGCCGCTCAAAGCGCCAAGCAATCTTGAGGGGGAGATGTGCAGATGTGCAGAGCAATAAAGGGTGAACAAGCTTCCAACATTCCTCCTCAACCTTCGGGTACGGAGAGTTTTCTATGGAAAACAAACTACCGTGTATTTGTACGGCAGATTCCCGTCCTGTTTTAATCTTGTTTAAAAGTTGAGGGAAATGTACCAGGATTAAGAATAGATTTGTTTGTATTGTTTGTATGGTGATTACGTTGTATGGAACCAGTGGTTATTCAGCAACGGGACCAACGGCTTTACGTGTCTTCCGAACCGCGTCGAGAGTCAACTTCTATCACCAGAAATACACATCTCTGACTCCTCAATGAAATTCCCGAGAATCGAACTCGCGGCCACCGAGGTGGCAGGCCAATACCATACCGATCACGCAACCGAGGCGCTTTGGATTAAGAATAGAAAACAATACAAAGATGATAAGAGTTTACATCAGTTGTAACAGGTCTGTCTAGTTAAATATGATGATGATGATGATGACTAAAAATTGATGTTGCGCTCATTTATACACATCAGACTTACTATGAATCTGAAAAACACGTTTTTATAAAACAGAAGAACCATTACTTTTAGTTTATCTGAGAAACACGTTTCTATGAAACAGAAGAACCCTTACTTTTAGTTTATCTGAGAAACAAGTTTCTATGAAACAGAAGAACCCTTACTTTTAGTTTATCTGAGACACACGTTTCTATAAGACAGAAGAACCCTTACTTTTAGTTTACCTGAGAAACACGTTTCTATAAGAAAGAGGAACCTTACTTTTAGTTTATCTGAGAAACAAGTTTCTGTGAAACAGAAGAACCCTTACTTTTAGTTTATCTGAGAAACACGTTTCTATAAGACAAGAACCCTTACTTTTAGTTTATCTGAGAAACACGTTTCTATAAGACAGAGGAACCCTTACTTTTAGTTTATCTGAGAAACAAGTTTCTATGAAACAGAAGAGCCATCACTTTTAGTTTATCTGAGAAACAAGTTTCTATGAAACATAAGAACCCTTACTTTTAGTTTATCTGAGAAACACTTTCTATAGACAGCGGAACCCTTACTTTTAATTTTAGTTTATCTGAGAAACAAGTTTCTATGAAACAGAAGAACCATTACTTTTAGTTTATCTGAGAAACACGTTTCTATAAGACAGAGGAACCCTTACTTTTAGTTTATTTGAGAAACAAGTTTCTATGAAACAGAAGAACCATTACTTTTAGTTTATCTGAGAAACAAGTTTCTATGAAACAGAAGAACCATTACTTTTAGTTTATCTGAGAAACACGTTTCTATAAGACAGAAGAACCCTTACTTTTAGTTTATCTGAGAAACAAGTTTCTATGAAACAGAAGAACCATTACTTTTAGTTTATTTGAGAAACAAGTTTCTATGAAACAGAAGAACCATCACTTTTAGTTTATCTGAGAAACAAGTTTCTATGAAACAGAAGAACCCTTACTTTTAGTTTATCTGAGAAACACGTTTCTATAAGACAGAGGAACCCTTACTTTTAGTTTATCTGAGAAACAAGTTTCTATGAAACAGAAGAACCATCACTTTTAGTTTATCTGAGAAACAAGTTTCTATGAAACAGAAGAACCATCACTTCTAGTTTATCTGAGAAACAAGTTTCTATGAAACAGAAGAACCCTTACTTTTAGTTTATCTGAGAAACACGTTTCTATGAAACAGAAGAACTATTACTTTTAGTTTATCTGAGAAACAAGTTTCTATGAAACAGAAGAACCATTACTTTTAGTTTATCTGAGAAACACGTTTCTATAAGACAGAGGAACCCTTACTTTTAGTTTATCTGAGAAACAAGTTTCTATGAAACAGAAGAACCATTACTTTTAGTTTATCTGAGAAACAAGTTTCTATGAAACAGAAGAACCATTACTTTTAGTTTATCTGAGAAACAAGTTTCTATGAAACAGAAGAACCATTACTTTTAGTTTATCTGAGAAACAAGTTTCTATGAAACAGAAGAACCCTTACTTTTAGTTTATCTGAGAAACAAGTTTCTATGAAACAGAAGAACCATCACTTTTAGTTTATCTGAGAAACAAGTTTCTATGAAACAGAAGAACCCTTACTTTTAGTTTATCTGAGAAACACGTTTCTATAAGACAGAGGAACCCTTACTTTTAGTTTATTTGAGAAACAAGTTTCTATGAAACAGAAGAACCATTACTTTTAGTTTATCTGAGAAACAAGTTTCTATAAAACAGAAGAACCATTACTTTTAGTTTATCTGAGAAACAAGTTTCTATGAAACAGAAGAACCATCACTTTTAGTTTATCTGAGACACACGTTTCTATAAGACTAGAACCCTTACTTTTAGTTTAACTGAGAAACACGTTTCAAAGACAGCAGGAAAACCCTTACTTTTAGTTTACAGGAGAACAAGTTTCTATGAAACAGAAGAACCATACTTTTAGCTTTAATATGAGAACAGTTTCTATGAAACAGAAGAACACTTACTTTAGTTTATCTGAGACACACGTTCTATAAGACAGACAGAACCCTTACTTTTATGTTTATCTGTGAGAACAAGTTTCTTATAAGACAGAAGAACCCTCAATTTTAGTTTATCTGAGAAACAAAGTTTCATAAGACAGAAGAACCTTTACTTTTAGTTTATGAGAAAAAAACACGTTTCATAAGACATGAAGAAACCTTACTTTAGTTATCTGAAAAAACACGTTTTTATAAACAGAAGAAAACCCTACTTTTAGGGTTTATCTGAGAAACACGCCTTTATGAAAACAGAAGAACCCTTACTATTAGTTTGTGTGAAAAACGCGTTCCTATGAAACAGAAGAACCATACGATAAATCAACAACAGAGAAGATAGGAGAAGCTTGAAAGATCACGTAAACAACAAAGAAATACACAAGACTCTTCCAATTAAGAACCTGACTCTGTACCGAAAGTGGGAATGTTTATTGCAGTATTAGGGTCCACTCCTTATCTCTCCCGGCGTCAATTACCTTCACAGAAATGGCGACTATAAATCGGTTCTGCATTTCTGATTGAGTTTGTTCCTTCAAATTACCCATAAGTATTTGCTCAAGTTTTTTAAGAGCATTGAACCAGAGTAGCTGGTCACTGGTTATTCCTTAATTTTCAAGGGGACTGACGTAAAAATTCATATATGCCCTTTCCTTTTTGGATTTGGGGAGGGCCGGGAGAGGGGGAATTATAGGGAGGTGCGGGGGTGGGGGGAAGTTGTAGGTTATTAGGATACAGTCTCCTTCAGGTTTATCACTACATCTTTTTAGGATAAGATTGCTAGCCTATGCCCAATACCTTAACCTTGGCAGAAGCTAGTGCCCATTTACTAATTTACTTCTACTGGGTGGACTGGTGGCCGACAGACCAGAAATTAACCAAGGCCAGGAATGAACCAAATACAGAAACGAACCAAAACCGGATATGGCCCAGGGCCAGAAATGAAGCAAATCCAGAAATGATCCAGGACCGTAAATGCACCAAGATCAGCAAGATCAGAAACGAATCAAGATCAGAAATTAACCAAAGCCAGAAATGTACCACGACCAGAAATGAACCAAGATCAGAACTGAACCAAGATCAGGAATAAACCAAACCCGGAAATGAACCAAGACCAGAAACGAACCAAAACCAGAAATGAACCAAGACCAAAAATGAACCAAAACCTCAAATATCCAAGACCAGAAACGAACCAAACCCAGAAATGAACCAAGACCAGAAACGAACCAAACCCAGAAATGAACCAAGACCAGAAACGGAACAAAACCAGAGATGAACCAAGACCAGAAACGGAACAAAACCAGAAATGAGCCAAGACCAGAAACACACCAAATAAACTAAGACCGCAAACGAACCAAACCCAGAAACGAACCAAGACCAGAAACGGAACAAAACCAGAAATGAACCAAGACCGGAAACGAACCACGGACCTAGCACAGAAGTATAATAAGTGACTGCACCTCCAACCAATTTATTCAACGCGAAGACCCTTTCATCACAGAGAGCAGGGGGTGGGGGGGGGGGGGGGGGGGGGGGGTGGGGGGGTGGGGGGTTGTGAGAGCCCCGACATACAAGAAGGTCAGAAGGGGGTCAGACCTACCTGTTGGTTGTATTACCACGTCATACCATGCGGGGGGTTCCAATGTTGCCAACACCTAAATACCTAGATAACATTTAAAGGAAAACATGTGAGCATAACGGCCTGCTATTTCCTTTGTCTATAATTCTCTAATTAAAGACGTTTTTTAATCAAAGCTCAAAAACTTGGTAATCTCATCAAGAATCGTGTTTGTGTGTGTGTGTGTGTGTGTGTGTGTGTGTGTGTGTGTGTGTGTGTGTGTGTGTGTGTGTGTCATTTGTAAATTAACATTTAAAAGACTCATTTCAAATTTATGTATAATAGACACTCATTTTAAATTGATTCTTAATAAACGCTTATTTTGAAATTTGAAAAGAAGCTAATTTTAATTTTATTCTTATAACACTAGTTTTCAATATATTTCCCAAGATACTAATTTAAAATGTTTTAAAACATTCGTATTAAATTCATTTCTGAAAAACACTTATTTTAAGTTTGTTTTTAAGACACCAATTTGCAATATATTCCTAAAAGATACTAATTTTAAATTTTTTTTTTCAACAATATCAAATTTACTTCTGAAAGACACCAATTTTACCAATCAGTCATACTCTTCATATAAGTTAATAATGAGCTTTTGGTGGGCTTACATTTGGCAATCTGTTTTCCCGAGGAGGTAAAATTCCTTAGGCATACGAGGCATATTCATAAAAAAGAGATATGGAAAATCTCTACTAGCCAGAATTACACGAAATTCCTCTTCCATGGTCATTTTCCCTTGCTCGGGGAGTAAGTCTACAAACGACTTTGTTGTTTTGTTAATTGCTCCTTATTGGAGGGGACGGGGGGAGTTATTGGGGGGGGGGGGGGAGGGGGGGGGGGGGTGCAGGAGAGGCCTGTGGAAGCGCCTAAACAGGTGTTTCGCGTTTGGTTTAAAAATACAGGAATCTTAGGATAGTTTATTTGATTTATTTATTAGAATGAAAATGTTAAAACCAATACTGTGCATGTTAAACAGTGCAGAAAAATAATTTTTAATATAATATAGAGTATTTATTTCAATTTTCGGTGGTGAAACAACGATTCACTTGACCGTAGATTTAAGAAAGCTTTAATCTACGTTAAAAGTTAGGAATATAATGTTTACAACTTATTGAGGGGAAAATATTGCACGCGTCCCGAGTAAGCTGGAGGTCGGACCACGCCTTGCTCAAGGATATAAGATGGCACCTCAACATTAATTCCCTCAAAAAATCCAGGAATTATATTGACCTCATAGCAATCAAATCATTTCCATTTCTGGTAATCGCTGAAGTGAAGAAGATAATTTTTTAAAATGTAAATGACTCTTAAAACAAAAAATGAAAAAATTTCAGGAACTGTCAATATAAAAGTCCGGAAATCCGTCAATATACGTTAAATACGTTGAGACCATTAAGGAAGCTTGAAGAATTGGAGTTCTTTATGCAAATAGACATTGCTATCGCGCGCGCTTACGTACACATACACACACAAACAGAGCCGCGGACAATAGATTCTTTTCACAAACGTTTCTAAAAAATAAAATCATAACTGTATCTTCAAGTACGAAATAATTACACCTGTATGTAAAAACTAACACGCATGCTTGCATCTAAGAAAAATAATAGCTATATCTGTATCTGAACAAAATTATTTCATCTACACTTTAAAAATAATATTACATCTGCATCTAAATTTTTTTTCTGACTTAGTTCTCTAAAAGCGGATGAGATAAGGGACTTTTGATCCCATGTTTAGGTATAAACATTGCGAAACCAACCACAACTTCAAACAGCGACTGATCTACCACTTGTCTTGTTTGTTTGTTCGTTTGTATGGAGTTTTTACGTTGCATGGATCCACTGGTTATTCAGCAAAGGGACCAACGGACTTAGCTGACTTCCGAACCACGTCGAGAGTGAACTTCTATCACCAGAAATACACATCTCTCACACCTCGATGGAACTCTGAATTGGTAGGAATCGAGTGATAAAATGGGGGAGGGGTGGGGGGGGGGGGGGGTTAGTTCAGGAATTGACGAGAACCGAAGTTTAAAAAAAAAAAAACAAAAAAAAAAAAAAAAAAAAAAAAAATTGACTCTCAAGTCAAGGGGACCCTCAGAGAAACAGCCACTGGATTGCAAAGGCCAACTTTTACTCTTGCGGCCAGTCGAAAAAACTGTTGGCAAGAGTCCACAAGCTTTTGAACCCTATAGCTGAAAGTGTTTGTGAGGGCATTACAGAGAGAGAGAGAGAGAGAGAGAGAGAGAGAGAGAGAGAGAGAGAGAGAGAGAGAGAGAGAGAGATACTTCTAAAATCTGAGGAAGGTGTAATAGGAAGAAGGTTAGGATTAAGATCATATTCACAATTTAGTTTAGGACTGGGAGGAGGAGGAGGATCGGGAATGTAAGGGGCAGCACATAATAGAAAATAAAAATATGTATAAGTTTACTGTAGTAGTTTTATTGTTGTGCGTGTGTGTGTGTGTGTGTGTGTGAGAGAGAGAGAGAGAGAGAGAGAGAGAGAGAGAGAGAGAGAGAGAGAGAGAGAGAGAGAGAATGTTACGAACGGACTGTTCCAGGCGGGACTGCTTCAGAAATCCAGAAAGGATATCTGTCACCAAAAAATGTACTTAGGCTACAACTTTATACGATGCAAGCTTTATTTAAGCAGGCCACGGCTTTAAAGGCTATCGCCAATAACTGAAAGCTGCAGGAGATATAGCTTATAGCAGTAAAGTTGACAGGTTACAGCTACAGAAATAATATATTAGTATACAGGTTACAGGTCACATCTGTAAGCTATATCTGGGGAAGCTAATGTGTAAAGGCAAAAGTTACAGACTAAATCTTTATAGCTGGAAAGGCTATAAGTTACCGTATTTCTTTATTTTTTTTTTATATAGTTGGGTTTTAATGTCTCCACAATAAACAGGAATCATGACGCTCGGAAATCTGCATTTGCTTTTGAATTATATTTGTTGTCCAATTTACGTTTCATTTTTTTTTTTTTTTTTTTCAAATTCATAACTTTCTCTCTGTCTTTTTTTAAAAGACGGAAAACTTTCATCCAAAATGACTAGTTTGAGTTTGGGTGGAATTTCCATTTAAGTTGAAACAATTCACCAACAATTAAGCAACTCTAAATTTGGCTTCCATATTTCATGCAGTTTTGTAGGTGCTGTATGTTTTGAGGGAAACGATCTAATATTTTCCTTTATGAAACATAAATCAGTGAAGCCCAGATTTACCTACACCTATAAATATAAGGGAAAGGAGGCTATGATCTTTATGGCATAACATTAATGATGACGTTGCAAGTTCCTCATTGGACGAATGGTTTACACGTTCTCGCCTACTGATTCGGTAGTCGCGAGTTCGACTCCCCGCTCTGCCAACGTGGAATCGGAGGAATTTATTTCTGGTGATCAGAAATTTATTTCTTGATATAATGTGGTTCGGATCCCATAATAAGCTGTAGGTCCCGTTGCTAGGCAACCAATTGGTTCCTAGCCACGTATAAAAATCTAATCCTTCGGGCCAGCCATAGGGGAGTTGTTAATCAGCTCAGTGGTCTGGTTAAACTGAGATATATATAATTGTTTTTTTTGCTAGTTCACAAAACTATACGAACATCTGTAGTTGTGTATTTCTTTTCCACCGAATCCTCAAAAATGTCACGAATATGGTGACCTAAAAGCTGTTGTTTGAAAGGACTTACAATGGAATATACAATGTAAGCCAAAGGGCAAGCACTGGGACCTATGAGGTCATTTAGCGCTCATAGGCAAATTGAGTGTAGAAAGTCTTGAAGGGTGTAACAGAAGGAAAACCTCAAAGCAGTTGCACTAAGAAACAAGTGTTAGGAGAGGGTTGATACCAAGATGGAAGATAGAGAGAATATGAATGGAGGACCAACAAAGGGAAAGAAAAAAAAAAAACTTACATAATGCTTACAGTGCACTACGGGAAATTAGATGAGAGGAAACGTAGATAACACTACAAGACTGCAAGGGAAAGCGTCCTCAGACGATACCATCTATAGAAAACGGGGCAAAAGTAAAGGCTACCCGTTTTCTTCCAGTAGAAAAGACAAAGATGGTTCTCCATAGATCTCTCTTACTAATTAATTTAATTAGGGATCTCGTGTGTGTTTGTTTGCCTTTATTTCATTTTTTTTCTTTTGCATCAAGAAAAACATCATTAAAAGACTCAGATTGTCCACCGAGAAAGTTTTCAAGAGATTTTTTTAAAATACATCTTTGGCGAAGGTCTTACGGTGCTGGTATATCTTATTCTAGATAACTTAAAAACTTTATATTTTTTGCTATTTCTGCTTACACTATATACATATGAGTATATACATATGCATATATAGTGTATATATATATATATATGCACGCACACACACACACACACACACAGAGAGAGAGAGAGAGAGAGAGAGAGAGAGAGAGGAACGACACGCTAATGGAATCAACTGCACCAATGCACAGACAAAACATCGACGCATACATATACATACTACAATTACGTACAACACGTAACACAACACGTTCGAGTTCACGTCCATATACGAAAAGTCCATTTACGAGAACAAAGAACCCAAGGATTAACCTACATCCCATACCCACCCACCCACCCTCTCTCTCTCTCTCTCTCTCTCTCTCTCTCTCTCTCTGAGCCGAAACAAAGGGACATGATAACAAGGGTGCGTGGGGCACAAAGGGACAGGTAATATGCCTTCGTGATCGAAGAGCGAAGGAAGATTATGTAGCTTTTACAATAACCACATCTCGAAACTATAGTTGTTTCATCGTGTGCTTCTGCGGGCGTTTGTTTACATGCGTTTTGTGTATGTGTGGAGAGAGAGAGAGAGAGAGAGAGAGAGAGAGAGAGAGAGAGAGTGTTTGTACACATGTTTGTGAGTTTAAGTTCGTATTCAGAAATGTTTTTGTGCATTTATAAAAGGGGACATGACACTCACAAAGACCCATCGCGTTCAAATACATCAGAGTGGGTTCGTTTGAACAAGCTTGGGTGTCTGTCTGTATTCGTAAGTGAAGTTCCACGTTGGCCGAGTGCATTTCGCTCTCGGCTACCAATCCGATGGTCCGAAGTTCGATTCTCGGCTCGGCCAACGCGGAACCAGAGGAATTTATTTCTGGTGATAGAAATTCATTTCTCGATACAATGTGGTTCAGATCCCACAATAAGGTGTAGGTCCCGTTGCTAGGTAACCAATTGGTTCCTAGTCACGTAAAAATATCTAATCCTTCGGGCCAGCCCTAGGAGAGCTGTTAATCAGCTCAGTGGTCTGGTAAAACTAAAATATACTTAACTTATTTGTAAGTGAGCCTGCAAATTACGAAGCTTTTCCATACAGATTACTAACTGCGTGGATGCAAATTGCCAATTGTGTGCATACAAATTCCGAAGTGTACACATGCAAATAATGAATTGTATATATACAAATCACGAAGTGTATGCATGCAAATCGTGAATTGTGTGCATACAAAATCCCGAAGCGTATGTATACAAATTACGATGTGTATGCATACAAATCATGAATTGTATATATGCAAATCACCAAATGTATATATACAAGTCACGAAGTGTATGCATAAAAATTACGAAGTGTATGCAAGCAAATTACGAAGTGTATACAAACAACTCACGAAGTTTATACATACAAATCACGAATTGTATAATTCAAGTCACGAAGTGTATGCATACAAATTACGAAGTGTATGCAAGCAAATTACGAAGTGTATACATACAACTCACGAAGTTTATACATACAAATCACGAATTGTATAATACAAGTCACGAAGTGTATGCATACAAATCATGAAGTGAGGGCACACAAATCACAAAATCTATACAAAAAAAGGAAGAAGCGCATTCATACAAAATCACGAAGTGCATGTATACCAATAACGAAGCGTATACATGCAAATCACTTGGTGTATCCATACAAATTCCGAAGTGTACGCATAAAACATCCGAAGTGTATATATACAAACCATGAAGTGTATACGTATCATTCACGAAGCCTATGCTGTAAACACACCCTTGTGTAAGGTAACATTGCTGACGCCTTCAAGTAATTCTACTTCCAGAACTACGTTATGAGCGAAGGCGTTCGTAAACGTGTGCGCGCGTGTGCGTGTATGTATCTCGACGCGGGTAGGTAAAGCCACAAACGCACACACACACACACACGCACACAAACGTTGCGTGGAAAAGAATCCTTCGGCAAAAAAAGCATTCGTAATCGGATAATAACTTTCTGCAGAAGGTCAATTAATCTTGCTTTCCAACGTCTGTTCGTTCTCTCTCTCTCTCTCTCTCTCTCTCTCTCTCTCTCTCTCTCTCTCTCCGTGCGTGGATGTCTTATAGCGGGGAATTGTCCTCAGGGGAACAACTTTGTTCGGCACGAGAGCAAGATTGAATTTAGCAGCCGAAGGTTGGAATAATAATAATAATAATAATATAATAATAATAATAATAATAATAATAATAATAATAATAATAATAATGAGAGAGAGAGAGAGAGAGAGAGAGAGAGAGAGAGAGAGAGAGAGAGAGAGAGAGAGAGAGAGAGAAAATTAGCAAAAAAGACATAAAAGCCGTCTACGACAACGAAAATCTATTAATTCCCGGGTAAAAGTACTCATTTCAAAACCTAACTCGTGAAAAAGAAATGAAAAAAAGTAACAAATCATTAATTATAATTAGATGGAAGACGCCAAGTTTCAATTAAAAAGTCTTTCCTAAAAAATGGCAATCAGCGTCAATATACGAAATCATTACAATAGCATAATTCCACGTAAAGTAGAAATAAAAAAAAAGGTGGGAGAAAACAATTATTATAAATGACACAAAAGCTGACGCAAAAAAGTTTAATGAATATCTTTACCTTCAAAATAAAAGTAAAAAAAAAAATAACTACAATCAAAATGTTAAATTAAAAAAACACTACAATAAAAATGTAATCATTTTATTATCAACGTCGTCATTGCATACAGTGAATAAAAAAAAAAAGAAATAATGACAAGATATTACCGCATGCATATGAATGAACATGCAATAGAAGCAAGGTTATCAAAAAAGATCACCACCGCCACTTACAACAACAACAACCACAACAACAACAACAACAAAAACTACAACAACATCAGCAGTAAACACAAGAGCTCCTAAGAACTATCCGCAATGTGGCACAAACCAGTCAGGGAAACCACCGCAGAGAGAGAGAGAGAGAGAGAGACTCAAGTGTCCTCACCAGAGTGAGTGCTAGAGACACTGGAAGACACCCAAAGTGCCCTTTAAGAAGAGAGAGAGAGAGAGAGAGAGAGAGAGAGAGAGAGAGAACTGAAAAAAAGTGTTCCTTACCAAAGAGGAGAGAGAGAGAGAGAGAGAGAGAGAGAGAGAGAGAGAGAGAGATACTGAAAAAAAGGGTTCCCTACCAAGGAGAGAGAGAGAGAGAGAGAGAGAGAGAGAGAGAGAGAGAGAGAGAACGGAAGGTGTCCCTCACCAGAAGTTGTCTCGGAGGCGGAATATAAATCTTATAGAGGGAGAGGGAGGGAGGAGGAGGGAGGGGTGAGGGGGAGGGGGATGGGGTTAGAGGGGAGGATATGTAATGCAGCTTCCCCGGAGATAAAAGGACTCCAGAAAGCGTCCATGAATACGGATGTGTGCATACTATGTTCGTGTCTGGAAACGGAGGCCGGAATATGCAACCGAAATGTTTATGCAGGTCGGTCTACATTCGCAGATAAATATATATATATATGTGATGGGGGACGTCGAAAAATGTACATTTTTCGTTTGCCGTTTTTGAAAGAGTCTGTGAATAAAACAGCCCGTGGCATCTTACATATTTCCTCGCGCATGCACGCACGCAATGTACTTGCAAACCCACATACACACACGGATGTATAGGTATGTATGTATGTATGTATGTATGTATATATGTATATATATATAATATATATATATATATATATATATATATATATATATATATATATATATATATATATATATATATAGAGAGAGAGAGAGAGAGAGAGAGAGAGAGAGAGAGAGAGAGGAAAATGTAAATTACTATTAAAAGTAATAGCATATGCCTCTTTGTATCCAACCAAAAAATTAAAAGAATGATTAAGGAAAAATTAATGGAAGGAAAATAATAATAATAATAATAATAACAACAACAACGAAGTCCAAATACAAGTACAGGAATATTCGGGAGCTCATGGAAATTCTCAAATAAATACCTTTGTGGAATCAGTGTTTTAGCAACACTAAGAAGAAGAAGAAGAAGAAAAAGAAGAAGAAGAAGAAGAATAAGAAGAAGAAGAAGAAAAAGAAGGAAAGCTACAATGACAAACCACAAAACCTCAAATTCCCCACAATTAATAACAAAAGAAACCAGAAACAGGCAATAAATATACATCATAAAAAAGTAAACAGCGGCAGGAAGAACACAGGAGAGAGGGGAACAAATGGCAAAGAAAAAATATATTTTCTTAAAATAATGAAGAGAGAAATATGGATGATAAAAAAAAAATTGACATAAATCATTTCGTGCAACAGCATTCTTCAAGTCTTGAATTAAGCCTTAAATGCCATGGGAATTAAATAAAACCCCATTCGTTATAAATTTATAACAGTCGGCTACGCGTGACACAAACATAAATAAAGATATTGGAAAATGAAACGGAAATAAATTGCCACTCCCGGAGAAGACTACTAACCTTTCTACAGATTAAAAAAAGTAATTCCTGGAGATTTAATTTCCTACCCACAAAATAAAAGTTGTTGGATTGAGCGCAGAGTACAGGGCAACAAACAGGCGAAAATGAGATAAATAAATAAATATATAAATACATAAATAAATACATAAATAAATCAATAAATAAATAACAAATCATAATATAAAATGTAAGTTAAATAAATAAATAAATACATAAATAAATACATAAATAAATAACAAATGATAAGTTGAGCTGAATATGAGATCATTCAGCGCTGAAATGGAAATTTGACAGCAGAAAGGTTTGAAAGGGGTAACAGGAGGAAAACCTCAAAGCAGTTGCACTATGAATCAAGTGTTAGGAGAGGGTGGAAAATAAGATGACGAAAGAATATGTCAAAGGAGGTACACTAACAGGAAACAAATGATAAGTAATAAACAAAAAGGAATCCAGCAACATACGCACAGAGAAAAGAGAGAAAAAGAGAAAGTTAATTAGTTATTTATATCATCAACGGAGTATTTTAGGGAACCTAGCTCGAGAGAGAGAGAGAGAGAGAGAGAGAGAGAGAGAGAGAGAGAGAGAGAGAGAGATTCGTCCTATCCTGCTAAATAGTCGCTCATTTTTATCACCAACGGAGTATTTTCGGAACATAGCTCGTAGAGAGAGAGAGAGAGAGAGAGAGAGAGAGAGAGAGAGAGAGAGAGAGAGATTCATCATATCCTGCTAAATAGTCGCTTATTTATATCACCAATGGAGTATTTCCGGAACATAGCTCGTAAGAGAGAGAGAGAGAGAGAGAGAGAGAGAGAGAGAGAGAGAGAGAGAGAGAATCATCTGTATAAAAGCAAATCAGATATACAAATGGCCTTGCATCAAAATCAGACCCGCAATCAGTGCAATATCAGATGAGAAAAGTTGGAATTGCAACAATTTATGACGTTCGTTTCGGCCAGTGACAAAAAAAAAAAAAAAAAAAAAAAAAAAAAAAAAAAAAAAAAAAAAACCAAAAAAAAAAAAAAAAAAAAATGATAAATTGGAATGATTCCACGACCAAAGTAGGGAATATAAACATCAGAAATAAGTCTGAGTTCGCGTTGGACAGAGTCCAGGCTAATTTAACAATGGGAACAAAGGGCATGATTCTAAGTCTTTCGGTAATAACTATGACACATTACAAATGTGTATATTTATACATAAAGATGATCGCGCTTGCCAATACACACACACAAACATATATATATATATGTATATATATATATATATATATATATATATATATATATATATATTATATATATACATACTATAAATATATATATATATAAAATTGTATTAAATGTATTTGTATGAATAATATATATAACAAAATAATAAGAAATAAATGATAAATATCCTATCCTAAAATTCCTGTATCTTTCACTCGACGTAAAACACCTTATTCAGACCTTTTTAGGCTTTTTCATAGGGCTTTCCTAACCCCCTTAACAACAACAACAACAAACAACAAGCAACAAGTAATCATAAATACCTCCTTATCCTAAAATTTCTGTATATCTTTAAGTCAACGAGAATTTTTTTTTTTTTTCAGACCTTTTTAGGTTTTTCCGTAGGGCTTTCCTACACCCATAACAACAAACAACAACAACAAAAACAGTAAGAACAACAACAGCAACAACAACAATAAGAAAACAACAAGACAACAAAGTAGGCTGTAGGTCTACCCCCGAGTAAGCGAAAAAGAACAGATATACAGAATGAACATTCTAGCGACCTCAGCAATACGAAGTACGAAGCAAAAGCGCACCAGCAGTAGCAGCAACAGCAGCAACAGCAACAGCAACAGCAGAAGCAGCAACGCAATTTCTTTCTAAGAATAACTAACTTTGCGCGCGAGTCCCCCCAGAACTTGGGTTTTGGTTAATTAATAAAGTTAAACCCAAGTTACACAGAGGAGGAGTCCTACTTGTGAGTTGTTTGCCCTCCTTATCTTTCATTTCTTACTCGAAATATGGCAAAATGTAAGAATGATTGAATATATATATATTATATATATATATATATATATATATATTAATATATATATACTATAATATTATAATATATATATATATATATATATATATATATCCCACCTTCCTATGGAATTGGACGCTTGAGTATTTCTCTCACTTTTAATGTCAACAAGACACTCACCAATCTCCAGTTGCTCAGAGAGAGAGAGAGAGAGAGAGAGAGAGAGAGAGATTCACCTAAGTAATTACAGTAACAATATGAAGTTACTTCTAGATTTCAAATGGCAATAAAAGAAATGCTATATAAATCAAATGTGAGAGAAAGAGAGAGAGAGAGAGAGAGATGGTTACAATTACATTTTTTTAATGATGATAAAAGTGAAGTCATAAAATTCAAAACTTCATTTTAAAAAAAAATTAAGCATTAATAACTCTGAGATAATATGACATGTAAAGCTGATTTTAAAGGAATGTGAAATGGGCAATCTAAACTAGCCCCAAAGCCGAAAGTCTTGAGAGAGAGAGAGAGAGAGAGAGAGAGAGAGAGAGAGAGAGAGAGCCTTCTTCCCTACCTAGCACCATCTCTTCCCTTGCATTAGAGTTCCTCTAAGGGCGCCTTAACATTGGTGATGAAGATGCATTAGCAGAATTTACGAGCGCTCCTCTCAGATGTAATAGTTTCACCATTATATCCATTTCTCCTCTCCAAACTCTCCCACTTTCTCCAACATATTCGGGGATCCGACGCCATCAAGACATTTATCATAAGTTGGGTATCCATTTCACCTACTCTCATCTCTTCTCTCTCTCTCTCTCTCTCTCTCTCTCTTATTGGTTAAGCGTACCATCTCGCCTCACTGGCAAAGCCAAAGTGGATTTGATTATTTTCAAACCAGGCCAATGCGCTACTGGGATCAGACTTAAGTCGAGGGCAGTTCTATAATGGGTTAAATTTTCAGTCGAGGGCAATAGGATATTGGGTTCAATTTTCAGTTAAGGGTAATGCGATATTGGGTTCAATTTTCAGCTAAGGGCAATGCGATATTGGGTTCAATTTTCGGCAGAGGGCAATGCGATATTGGGTTCAATTTTCGGCAGAGGGCAATGCGATATTGGGTTCAATTTTCGGCAGAGGGCAAAGCGATATTGGGTTCAACTTTCGGCCGAGGGCAATTCGATATTGGGTTCAATTTTCAGCTAAGGGCAATGCGATATTGGGTCCAATTTTCGGCCAAGGGCAATGCGATATAGGGTTCAATTTTCAGCTAAGGGCAATGCGATATTGGGTTCAATTTTCGGCCAAGGGCAATGCCATATTGGGTTCAATTTTCGGCCAAGGGCAATGCGATATAGGGTTCAATTTTCAGCTAAGGGCAATTCTATATTGGGTCCAATTTTCTGCCAAGGGCAATGCCATATTGGGTTCAATTTTCACCTAAGGGCAATGCGATATTGGGTTCAATTTTCGGCCGGGGGCAATTCTATATTGGGTTCAATTTTCGGTCGAGGGCAATGCGATATTAGGTCCAATTTTCGGCTGAGGGCAATGGGATATTGGGTTCAATTTTAGGCCGAGGGCAATTCTATATTGGGTCCAATTTTCGACCGAGGGCAATGCGATATTGGGTTCAATATTCGGCCGAGGGCAATGAGATATTGGGTTCAATTTTCAACGGAGGACGATGCGATATTGGGTGCAATGTGTAGCAGTGGGCTATGCAATGTATGCAGGTTCCGTTGAACACATTGCGCCTAATTTCAAAGTTAATTTTTCCTATAATACAGAAGTTAATTTTGTCAAATAATTCAGAAGATAATTTGTTATCATTAAAAAAGGTAAGCCTTTCTTATTATTCAAATGCTAATTTTTATAATGAAAAAATATATATTTTCATCAAATAAATGTAAAAAAAAAATTTCTTATAATTAAAAAATATCGTTTCATAATTCATGTTACTTTTTTCCTATAATCTAAAATTCATTCAGTGAAAAAAAATTATTTTAAGCAATGAAATATAAAATTTTTTTCTTATAATTAAAAAAATATTGTTTCATACGTCAGGAGTTACTTCTTTCCTATATTCTAAACTTCATTCAATGAAAAAAAAAAAATTATTTTCATCAATCAAAAATAACAATTTTTTTCTTATAATTAAAAAAATTTATGATAACAAAATAAAATTAAATATTTTTTTTAGAATTAAAAACATTGTTTCATATTTCAAAAATAACTTTTTTCCTATAATTCAAAACTCATTCAATGCCAATTCATGGTAAAAAAATGTTTGCTTCTCTGAGTCTGACCTTCCTTAATGAGAGAGAGAGAGAGAGAGAGAGAGAGAGAGAGAGAGAGAGAGAGAGAGAGAGAGAGAGAGAGAGATATTCTTATTTGACACAACTCTTAAGCCCTTTCCAAAAGGCTTAAGGATGAGAAGGGAAAAAAAGGACCAATGAGAGGGCGGCCGTTGATGATAAACCAGAAAAAAAAAACATTAAGGAATCTGGCAGATCCTAATGGGCCATTACTACACTTAGGGGAAGGAAAAGACGCAAAAAAAAAAATAATAATAAAAAATAATGATAATAAAAAAAAATTTCTTCACATGCAGGGCTTCGCCAGGTTCCAATCCTATATTTTTTTTAACCTTTCATTTAAGCTTTAAGAAAGAAGTGCTTAATAACACAATTCCTGTGAGCCCTAAATAGCACCATTCCTGTGAGGCCTTAATAACACTGGAACCCGATAAATTGAGGCATACAAATGAAACTTATAGATATAACAACACCTAATGAATTAACGCAATTGTAAGCCAAATTTTATTTGAATGCTTTACTGCAAAGTACAGGTTGATTGAACATAAAGTTATCTGGCGTCACAAACTACCATTACCACGGACATAAAGAAAAAATAAATGTTTATTTTTCAAATGACCAGTACTGAAAAAAAAATGACAAGAATATTCAAGATACGAAAATAATTTCCAAGTGCACAGTAAACCAGTATTGAATCATAATAGCAAAATTTACAGGGAAGCAACTTACGATTAATAAGTCACTGACTTATTGATTACGAATTGGCAATTAACGAAAAGTGACACCTAAAGAAAATGTGTTGATGGACTTCAAGTACACATTTAAATATTCACCGATGTAAATACCAGTGGAATAATATATAGATTCGTGAAGAACTATTAATTAAGTCAGCTGTAAAGGGAAAGTTAAATCTCAATTATAATAAAAACTTTCTCAAGCCGTAGGTTACTGCAGATGCGATATTGTAGCCATGTGGGATACAGTTTTAGAACGAGTCAGAAATTAAGTAAACCAGAATTTTCTAATATAAAGAATCATGCCTCCATATGCAAAATTGAAATAAATAAAAAGCACTTCTCTATTATTGGTGCAACAAGCCATAGCTATTACATAACTACCCTTGAGTCCTTATACATCAAACGGCTTGTTCCTTCTTTGAATTACTAACGTTTCCGCTTCTCTTTATCTTGCATGCATAACTGAAGTTTTGGTCATTCGTTCTTCTCCTTCTCCTTTGAATGTTTTGGTGAGAACTCGTTCCTTTTTTTACTATATACCTTTTAATTTGTATTAATTTTAATTTTTCTTCTTAACTATGTTTCTTTTTATATAAAAAATAATTTTTTGTAAATTTTAACGCATTTTATGTTGTTCTTACAGATTGAAGATGCACATAGATAATGTGCGAAACGTCTCTTATTAATAAATATGGCCCTTTTTGATGTGTTTGTTGGACCCTGTTGAATGCTGTATATATGTATGTATATATGTATATATATATATATATATATATATATATATATACATATATCATGTATATGTATATACATACTACATGAATGTACAAACACTGGCATATTATACATAAAAAATTATTATATTATATATATATATATATATATACATATATATATATAACTATGTTATACATATATATATGTTATTTATATACTATATATATGATATATATATATATAGATATATATATATACTATATAATATATAATATATATATATATATATATATATATATAGATATAAATAAATATATATATATAAAACACAAACAAATGAAAAAAGTAAGGTCACCTGCAAATCTCGTTCTTGCAGCTCCTCCGAGGCAGCCAAACTATGTCCAGAGGAACCTTAACTATGTGCGAAGTTTTCAGACTCACTTTGACCGAAAGAAAAACAATGATCTTCTGCATTCTGTCTCTTCCAGAATGACAGTTTTCATTTGCAGAGGCTCTCGTAGGAATAGCTGTCATAAAACTGGTAATATTATTATTTCGTCTGAAATAATACGTGATCATTTTTAACATGCTATATGTGCAAACATATACTACATGCACACCTATTCAAAACCATTAGGCTACATAAATTCGAATTCGAACCAGAGATATAAGTTGATGTCGACCCCGCTACTTTGTACTATTATGTGCATGTGCTAGTCGAATTCAGGTTCTGTATTTAGAAGCGTTATCAATCCATCTCCTTATATATTATATATATTATATATATATTATATATATATATATATATATAGTTATATATATATATATATATATATATATAGATAAATATTTTTCTGATGTATATATATATATATATATAATATATATATATATAGATATATATACATATATATACTATATATTCGCGACCTATCATTTACGGAACCAGAACCCAGCATTCAGCATCTCCAGTTCTTCTTTATGAACACTCCCTGGATGACCGACCGAGCCCTCCCGTTATTTATGCCGCATTTATGTAGATCTCCACATAAGTATGCGGACGACCCATCACCCCACCCCCTCCCCCACATCTGATATACACTTTCAGCGCGCGGACGAGCGGGCCATTCATTCTCTTTCGGGTGGGGACGTAAGTACTACTACTACTACTACTACTGCTTCGTATATGCAACTCCTTACCTCTACACGTATACATACATACCTCCGGGTTTATATAACTTGTTTCATGATTTTATTTAGTTCTGGCAGGAATGGCTTTTTGTTTACCTCGTTTTGTCAATACAGCAGGTTTTGTATTGGAGCTTTACTTATAATTTTCATCTATTTATCTACTAATTATGTCATCATTTTCTTTAATAAGTGATCTCGATTTTTTTCCTGTCTTGACCATTATCTTCTGTTCCGTCATTGTAATAATAAGGAATAAAAATGAATATAATAATTAATTAATAATAATAATAATAACTAATAATAATAAGTTTTGTTAAAATGGTTGTTGCTTCCAGCATAATTAATCTTGTTAAAAAGAGAGACTTCTCTATTTTTCTGATGACAGCTTTCTCTCTGTTGCTTAGACTGGGGGGCAACCGCACCAAAGGGCATGGTAAAATTCGGTGGAGTCATTGGTGTTTAGTATTGCTTATACAATTCTCTCTCTCTCTCTCGATAAATATGCGCTTCACCATGGGTGACGTCACTCAGGTAGAAGCCAATCAAGAGGCTCCCAGCGATATTCCCCGCCTGAGAAGGTCCATAAGACTCGAGCGTTATGAGTCACCTTCCCGGGAACCAATGAAAACTCAACCTACCCCAGGGGTTATCCAGACCGTACTCGAGAGCCCTCAACAACAGGTTATAAGGAGAAGGACTCGCCACTGGGCATCCTACGGGCTGTTCTAGGAGCAAGAGTCCGAGCTGGCACAAGGTTGCTTCATCAAAATCAACAACCACTGGAATTCAGTCCCTCAGCAGTCATCTCTGGAAAATGTCCTGCAGATCTGGACGAAACGTCTCGGTGGAGAGAGAGAGAGAAGAGGAGGACGGTGCAAGAGGAGATTGAGAGAAGAGAGGAGAGAGAGAGAGAGAGAGAATTGTATAAGCAATACTAAACACCAAATTGACTCAACCGAATTTGACCATGCCCTTTGGTGCGTTGCTCGCCAGTCTAAGCAACAGAGAAAGCTGTCATCAGAAAAATAGAGAAGACTCTTTACAAGATTAATAGTGCAGAGGCAGCAACCATTTTTAACAAAACTTGTCTTCGAGAGGATCTCCTTCCGAAATAATAATAATAATAATAATAATAATAATAATAATAATAATAATAATAATAATAATAATAATAATAGTCAGTTACGAAAACGCATTATTTTCTTATCTTCCAAAGATTTATAGAATTTTCTACCGCACTAACAAAAATGGCGATTAGTTTACAATTCATATTTATATTCCGTAGATCTACCAAGGTCTTTTGACAAGTTAACTAAGGTTATTTGCCTCATCATCAGGCTATGTTACTTAAAGAAACCTATTACATTTGGTTTTCAAATAAATACTTTTGTCGGAAGAATTTTTGTAAGGAATTCTTGCATAGCTAATGGTAGCAATCCTTACGGTTTTCTTCCTATAAAAAAAAAAAGTAGATTCACATCAACCGTGCATTTGATATCTAGGCCAGTCCGTAGCGATGCTCCTAATTGGCTGTTGAAAAGCCAGTCACAGGGCTGGAAACTCTCAGTCTCTCTCTCTCGAGTTCACATAGGTAGGATGTATGTTTCACCGCTCCTAAGTACGTCTTTCACACGTATACCTCATGAGATGTGGAACATACATCCTGCCTATGTGAACTCTCGAGAGAGACTGAGAGTTCCCAGCCCTGTGATTGGCTTATCAATAGCCAATCAGGAGCGTCGTAAGGAATGGGCCTAGACATCAAATGCACGGTTGATGTGAATCTACTATAGGTAGCTGGTGATGGTGCAAGACTACGAGACCAATAAGGCTTTGAAATTAGGAAAAAATTGAATTTTAGAAAACTGAGATGACAACGATTCTTAAATAAACATTATTTTAAAGGAGACTTCTATCAGTGGGGAATTACCACCACACCCCTCACCCCCATCCACAGCCTCCCCTTTCCATAAAAAAATAAAGAAGAAAAAATTACAAATAACTCGTACCAGATGACATAACCGTATCCCATTTCCCCCTTTCATCAACCCCGAACCAAACAGAAATGAAGGCCTGTATGTTTTTTTTTTTTATAAGTAATTTTGTAGAAGACCCACAACGCGAAAAAACCTAATTACACAGCGCTAAAAGGAAACCTGATTACCATATTTTCCTAGAGGGTAAATCAGACTTCAAAAGAACTCTCCGTCAAAGCAAATTAAGGGTCTACCTTTTCCCCTGGATAAAATTATTTTTTTATCTTCCCGTCCTGATACGCCAAACGATATTTGAGTACCGGTGCCTTTTCTCTCGCTTTTCTCCCCGTCTACGAAATCGTAGGAAATCATATTCGTCCATCGTTCGCATTATCATAATCAGTTCGGTTTTGACGGGCCTACGTTCGCATTGTGACAACAAGAGCGTCTATTCACTCCCTCAGAAATAGGCTGGCTTGTATTTTCACCACTCACACACACAATATATATATACACGTATATATTACTGGTAATCTTCTTAGGCACGAAGATATGGTAATTCGGTTGTATTCCACATGAGAAAATGAAAATGGTATGTTTCAGAAAATGCCCAACAGTTTCGTCCTCCAATGGACCTCGTCTTGGTGCATTTATTATGGAAACATTAATAAACGCTCCAAGAAGAGGTCCATATATACATGTGTGTGTGTGCGTGTGTGTAAATACACACTCCCGAGTTCGATTCCCCGCTCTGCCAATGTAGAATCAGAGGAATGTATTTCTGGTGATTAGAAATTCATTTCTCGATGTAATGTGGTCCGGATCCCACAAAAAGCTGTAGGTCCCGTTGCTGAGATACCAGTTGGCTCCTAGCCACGTAAAAAAATCTAATCCTTCGGGCCAGCCCTATGAGAGCTGTTAACCAGCTCAGTGGTCTGGTTAAACTAAGAAATACTAATGTGATTACACAAAATTCAGGCCAAGCCATTTTCCTTAAGAATAAATCACAGAGAACCAACTCGGTGAGTGGACGATCAACCTTCCAGAAATACAGGTCAAATATGCAAGTGAGACTCGTTCATCTCTTTCCATATGCTTAGCAGCAGTAACAATAAGCCAGCCTTATGCTGGCACGGGCTCTTGCTTTTCAGCAGCCACTCCCCCCCCCCCCCCCCCCAAAAAAAAAAAGAAAGAAACCTAATGACTGGTCCAGCTCTCCATGAAGAACGGCCTTTTTGAGCCGTTTTAAAATATAGAGTAGACAAAACACGAATGGACTCAGCGTCTGGATATGAAATACCTTCTGATGTAAATAAGAAAATAAGGAAAGAAATCAGGCCAGCGAGACATCAGAATCGTGGCGAGTTCTTACGCCATACTACGGAAACCTTAGGCATTCTATCTGAAGGTCTCTACGACCTCAAAGCCGCTCAAACCAGACTCTTAATTAAGGCTTCTTGCAATACTTTCTTTTTCAACAGGACAGTACCGATAACTCTTTATCTGACGCTGAATGGTGGGGGGGGGGGGGTGGGGGGGGGGGGGGGGGGGGCGTTAAAAGTTTAGTATATCTTAGTTTTACCAGACCACTGAGCTGACTAACAGCTCTCCTAGGGCTGGCCCGAAGGATTAGATATTTTTACGTGGCTAGGAACCAGTTGGTCACCTAGCAACGGGACCTACGGCTTACTGTGGGATCCGAACCACATTACATCGAGATATGAATTTCTATCACCAGATATAAACTCTTCTAATTCCGCGTTGGCCGAGCAGAGAATCGAACTTCGGTGGGGGTAGGGGGTTAAGAGGGAGAGGGGGGCCGTGTTGCTAAAGTCTAAAACAGCTTGAGGTTCAGGCATGAACATCCAGAGTAGTGTCGTGCTCACCATACCTAAACGGACAAGCCCTGTTTCAGTGGGAGGACCTGAAACTTAGGCCTTAGGCCTCAGAGGCGGCAGATACTGAGAAAAAAAAAATCGTACGCTTAAAAAGCCGAATGACGACGACTATATACACCTCCAAAATTTAAAGACAGGAGACCAATAGTTCAATTCATACAACAGTGTATAGTAGTTCTATCGTAAGCCAAGTACCGGGGAATGAATCTAAGCCAGAGAACAACACACAAGAATATAATTAGATTCTGATCCACCACTGCCAAGGATTACATGAAGGGGAAAGTTCATCATTCGCAGGAACAAATCCACTAGAATAAAACTGTGATAAATGTTTTCTTGGTCAAAAAAAAAATCCGGAAATGGTAACAAAAATTAACCTTAATACCCATACATTTCATATATTATTATTATTATTACTATTATTATTACTATTATTATATTATTATATTATATTATTATTATTATTATTAATTGATATCTTTCTGTCTGTATTATTATTATTATTATTATTATTATTATTATTATTGAAATGTGGTGTACAATGTCCGTAGCTTGAAGATTCCTTGCAGCCGCCAATAGCAGAGAAGGAATGCACCCTCGGCCAATGAAAACTCAGCTCGCAGATACCCCCGGGTGACCTCCCGACTATAAATTAGGGTAGCACCGAAAATATCATCGGTCTACCCAAAACCACAGCCTTGAAAATATTTGGTCGAACCCAGAAGAAACGTCGGCATAAAATATTTACTTAGTGTTGTATTATTATTATTATTATTATTATTATTATTATTATTATTATTATTATTCAGCAGTTAAACTAGCGGCAGAATCCTAATATAATTATCACTTAGTACCTCAACCTGAAAAGTAGCTGTTTTCTTGTACTCTTATTATCATAATAATTCTTATTATTCAGCACCTAACAATATCATTAGCAGTGGAATTATGTCATTATGACTTACTACATTAGTTGATGCGCTAGAACCACAGGGCACAATGACCAATTTCCGCGAAACCCCAAATCAGTTAATTAATTATTTATCAACATTACCAGGGAACACTAGTGTCCTCTTTTAGGAGTCGCGTGTACTTTTCACTGATAACAGGTAGCTATGTGAAGATTAATATGGAAATGGCAAAGTAACGACGACATGCATTTTGTAATTATGCAAGTATCATAAATAAATATATATAAAAAAATTGTAATTGCTCGTGATTATATATACATACATACATACTATATATATATATATATATATATATATATATATATATATAATATAATTATATATACATTTATGAATGAATCTATATTATGTATGTATATAGAAACACACACATACATACATACATATATACATATATATATATATATATATATATATATATATATATATATATATATATTAATATGAATTTTTGGATATATAATCATATATATTATCTACATTACCTTGCGTGTATGATGACATTCTGTAGATTCCTAATGAAAGAATCCATTCTCACATCCCAATAAAGCATAAAACCTGAAATGTAAAAATAAAAAAAAAATAAAAAGACAAAAAGTTTACAGAAGACCCCTCTGAGGCGATCAACCCTCCCGGCTGGAATAGTAATAATTCCTACCTGTAGAATGGGAACCGACGGGAACCGACGGGAACCGGAGGCGGAAATGGATATTGACTTGACTACAAGATCTAATGAAGGGTGGTCCTATTGGAGTCCTACTGGGCCGTTTCAATGGGATCCTGTTCGATGGGGAATTGCATAGCAAATATTGGACGCCCTCTGCCAGCTGAAATGTAACCTGCATGAAGTGGCGGAAGCGGATTTCCCACCAGGTACTCGTCGTTGACACTTTTTTTTCTTTTTTTCTTTTTTTTAATAATCGGCGGCTTAACGCAATACGGAAAGAAATGGGAGCATTGAGTCATCGGGAGCAACCTTATTTCCGATCGTATGACTGGCCCCCACATAAGCTGGTTGTTGCTCTCTCTCTCTCTCTCTCTCTATACGTTAGTATGTATGTATATATGTATGTGTATATTATATATAGATGCATATACATATATATAATATATATATATATATATATATATATATATATATATATTATATATATATATATATATATATATACGTAGATCAGGAACCACCAATACACACACAAGACCGCAAGTGCTTATTATAGTATACTTCTCACAAGCGTCTTACAGCGAGGAACAACCACTTCCAGTGTCAACTCCTCCGAAGAATCGCCAAAGAATGTCCATCTTCTCACCTCGGAATGACGAACCATGTTCCTATCTGAAGGATTTCCTGTCACGTATAAGAGGAGGAGGAGGAGGAGGAGGGGAGGAGGGGTAAGGGGAAGGGGAGGGGAGGAAAAGGCATCCATACGCACTTCATAGACCGTCACCAACCAAGACCTGGTTCGCGATGCTGACACGAACCTCGGTCGTCATCCGGGTCAAGGACGACTCGTTATTATTCGTTTGCTGGGAGTCTCGGAGTTTCCCATACCGGGAGCCATAAAATTAGTCGTAAAACGACTCACGAAAACTAAGACTCTAGCTGCGGCAAACTTAACGGGTGCAAGATTTAACTCGACGTTAGCAAACATGGGCGTATCAGTCATAATTTTTGAAGTAATTCAGGTTCATACGAATACCTTTAAAATCAGTCATAATAAGACTGGCCCCCACATAAGCTGGTTGTTGCTCTCTCTCTCTCTCTCTCTCTATACGTTAGTATGTATGTATATATGTATGTGTATATTATATATGATGCATATACATATATATGTAATATATATATATATATATATATATATATATATATATATATATATATAGATATATATACGTAGATCAGGAACCAATACACAACACAAGACCGCAAGTGCTTATTATAGTATACTTCTCACAAGCGTCTTACAGCGAGGAACAACCACTTCCAGTGTCAACTCCTCCGAAGAATCGCCAAAGAATGTCCATCTTCTCACCTCGGAATGACGAACCATGTTCCTATCTGAAGGATTTCCTGTCACGTATAAGAGGAGGAGGAGGAGGAGGAGGGGAGGAGGAGGGGAAGGGGAAGGGGAGGGGAGGAAAAGGCATCCATACGCACTTCATAGACCGTCACCAACCAAGACCTGGTTCGCGATGCTGACACGAACCTCGGTCGTCATCCGGGTCAAGGACGACTCGTTATTATTCGTTTGCTGGGAGTCTCGGAGTTTCCCATACCGGGAGCCATAAAATTAGTCGTAAAACGACTCACGAAACTAAGACTCTAGCTGCGGCAAACTTAACGGGTGCAAGATTTAACTCGACGTTAGCAAACATGGGCGTATCAGTCATAATTTTTGAAGTAATTCAGGTTCATACGAATACCTTTAAAATCAGTCATAATAAGACTCAGTGGGCAAAAACCACCTCCCGATTCGAAGCCCCAAACTAGATGAGCGAAACAAGATAAAAATTGTAAATAAGATTAAAATAATGCAGGTTCCTCCTTGCAATACATTTGGCCAATTAGAAATCATCTGTGGAAACATTCATCCAATCAGAAATTATCCAAGCAAACATTCAATTAACCAATCAGAAGTCATCTTGGACACTCTCAACCAATCAGAATCCTCCATGCACACTCTCAATATACAGTCATCTTGCAAAATCTCAATCAATAAAAAATAATCGGTGCAACTCTTAACTAATCAAAGTCATCCTTGCACTCTCTCAACCATCCAGAAAACGTCCATGCACACTCAACCAATCAGAAGTCATCCTTCCACACACAGTCATACTCTCAGCCAATCAGAAATTACCTTTGCAAACATACTCAACCAATCAGACGTCATCCTTGCAGACATTCAACTAGCCAATCAGAAGTCCCCTTGTACATTCTCAAACAATCAGAACTCATCCTTGCACTCTCTCAACCAATCAAAAATCATCTTTGCACTCTCTCAACCAATGAGAAGTAATCCTTGCCCTCTCTCAACCAATCTGTGATCATGTTTGCACTTTCTTAACCAATCAGAAGTCTTCCTTGCACTCTCTCAGCCAATCAGAAATCATCTTTGGACTCTCTCAACCAATGAGAAGTCATCCTTGCACTCTCTCAACCAATCTGTGATCATCTTTGCACTCTCTCAACCTATCAGAAGTCATCCTTGCACTTTCTCAGCCAATCAGAAGTCATCCTTGCACTCTCTCAACCAATCATAAGTAATCCTTGCACTCTCTCAACCAATCGGAAGTCATCCTTGCATACTCTCAACCAATCAGAAGTAATCCTTGCATACTCTCAACCAATAAGAAATCATCCTTGCGCTCTCTCAACCAATCAGAAGTCATCCTTGCATACTCTCAACCAATCAAAAATCATCCTTGCACTCTCTTAACCGATCAGATATCATCCTTGCACTCTCTCAACCAATCAAAAATCATCCTTGCACTCTCTTAACCGATCAGATATCATCCTTGCACCCTCTCAACCAAACAGGATTCATTCTTGCATACTCTCAACCAATCAGAAATCATCCTTGCACTCTTAACCGATCAGGTATCATCCTTGCACTCTTCACCGATCAGGTATCATCCTTGCACTCTCTCAACCAAACAGGATTCATCCTTGCATACTCTCAACCAATCAGAAATCAACCTTGCACTCTCTTAACCGATCAGATATCATCCTTGCACTCTCTCAACCAAACAGGATTCATCCTTGCATACTCTCAACCAATCAGAAATCATCCTTGCACTCTATTAACCGATCAGAAATCATCCTTGCACTCTCTTACCCAATCAGAAATCATCCTTGCACTCTCTTACCCAATCAGAAATCATCCTTGCACTCTCTTACCCAATCAGAAATCATCCTTGCACACTCCCAACCAATCGGGAGAGAATCACTGATTTTCCAATAATGGCCGCCGAGGCCTATTGCAAACCCCATATCAACACTTTCCCTTAATTTCGAGCAGCATTCCAGCGAGGTCAAGTGGTCAAGCGTTCGGCTAAAAATACCTTTCTCTTACTTTCTCGTTTCCTTTCCCCATCGTCCTCACCTAATGGCAAGAGTAAAATAGCCCTATTCACTGGGGAAAGGCGGAAGGAGACAGCCCAACACTGAAGTGGCTAATTAATTCTACTATCTGTTTTTGTAATCATAAGACAGCCTCGTTTAACTATCTCATATTATATCTTGATTGAGAAACGTCTTAAAACAACTTCCTTTTGAAAACAAGGGTGATAATAATCCTCTTTATGACTGGCGCCAGAGAAAACCCAAATGAGAGTTACTGCCGAGTTCGCCTTTTAACTGCTGAATTAAATATTAACTCGCTCTGCAGAAAACTTCCACCAACATCACTAATTTCGAATACCTATACTCTGTTTTTTTTTTCATCTGTCCATCCGCCTGTGGTGTTTTTGTATGGTAACACTGCGTCCCGGACTTTAGATAGTTACGCTATGTGTAAGTTTTAGGTAAATAAAAGCATATCTGGGTGTACATTTACTGTATGCGAATTACACCGTTAACATTCGAAATAGGATATTATTATAATCGTTGAATGTAAGCTGAATGTAACTATGTAAAGCCCAGGCCGCAGTGTTACCATACAAAAACACCACAGGCGGATGGACAGATGAAAAAAAAAAACAGAGTATAGTACATCAAACGATCATTGGCAGCACGTAAATGCCTGAACAGTTAGAACTGTAACTTATGAAAAATGGATTCACCTCTTGTTTTTTTAACAAAATTCTACAAAATTCAAACTCCTTGTTCTGTGGTCATCGACTCGGTACAAGTTCCAAGACACTGGTGATATTAAAAAATTCCTTATTTTCATTTAAAAATCTGAAAACGTTGCTGACATTACAGCCCTAAAAATAAAGAAACGCCAAGACATCAGGGAGAACGAGGCATACATATTACGTATACAGCTTCAAAAAACGAGCAACCCAAATAGTAAGCCTCATTAAAATGGCTTACTGCAGTCCAACTCTACTATAATAGGTGATGCACTACTAAAGCAAGGGTTCTTAACAGGGGGGTACCCATACCCCTCATACCCCTTGGGGGTATGATAACCACATGCTGGGAGTATGGGACTTGGTCTCTGGATATTTGTATATATATGATTTTAATGTGTCAATGTATACGTGGGTACGTTTCTTAAATAACTATATAACAATATAAAAATGCTTTTGACTTTCTTGCACGTTCTATTCCTAGCTTTTCATACCTAAAGTATGTATTAAACTAAGCATTTTAAATTATATTGTCAAAAAAGAGGACTTAAAGTGGACTTAAGCAAAGGGGGCATGGACCCATACTGGGCAATGGTCTGGAGTCATCAAAAGGTTACGAACCCCTGTGGTACTAGAGCATTAATGGCACAAGGCTTTACAACTCTTGTATTCTGCGATATCAATTTATAAATTCACACATTTTTCCGCAATAAAACCTTCCTCCATTTTTTGCAAATGAGAACGTCGGGCGGAGGAATTCCGCAATAATTTCCCCAAAACTTCAAAAACTTGTATGGTCCCTGCAGATGGCAAAATTTGGCACTGGCCCAAAAATTTCAGTGCAAGGGGAAGTTCAAGAGAAAGAGAGACTGCGAGGAGGAGGAAGGGGAGGAGGAGGAGGAGGAGGGGACGGGGGGAGGTGGAGTCTCTCTCTCGTCGACCATGAACCCTGATAATACCATGACTTGATCCTCATGAAAACTTTTCCTATACCCGTCCTTCTCTTACCCCCTCTCGCACACCCCTCACCCACCACCCGGCCTAGGCAACCTCCCACCCTACTAGCCTATTGGGAACCCCCCCACCCCCGCGGTTCAATTATTTTTAATTCAGTGGGCAGTTGAAAATGTCTCGACTCTCGTATGATTATTTTTTATCAATGTGCTGAGAGTTAATGATTAGGTTGCTTGACAGGGACTAAGTGAAGAGAGAGAGAGAGAGAGAGAGAGAGAGAGAGAGAGAGAGAGAGAGAGAATTACAAGGAATGAGATGTCTCAAAGACTTATCAGTCCATCCGAGGAGACATCGTGTGCTCACTTATCTCTCTCGGGGCAGGTTTTACTGTGCATTCACAGTATCCTAATGATTTTGTGTAGCTTTCTTTTAAACTCTTCCACACTGTTGCTGTTTACAATTTCTGGTGGCAGTTTATTCCGTGTCACATATCATGTTTGTAAAGAAGTTCCCACAGTGGGATGCAGCTCTAGGTTCCATCCATTATCTCTTGTCTGGTTTTCGTTTAACGTCCTTACCTTACAGACCTTACATCTTGTTCGGGTTGCCCCAGGTCCCTCAGTGTGAGGCACCTCTAATGTCTACCAGAGAGTTGCTAGTACATCTTCCGGTATATTTTGCATCTTCCAATCTTGGATGGTCTGGGATGCAGTTTAGATATTTGTCGAGCTTATTCTTAAACACATCTACGCTCACTCCTGATATATTCCTCAGATGAGCTGGCAACGCATTGAATAGACGCTGCATTATCGATGCTTGGTGCGTAGTGGATTAATGTCCTGTGTTGCTGTTTCCTTTTATTTTTCCCTGGTATAAGTTTTGGGTTTTGGGGCACTATTAATCTACCTCTGCTTGCTCTTTCTGATATTTTTAGTTCCATGATATTTTCTGCTATTCCTTCTATCTGTTTCCATGCCTGAATTATCATGTAGCGTTCTCTTCTCCTTTCTAGACTATATAATTTTAAGAATTGTAGTCTTTCCCAGTAGTCTAGGTCCTTAACTTCTTCTATTCTAGCTGTAAAGGACCTTTGTACACTCTCTATTTGTGCAATATCCTTTTGATAGTGTGGGTACCATATCATATTGCAATATTCAAGTGGATACGAACATATGTTTTATAAAAGCATAAATCATGTGTTTCAGTTTTCTTTTGTTTTGAAGTGCCTTAAAACCAACATTCCCATTTTTGCTTTACATTTTGCCAACAGAGTTGCTATTTGATCATTGCATAACATGTTCCTATTCATCATCACACCAAGGTCTTTAACTGCTTCCTTATTTGTGATGGTCTCATTATTAGGTCCCTTATATGCATATAGCTTTCTTTCTCTGTCTCCATAATTTATTTGATTCAAATTTATCAGAGTTAAATACCATCCTATTTACCTCTGCCCAATCATATACTTTGTTAAGGTCTCTTTGTAGAGCGTTCCTATCTCATCACAAGTAATTTCTCTACTTATTCTTGTGTCATCTGCGAAACTACTCACTAGAACCGGAATCCTTCACATTATTGTCTATGTCTTCAATCATAATAACAAACAGTATTGCAGCTAACACCGTACCTTGCGGCACACCGGATATTACCTTGACTTCATCCGATTTCTCGTCGTTTGCAATAACTATCTGTTTTCTGTTGTGTAAAAATTCTTTTAACCATCTTCCTACTTTATCCACGATATTGTGTTTTCTAATTTTCTTCGCTAATATATTATGGTCTACTTTATCAAAAGCTTTTGCAAAGTCTAAATAAACCACATCTGTTTCATTTCCGCTTTTCATATTTTTGAATATGTTCTCACGGTGGACTAACAGTTGGGTTTGTACTTTTTCCGGGTACGAAACATGTTGTCCTTTATTAAACAAAATTATTTTTTATTAAATGTTTCATAATATTTTTCTTCATTACCCTTTCATACACTTTCATAATATGTGATGTTAGACTCACAGGCCTATAATTACTTGCCTCTAGTCTTGATCCACTTTTGAAAGTAGGGGTAATATATGCTAATTTGTGCTCATCATAAATCTTGCCTGTATCTACACTTTGTCTTAATAATATTGCAAGTGGCTTTGCGATAGAATGAACTACTTTCTTTAACAAAATAGCAGGAATTCCATCAGGCCCTGCAGCAGCTCCATTTTTAATTTCATTAATAGCCTGCACAATATCAGCTTCATTAATATCTATGTCAGCGTAAATATTCACTATTTTCATCCCTTACTTCTATATCATTATCTTCATTATCTATTCTAGGGGTGAATTCTCTCTTATACGTTCTGCCAGTATGTTGCAAATTTCCTTTTTTTCATTCGTTAATCTCCCTTCAATTCTCAGAGGGCCTATTTCTATTCTTCTTTATTCATCTTCTTCGCATATGAGTATAATAGTTTGGGGTTTTGCTTGATATTTAATAGGGTTTTTTCTTCCAAGTCCCGTTTTTCATTTTCTTTTGATTGTATAATCTTTTGTTCTGCATTTTCTATCTTACTTTTTAGTTCTATAACTTTCCATGCATTTTTTCTTTTGCAAGACCTTTTTTCCACTTTCTGATTTTCTGGAACAAGATCCTTCTGTCTCTTGGTATGCATAATGATGTTTATTTTTCTTCTTCGGTATATATTTTTCCACTATTTTCTCCAATATTTTATATAATATCTCCGTATTTACCCTTATGTCATCACTTACGAAAATGTTATCCCAATCTTTGTTTAATTCTTCATTAATTTCTGACCATTTTATTTTATATTTACTGTAGAAGTTTGTATTTTCCATATCCTTCCCACTTTTTCATTTCTTGCTTATCTCTATTTTCACTTGCTTTGGAATGAACTGTTAATTCTATGACATTATGGTCTGAAATATTCGCATTATAAACTATTATTTCTTTAACATAATTCATCTCGTTCACAAATACTAGGTCTAAAGTATTTTCCTTTCTTGTTGGCAGGTGATTTATTTGTTGAATGTTGTATTCTAGTAGCATATCTAATAGCTTTTCAAATTGCCTCTTATCTTCTGCACTACTATTACTCTCTTTTTTATATGTATAAGTACAACCACAATCTCCTATTCGTTCTTTCCATTCTACGAAAGGAAAGTTTGAAGTCACCAGATAGGAGAATAGTCCAGTCCTTGTGATTTCTACATATATCATCCAATTTTTCAATTATTAAGTCAAACTCTTTAGTATAGGAGGTCATATATTACTATGTTCATCAATTTTTCAGATTCAAATTCTACCGCTATTAGTTCACATTCTGAGTTACTATATTTCTCATATATTTTCCTTGTTTTTTGTCTTTCCCCATATATTGCGGTTCCCCCTTGATTCCTATTTTGTTTTTTCTATCTGATCTATAAGTTTGGAACCCTTTTATTTGATCATCATTCCAGTCTCTTGGGAATACCAGGTTTCACTTATATTCAATTATATCTATTTTCTTTTCATTTTGGGTTAGTTCTTCTAAGTACTCTATTTTTCTTTTTGAGTTACTCGTAACTAAACCCTGCGCATTCATCACTATGATGGTTTGCGTGTTTTCTCCTTCATTTAATACTGGTAGTAATAAGGATTTTCCCATGTCCCTTTCCTGTTCTGGTATGTTGTTCTTTTTTTCATTTCCAGAAATTCTGACATTAAAAAATCCAACTTTTCCATAATATTTGATCTTCCTTCATCATAATTATTCATTTTGTGTCTGAATCTGCAATCTCCGTTTCTGCAATATCCTCTTGCATAATAAATACAGTTATTATCTCTTGAGTAGAATTTCGGAGCTGATGCTTTGAAATTTTTTGCTGACACCTCTGCATATCTCATTGGTGGTTTGCTTTTCTCTTTACCTGATATTCTTGATTTTTCTCTTTATTTGTTTCTTTCTTATTTTGGATTTTATTACTTGGTTGGTTATTTATTTGATTATGATTCATGGCTACAGGGTGCATATATTTGCATTTTTTGTCGAACTTACATCCTTTTCCTTCTTTTAGGTTTTTACATATTTTTGGATGCAGATCTCTGCAATCCATTCACCCCATATCCATAGAAGTATCGCACATTTACCATATATTTCATAGTTTTGACATATCTTAGGATGTTTGTAGTAACATCTTTCTCCAAATCTGCAATTCCCTCTTTTCAAAAGGTTGCAGATTTTGTCTTTCTTGTCTATTTTTTCCTCTTTCCCGTCATTGTATAGATCTGGGTAGAGCCTCTTCGGGATTGCTTTTCTGTTGTCATATCGTAATTTATTCTTCGTAGGTATGCTGCTTTATTGCCTCATATGTAGTATCAATGAGTATCTCTGCATCCATACTTTTATCTTGTTCTTTGTTTCCTTATTTTTTTCTGTCATTTCATTTTTGTTTACTTCTCTTCCGTTTTCCTCTTCTTCTTTTTCGTTCTTCTTCTTCCTCTTCCTCTTCTTCTTCATCCTCAACTATTTGTACATTCAATCTTGATTTAATAACATTGTCTATCCATGATAGACATGTTGAACAAAAAATTCTTGTATCTTTTCTCAAATCTTGTATTACCTCAGCACACTGTGGATGGGTCGGAATGTTGCATGCAGCACATTTTCTGATTAGGTTTTGTGGATTGACTATGCTATACCAAAACCTTACACAGTTTGCATGCTTTTGGCATTCTTTTTCCGAATTGCAATCAATTAGGATATTCACAAGATTCACCTATTCATTTTCTTTGTCGGAATATGTTGGTTTATGTATATTTTCTTTATGAGTCTCTTGACCACTTGGATTTTATTTGGAACTTCTTCAATTATTTTCAAGATGTTTCATTAGATTTGTTCCAGTTTGAAGGATTATATCCTTCTAATATATCTATGAATGCTTTTGTATCTTTTTGGTTAGGACTGTTGCTGATTTCATAGATGAGAAATGCCAGTTCCCTTCCTGCTACCTCATCGTATTGCGAATCTGCTAAACACGCCAAATTACGCCACCTCTTCCCGAGTTGGAACTTACTGCCATCTTGTTCTGATTTATAGTATTACACTTGATAAACTAACTTAGAAGACGCTTTATCCTACTATTTTCACACTAATCTTATCACCGATAGTTCACGAACACTTCTAGATATTTCTCAAATTCTAGTCGTATGTTAAACTTGTGATATCTGTTGATTAATCTGACTTCACGCGGGTACGTCTCACCAAGCAAGATGGCTACTTACGTAAATAGGTGACTGTCTATTTTTGTTTTGCCTTTCAGTATTCAGAATGTTTCTATTATTTGTCCTCGCAATCGCCGTATTTCTAAGCCGTACATGTTCAGGCTCTCTTGTCGTTTTGGGTAAACTATTAGCCCGATGGATGGAATTAACTTGTGGCTCTTGCTTGTACCCCTTCTAATCTCTTTTTGTCTTTTCTTAGTGTTGGTGACCAAAACTGTACTGCATATTCAAGATGAGGTATAACTATTGATGTCTAGAGCTGCAAGCACCATTTCCGAGTCTGTATCTGAACTGAGAGAGAGAGAGAGAGAGAGAGAGAGAGAGAGAGAGAGAGAGAGAGAGAGAGAGAGTTAATGATATCACAAATAAGAGGAACCAAAAACTAATTTCTGAGAGAGAGAGAGAGAGAGAGAGAGTTAATGATAGTACAAATAAGAGGAATCGAGGTAGAGAGGGAGAGAGGATGATTTCGAATAGTTTAATTAGACATTTAAAATAAGAGCATTAAGAATCTACATACATTTCAGCCTAAAAAAACAAAATATTATCCACACTGCTACGAAAGTGAGGATGGGTCTAACCCTGATCTAATAAATGTATCTAAATTCGACGGGTGTATGTTTGGAAGGGCGGCAATTAGATTTTTTTTTAATCTTGTAGTCAGGGCGGTAAAGCGACCTCATTCTGGTACTCCAGATGCTTGTTCGAATTCTTCTACGGATATCAGGTCTGCTTCATAGGATTGTTTTTGGGTTCATGGCTGCCAAAAGGGCGGGGGTTTATTAAAAATAACATACGCATCTGGCAAAAAGTAACCACTAGATTCTATAATATATGCATGCATACATATCTATATTGTATGTGTATATATATATAATATATATTATAATATATATATATAATAATGGAATTAATCAGGGTACTTTTCTTGAAATGAAATCCATATATATATATATATATATATATATATATATATATATATATATATAATATATATTATATATATGGACTTAATCAGGGTACTTTTTCTTGAAATGAAATCCATATATATATATATATATATATATATATAGATATATATATATATATATATATATATATGTGTGTGTGTGTGTGTGTGTGTGTGTGTGTGTGTGTGGACTTAATCAGGCTACTTTTTCTTGAAATGAAACCTCATTTAATAGCAATGAAATTCTTTTAAAAACCCAAGACCAATTGAAGCGAAAAACCTTCAGGAATCTGGCAAAATCCCCTTATGGAACTTGTACCCGAGACCTGCCACTCGTAGTGATTCGTTCCAGAACAATAAATAATAGGATTCCAGGTGTGGCGTCATGCCATGCCCTTCCTTACGAGTCTTTTTAGGTTTCTGAAAAAAAAAAAAAAAAAAAAAAAAAAGATTGTGCTGGCTCTGTCTGTCCGCCTGTTCTCATATCTAAAAAATTACTGTGGCTAGAGGGCTGTAAATTATTATGTTGATCATCCACCCTCCAATCATCAGTCATAACAAATTACAACCCTCTAGCTTCAGTAGTTTTTATTTTATTTAAGGTTAAAATTAGCCATGGATTGTGCATCTGGCAGCGCTTTCCGTGATCTATGGGACGCACACTCACTCTCCTGCGTCTGGTGAGCAACTGGAGAGCTGCCGGTCATAGCTGATGGTTTTATACGGCATTATACGTTGTACAGAAAACCCGTTTACTTGTTTATATTCATGCCTGCCTCCAGGAATTGGAATATAAAATGTAGGTTAAAGGCTAAGCCCTGTGGCCTAGAAATAACGTTAAAACAATTGTTGGGAGAGGGTGAATGTAATCTGAGGAATAACAAAAAGGAACGAAAGGGGTTGAAGATAGGGGCCGAAGGGACGCTCCAAAGAGCCTCAAGTAATGCCTACAGTGCACCGCGTGAGGTGCACTGACGGCATTATCTCCCGCTAGGGAAATGTCTGTCAGAAGTAGGAGGACTGAACGTATATTATTAACTGTATATGAAAACTTTAAAATTTTCTACTTCACGTTCTGAAATTAACCTTACATTCAGTTTTAATTACACACTCTCTCTCTCTCTCTCTCTCTCTCCAGGTTGCTTATTAACAATATTCCAATGCTTCCATGAATTTTCATTTATTTGTTAATCGACTGTGTGTAAATAAGTGAATATGAACTAATTATTCACATTCACTTACCGACATGCATATGCAAGTGAATAAAATGCTATTTCAAGGACTTGAAGTTTGTGTTTCATATAAATTGCTTCGCTTGCTGTTTTTTTTTTTCTTTTTTTTTCTTTTTAACTATGTTCGCTGTTTGCTCGACCTCTCACGTATCTGCACGGTGTAAAAAAAAAAAAAACGTGGCCGTGCGATTCGCAAGCATGAAGCTCCCGGATATGGCCGTAGGTTTGAAAATAGAATGAATGTGGATCTCGCTCCCTTTAACTATCATAGGCTTTGCTGCATGCAAGCGCTCTCGTCTGAAAACGACACATTTCTGTGTGACGAATGTGGAGGGGAGGTGGTGTGTGAGCACATTATGCAATCTCTTTCGCGACAAACATTGGGAGCGCGCGTGGGACGGGGGGGGGGGGGGGGGGGGGGGGGGGGGGGGGGGGGGGGGGGGGGGGGGGGGGGGGGGGGGGGGAATTCATATTGAATCCATATTATTAAAACGGTACAGAAAGTTTCACTCACCGGTGGGTGGAAATTTAGGTAAATAGAATAATAAGGGAATGCAGGCAAGCAATGCAGGTAAATAAGGAATGTAGGTCAGTAAGAGAATATTGGTAAATAAGTGAATTGAGATAAATAATAATTAACGGAGGGTATTTAAGTAAGTGCACAATATGTGGACGATTTTAATTCAAATTCTGAATTTTCCATCATAAGTTCATAGGTAATCAGTAATACTTCGATTAACTGGACAAATATATATATATATATATATATATATATATATATATATATATATATATATATATATATATATATATGGACAACTATATATATATATATATATATATAATATATATATATATATATATGGGATACAATCCACAATGAAGTAAAATCCTCTTGTAGTTTAAAATAAATATATCTTGTACAGGATTAAAGCTTTCGACCATCAACTGTGGTCTTGTTCACTAAAGTCTTTAGTGAACAAGACCACAGTTGATGGTCGAAAGCTTTAATCCTGTACAAGATATATTTATTTTAAAACACAAGAGGAGGTTTTACTTCATTGTGGATTGTATCCCCATTTACTTAGAGGTACGACATAGTACCTGGCTTCTGCATATATATATATATATATATATATATATATATCATTATATATATATATATATATATATAGGTATATTCGTTTACCAAGAGTGTTTGTGTATGTGCATATCATATATATAGTGTGTATATATATATATATATATATATATAATATATAGGATATAATATATATATATATATAGGTTATATTCGTTTACCAAGAGTGTTTGTGTATGTGCATATCATATATATAGTGTATATATAGTATATATATTATATATATATATATATATATATATATATATATATATATAATGCTGTGCTGCCATCTCTTGTATATATTTTCACTCCATGGACTAGAGAAGTTATTTCTTTATTTGGTTGTCCTTGTTTGTTTTTGTTTTCTTAACATAGAGAGTCCCCGGCATTTCTCTGATCACTACCTGACACCTAGCCACCCTTAACAGTAAGTACTGAAAAGACTCCTTTATATAAATTGTTCTATGTATTAGTGTCTTATATGATGTCGTGTGTTAAAGTGATTCAGTGTTTATAAGTGTATACTGTATAACTAATGAAGATTGTTTGTGTATTGGAAATGTCATATGTTAACCTGTGAGTGTTTAAAAGTTTATAGAGTATAACAAGGTTTGCATTAAGATTTACTTCATGGTGCATTTTCTGCAGTCAAGAACATAATTATATTATATAAAGTTATATAGCTGTAAATGTTTATATTTTGCAGAACTCCTTAGACCTTGGTCAGTCGACTTCATTCTTGGTCCTAGACCCTAGACTCTTGGTCCTTGGATCTTATTTCATCCTTAGAGACTCATGATTCTTCGTCAGATTGTAATCACGTGCAGTACTTTTCCTGATCCTGATTATACTCGCAAGTTCTTCAATAGACCTTTATATTATTATAGAAGTCCTGGTGTTATACATGAAGTTTGTTAATTTTGTATGTTTCAGTTTGTAAATATATTTTAAGTTAATAGAATTTTTCAATGTTATACCCTTTATATTAAAAATGAAACAAGGAAAACTTAAAATTGAGCAATCAATATATATTTTTAAAAGAACCAGAGTTCATGGAATATTGAATATATATAAAAACCATAACTCGACAATTGGCGCAGTGAGTAGGATGATTTGTTCATGAATTTAATGTTTTGTTTTCTATTTTTGATTTTGTACCAGGAATTGATGAGAGAAGTGTCGGACTTGGACCCCAGGTGTTTTTGGTTTCAAATTGAGTCTTGTTTATCTTCCCTTTTTTATTCTATGGAAGTAAGGTAAGACCTTGAAATTATTAAAAAGGAGTTTGTTATGGAAATTTATGGCTGGTGGTATGTCGCTGTCCTGTTGATGACTTAAATTTTTTAGTTTTGCAATGCGTTTTTGTATAGAGCGTTAATTAGAGGTTAAGTATCTTTATTATATGCTTACAATAACTTTTGCATTCTTATTAGTATACGGGCATTAATTAGAGGTTGAGTATCTGATTAAATGCTTAATTTTTGTGTGCATTCTTAAACTTATATGAAGTTTGCGCGAGTTGTTTACAGCAATACATTACGAATTAGTTGTGATTCAGTGTTTGCTAACAATGTAACTGCGTTATTGTTATAATGGGCTTGCTTTAAGTGACGTGTTCTTAGCAGTCTGTTAAATAATTTATGCGTGGGTCAAAGTTTTACTTTGCATTCATTAGGTAGTGTTTACATTTTGCGATGTTTGATTACTCACGTAGAGTGTAATTTTCTAGTTGTCGTTCACTTGTTTTCAAGGGAATGTTACTTGGATGTATTTTGTACGTTTAGGTATCGTGTACTGATTTTTGATTTTCATTATGGATGTTAAACCGTTAATTGACAGTGCAATTAAACAAGGCCTTACTGGTACTCAAATTGATGAATTTGTACAGAAACAGTTAAAGCTTCAGATAGAATATGACGAGGTCCGAAAGAAAGCAGACGAAGAAAGAGAAGAAAGAGTCGCAAAGCGTGAGTTAGATAAACTAGAGAGAGAGCGAGAGAGAGTAGACGAGGAGAGAGAGAAGGAAAGAAAACATGAATTAGAGGTACTTGAATTGAAATCTAGTCCTGATTACACTCCAGATCATAATCCCATTGTTGATCCCTTAAGGTCTTCTTTGCCTAAAATTCCACCATTTGACGAGACCGTAGACGAAATAGACTTGTACATAGATCGCTTAACAGTAAGTACTGAAAAGACTCCTTTATATAAATTGTTCTATGTATTAGTGTCTTATATGATGTCGTGTGTTAAAGTGATTCAGTGTTTATAAGTGTATACTGTATAACTAATGAAGATTGTTTGTGTATTGGAAATGTCATATGTTAACCTGTGAGTGTTTAAAAGTTTATAGAGTATAACAAGGTTTGCATTAAGTTTTACTTCATTGTGCATTTTCTGCAGTCAAGAACATAATTATATTATATAAAGTTATATAGCTGTAAATGTTTATATTTTGCAGAACTCCTTAGACCTTGGTCAGTCGACTTCATTCTTGGTCCTAGACCCTAGACTCTTGGTCCTTGGATCTTATTTCATCCTTAGAGACTCATGATTCTTCGTCAGATTGTAATCACGTGCAGTACTTTTCCTGATCCTGATTATACTCGCAAGTTCTTCAATAGACCTTTATATTATTATAGAAGTTCCTGGTGTTATACATGAAGTTTGTTAATTTTGTATGTTTCAGTTTGTAAATATATTTTAAGTTAATAGAATTTTTCATGTTATACCTTTATATTAAAAATTAAACAAGGAAACTTAAAATTGAACAATCATATATATTTTTAAAAGAACCAGAGTTCATGGAATATTGAATATATATAAAAACCATAACTCGACAATTGGCGCAGTGAGTAGGATGATTTGTTCATGAATTTAATGTTTTGTTTTCTATTTTTGATTTTGTACCAGGAATTGATGAGAGAAGTGTCGGACTTGGACCCCAGGTGTTTGTTGGTTTCAAATTGAGTCTTGTTTATCTTCCCTTTTTTATTCTATGGAAGTAAGGTAAGACCTTGAAATTATTAAAAAGGAGTTTGTTATGGAAATTTATGGCTGGTGGTATGTCGCTGTCCTGTTGATGACTTAAATTTTTTAGTTTTGCAATGCGTTTTTGTATAGAGCGTTAATTAGAGGTTAAGTATCTTTATTATATGCTTACAATAACTTTTGCATTCTTATTAGTATACGGGCATTAATTAGAGGTTGAGTATCTGATTAAATGCTTAATTTTTGTGTGCATTCTTAAACTTATATGAAGTTTGCGCGAGTTGTTTACAGCAATACATTACGAATTAGTTGTGATTCAGTGTTTGCTAACAATGTAACTGCGTTATTGTTATAATGGGCTTGCTTTAAGTGACGTGTTCTTAGCAGTCTGTTAAATAATTTATGCGTGGGTCAAAGTTTTACTTTGCATTCATTAGGTAGTGTTTACATTTTGCGATGTTTGATTACTCACGTAGAGTGTAATTTTCTAGTTGTCGTTCACTTGTTTTCAAGGGAATGTTACTTGGATGTATTTTGTACGTTTAGGTATCGTGTACTGATTTTTGATTTTCATTATGGATGTTAAACCGTTAATTGACAGTGCAATTAAACAAGGCCTTACTGGTACTCAAATTGATGAATTTGTACAGAAACAGTTAAAGCTTCAGATAGAATATGACGAGGTCCGAAAGAAAGCAGACGAAGAAAGAGAAGAAAGAGTCGCAAAGCGTGAGTTAGATAAACTAGAGAGAGAGCGAGAGAGAGTAGACGAGGAGAGAGAGAAGGAAAGAAAACATGAATTAGAGGTACTTGAATTGAAATCTAGTCCTGATTACACTCCAGATCATAATCCCATTGTTGATCCCTTAAGGTCTTCTTTGCCTAAAATTCCACCATTTGACGAGACCGTAGACGAAATAGACTTGTACATAGATCGCTTAACAGTAAGTACTGAAAAGACTCCTTTATATAAATTGTTCTATGTATTAGTGTCTTATATGATGTCGTGTGTTAAAGTGATTCAGTGTTTATAAGTGTATACTGTATAACTAATGAAGATTGTTTGTGTATTGGAAATGTCATATGTTAACCTGTGAGTGTTTAAAAGTTTATAGAGTGTAACAAGGTTTGCATTAAGTTTTACTTCATTGTGCATTTTCTGCAGTCAAGAACATAATTATATTATATAAAGTTATATAGCTGTAAATGTTTATATTTTGCAGAACTCCTTAGACCTTGGTCAGTCGACTTCATTCTTGGTCCTAGACCCTAGACTCTTGGTCCTTGGATCTTATTTCATCCTTAGAGACTCATGATTCTTCGTCAGATTGTAATCACGTACAGTACTTTTCCTGATCCTGATTATACTCGCAAGTTCTTCAATAGACCTTTATATTATTATAGAAGTTCCTGGTGTTATACATGAAGTTTGTTAATTTTGTATGTTTCAGTTTGTAAATATATTTTAAGTTAATAGAATTTTTCATGTTATACCTTTATATTAAAAATTAAACAAGGAAACTTAAAATTGAACAATCATATATATTTTTAAAAGAACCAGAGTTCATGGAATATTGAATATATATGAAAACCATAACTCGACATATATATATATATATATATATATATATATATATATATATATATATATATATATATATATATATAGTTGTCCAGTTAATCAAAGTATCAGTAATTACCTATGATCTACTGATGGAAAAATTCGAATTAAATTGAATTTAAAATCGTTCACATATTGTACACTTACTTAAATACTCTCGCTTAATTACCCACATTCATTTCCTCGCTTAATCTTCTTTCATCCACTTACTAATTTATTTACCCCAATTCACTTATTACTAAACATTGACTTACTGACCTACATTTCTATTTACCCACATTCACTTACTTCCCTGCATTCCCTATTTACCTATATATCCATCCAACGGTGAGTGAAACTTTCTGTACCGTTTTAATAATATGGATTCAATATGAATTCGCCCACGGGTCCCCCCCCCCCCCCCCCCCGCCCCCGTCCCACGCGCGCTCCCAATGTCAGTCGCGAAAGAGATTGCATAATGTGCTCACACACCGCCTCCCCTTCACATTGTCAACAAACAGAAATGTGTCGTTTTCAGACGAAAGCGGCTTGCATGCAGCAAAGCCTATGATAGTTAAAGGGAGCGAGATCCACATTCATTCTATTTTCAAACCTACGGCCATATCCAGGAGCTTTATGCTTACGAATCCCCCCTCCCCCCTCCCCGCCCCCTCTGCAGAAGGCGTTGTATGTATACAATGTAACACTCGAACCGCCACGTTTTTTTTTTTTTTTTTTTTTTTTTTTTTTACACCGTGCAGATACGTGAGAGGTCGAGCAAACAGCGAACCGTGTGTATAAAAATAATAAAAATAAAAATGAAAAATATAAAAAAACAGCAACCCGTGTTTATAACATCGAAGGTAAAGCGGTGGAGAAATATTTCCAAATTGACTTAGTTTCGTTATACAATTGATGGCGTTAATCGAAAATCGGAATTATGAAGAAAAAAAAATAAAAAAAATCGGTGAATTTCTTTGGCTATGTGCAATAGAAGTTTAGCTGGCTTCCCTTGTCCAGACACAAAAATAATTAACTTGAATAAGTTCTTCACATAGGAAATTAATTTTATTATCTTCAAGGATTTATAGTAATAATGAAAAAAAAAGTTTACTTACATAAATCAAGAATTTTAGTAACTTCATGTTTTATTCACCAAAAGCAATTTGGGTCTATAATTTGTGCAAAAAAAAAATAAATAAATAAAATAATAAAAACTAATTCTAATTTGATTATTCCCACAAAATTACTCAATTCCAAAAAGTGACATATGCGGCATTCCTCTTAGGTACAAGTATATAATTTAACGGAACTCTTAATAAAAGGACGTTAATTTGCCTCTTACTAGAGGATGTTATGAGAACTGAGGATGAGATGAGTAAAGGCGCTGTCACACTAGCGAAATTTCCGTTGACTTTAGAATTTGACGTCGACTTTTCATGTTTTGACGACGACTTTCTGGTGTCGTCACGAATTTTGAAAACGGTACCGATCGAATTCAATCCATCGCTACCGTCGACTTTATTGTTTGTTTATATCTCGGGGAGCGCGCATTTCAAGTCATCAGATGCAGGATGGAGTTGTTGGTACAGTGGACAAGACTGCCAGAACAGTTTTTGGTCGAAGATATGGGGGAGAGACTATG
>NC_087207.1:66613573-66618573 GCF_015104395.2 Macrobrachium nipponense
AACCCTCAAACATTTTTTTCAAAAGTCTCTCTCTCTCTCTCTCTCTCTCTCTCTCTCTCTCTCTCTCTCTCTCTCTCTCTCTCTCTCTCCAGCTGGAGATACACAAGACATACCATATTTATTTAGGCAAATGGACGATGATTCTCAGGCCCTCTCACACTGTAAACTATCCCCACAAGGTATTGACTGAATCACCATCTAGTCTTGGTCTTAAAAAATGAATGAAAAAAAAAACGAATATATAAAACCCTGAAGCAAACCAGAAAACAAATAGTTGACCGATCATGTCCGCGCCTTTCGGCTGCGCGAGTCACGACGACCATACTTGTTAAATATGCACTTGAACACTTGCATAAACTGCCCAGTTCTGCAATATACGTTTCCATTGGCTTCCACACCTCAATTGTAACCAATTACTGCCATTGCAAGAGTTCATACTAAGTTGTATTGAAATTCGCAATATATCATTATTATTATTATTATTATTTTTATTATTATTATTATTATCATTATTATTATTATTAAAAAATATTATCATTAACACCACCACCAGAAGAATTAAGTTCTAAAATGTTCAGTAACAGTGTTCATATGTGTTTCGTCTCTTATTTTTCACAATAATCTCTGCTGTTATTATTATTAATTACTATTATTGCTAGCCTTAGAACTGATTAGTCACATTGAAATGAACGGGATACTAACATCCATTTTAGAAATTTCAACAGGGTAGGAAATTAACAGCAGACCTTCTCTTTCTCTAAATTTTGAACAGGCATGCGGGGGTCACAAGCCTCACCCCTATCAGTACCCAAAACCCCTCCCCTCTCCCCAATACACACGATGAGCAACCTCCCAACCCACGACATTAATCCCCCCCCCCCCCTCCCTCGAGGCAGACCAGAATTGGCGCTCTCTGGTATCAAATTCCACACTGCCACGGAAAAAACACAAATCACTAAATAATTTTTTTTAAAAACCTTCGCCACAAAAATGTTGAAGATACACATTTATGAAAACACCCTAGAGGTTTATTTATCATTATGAAATGTGAGCTAATTTGCATACAGTTCTTGAGCATAATAACGCATGCTATTGATTGTGTACGGTGTGATCACCTACGATATATATATATATATATATATATATATATATATATATATATATATATATATATCAAGTTTCATGGTCATGGATGGGTGACATAATTCGTCACAAGCTACTGGAGTAGTATATACCCCCGGTGGGAACACCTTGTTTGAGGGGGGTGGGGGGGGGGGGTGATTGGCGAGGTGATCTCTAAATTACGACTGCCTTGAATCGGAACGATGTGACCATATGAAGCCACGGCCTTCTTCTCGAGATAAATGGTAGTGTGCATATATACATACATAAATACATAGTACTACACATTATATATATATATATATATATATATATATAAACTTCCAACGAACAAACATCTGAACCTGTTTCAATAAAAAGCTAAGTTGAAGACCAAAATGTACAGGTTAAATAAAAAAAATAAACATCCCGTGTAAATTACCATGTCGTGACTTGCAGTCGCTCCTAGCAAGGTCGAGTGTGGGTAGGTAGGTAGGTCAGGTAGGTTTTAAGACCTGACTTACGACTTGTCATGTGAATTCGTTTATTTGTTCATCTATCAAATTACCTTCAATAATGTTACAGTTACAGTTTAGTCAGTTACAGGTAGATGTGAACACGTGTTGACACATGTTGTAATCGCTGGATAATGCCGTCAGTTGTAATTACCCCTCCAATCCACAAGTTGGATCTAAGGGACTTAAAAGAATTGGTAAAATGGGTTGGTTTGGGTTGCTCAGTTGGGTCTAAGGTTTTGAAAATGGGTTTAAAATAGGTTAGTTTTGGTTTGCTAAGTTATTGGTGAGACTAACTTCACCATATTGCAATCTGCTTGGATTATCCCATCAAATTCAAATTAATATTTGAAAACCAAGAATCGGTGAGACTAACTTCACCATATTGCAATCTGCTTGGAATATCCCATCAAATTCAAATTAATATTTGAAAACCAAGAATCGGTGAGACTAACTTCACCATATTGCAATCTGCTTGAAATATCCCATCAAATTCAAATTAATATTTGAAAACCAAGAATCGGTGAGACTAACTTCACCATATTGCAATCTGCTTTAAATATCCCATCAAATTCAAACTAATATTTGAAAACCAAGAAACCAGAACCTCTCCTATAGAACTGTCAAGTAACTAAGATCTCATTATTGTGAGGAGTAGTACTATGCATCGGCAACACGTGCAGTAACAGCATATGTCTCAAATTAATAATACACGAGAAATCCAACCCAGTTTCTAGACCTACAACGTACAACCACAAATTCCACCACTTACCTGAACCATTTTGGACACACGTGCGTTCTTGTTTACTTCTGTGGAGTAACTATGAAGTCCTCGAATGAAAGGACCTCCGGACTTCTACGCGTGGAAGTCCTCGGTAGGTGGTGGTTGTACCTTCAAAATCAATTGCTCTGGAGTCAGTTCAAAATCGTACCGCGAAGTCTCCTTCCATGAGGTCACTCCTGCACAGGGCGCCGTTCCAACATATCAACATATCGCATCTCTCCGCAATGCAAGGCTCCTTCTCTGTCAACACCCACATGGCAGCAGCGAAGTTTTTTCTCTTTTTTTTTTCAAGGTTTATTTTTAAAGTGGCTTGGTTCATACGTTAGAAATACACACAGCTTCGACGGCCTCGTCATTTTCCCACACGCGGGGGGTAGGGGGGAAGGGGGGAGTTAGTGGACGTTCGCGATAATTACCGGAAGGGAAAATTTCGCGTACTACACGAGAGGAGTTCACCAGTTTCGCCGAATCAATTCGCACCTTCACGCAACAAAGTCATCATCATCGTTACGGGAGAAAAAGCGAAACTGTCGTGGTGGGATTTTTCCCGGGTGCTTCTCCCATCACGAGCATTGCTACAAATATCTATCAGCGAGGATATAATAATGCTTCCATATTTGACGGGAAAATTAGGCGTGGTGTCACAACTGGCCCTTATGGCTCACGGATAAGGCCGAGAACCGACTACATAAATCCACGGTACCACAAACCCAGGTTCTTCAACGTGCGGTTGTCTAGGTATGGGCTGCATCCAGCCTTCTTCAACTGGTGTCCGAGATTTCATTTGGACGGCTTTCGTTGTGCCTTTTACGTCACTAGTTGCTGCACCATGTCGTGCGGAATGTAGGAACTGTCGTGTGTCACTGGTACATTCACAGGGGAAAGTGAATATCCCTCGGCTTCTTCACTTAATGACAATAGACATTGAACTAAATCAGAGGCAGCTCTGGCACACACACACACTGTGACCCGCGGTCTTGCCAGATGTACGACCACTGCGCGACGACGCGACGTCGTAATGAAAAAGGACGTTAGCGAAAGGTTAACGTTGCGATGCACATCGGGCTCTGCAAACATGATGAATTTAAAACGGTTTGAATAACATTTCATCCGATTTAAAGTCGGGTAGCTATTACGACATCGACTAGAAAAACAGACGACAAAGGCTGGTTGCCATATTGATCGTCCTGCAATGCCTCAGCGCGGGAATCTTTCACAGTTTTTCATCCATTTTCTTTTTACCAAAATGCTTTGGCGGCTTTGCCAGGTACTGGTTCGTTGGAGGAATAGATCACCCATACAAAGGATGCTCCTCTTCACGATGTTGTACATTAGGTATAGTCTCTAGCACTTTACTTCAAGTACGTTTGCCTTTAGCACAACCTACATGTCAAACTAAATCAAACTTCAAGGATTAGCAACAGAATAAAAAAAACATTGACGAAAACTTTAATGCCTTTGCTGGATACGACTTTCCCCCTTTCTTAGGACAGTTGCCCAGTCGAGCGATTAATTATTTATGAAACGGACAAGTTTCCGCTCAATGCCCTGCCACCAAGGGTGAACTGAATGAAGAGAAGGGAGGCAAGAACGAAAACAGGTTACACGACAGTCACAAGTAACGATCATTGTTAAAATGCTTGTTATTTCATTCCACTTGAGGCTTAACAAACTCTTACTGGTGGAAGGAAGTAAAATTGAGATTCTTCAATGCAGGAGTGTTTACGTTTGTATCGTTGCTTGTTTTCTCCTCTCGACTTTTATGTTGGGGAACTTTAAGAAGTGTTTACTGCAGTGAGTAACAAGGTTGTATAAAATGCTGTTGCGTTGTAAATACGTTCCACTGATAGATTAATGTAGTGCTGAAATAAAAGTGTACAGCCAGAATAATTTTATCATGAGTAAACTTGACGTCGAATTATTTTTTTTAAATAACTAAAATCCAAACGGTAAATCTTGAAATTTAAATAGAATGAAATGTGCATTAGTGGCAAACTATGTGCAGAAATTAAATATTATGCTAAAAAATTGGGAACATTTTCCACTATATTTCATGTCTCGCCTGCCAAAATGGAGAAACATTATCGATGGTCAATGTTGAGTGTTGAGGCAGTCATAATTGTGTCAATTTCGCAAACTTTAAAATTTACTAGTACCAGGGTCAAACGCATGGCCTATATAATTTGTCTACTGTGCACTTGCGTTACTTCCATTATTATTCAGATACCGAAGTCACATGTGACTTCATTGTACACACACACACACCCACACGCTATATATATATTATATATATATATATATATATATATATATATAGAGTGGGGAGGAATTCAATGCAGGCGTCTGGAAATTATAATGGAATGTAATTACAATAAAAAATAATCGTCAAAAAATACACTATTACAATAAAAAGAAAATTAAAAGAACACCAACGAAACTCAAGCACCATGAATAGTGTGTGAAGAGACGTTGGTAAGTAAGATGAAGAGAGAGAATATGTAAGGAGGTACAGTTAAAAAAAACTATCTTAAGTTTATATTCAATATTACTCTTGCATATCTTTGCATGGTCACGGATTCTGGAAAATTCAGATGGTAATA
>NC_087207.1:66623573-66658573 GCF_015104395.2 Macrobrachium nipponense
TCTTCGTTTAACGTAAATAGGTGACTGTCTACTTTTGTTATGCCTTTCAGTAGCGTCCCATTCCTCTGATTTCGGGCCTCGTTGTGGCCTGTTAGTATTCGTTCCGGATACCTCTACTTCAGTGTCACATGAAATCCTCAATCCAGACCTTCGACTGTGGATCTTCAGTATCCAGAAGACTTCAACCCCCTACAGATTGTCTCTCTATCGTCTCTTTGGTCTTTGATCCTGGTAGCTGCAACGCCAGATGATATGAAATCAATCGATCAATCGTGGATCTTTCAATGATCCTCTTCTTACAAACATGCCTTCCATAGTCAAATTATTTGATTTCGTGAAATTCAGGAGAACTGCCTGAATGCTTTGTTTTCTGGTTATTAGTTATGACGCAGGTTCCGGAGCCCTTTCTCTGTATCCGATTCCCATTCCAGAACCCTTCCTCTCTACCCAATTCAGATTCCAGAACCCTTTCTCTATATCCGAATCCAGAAACCTTTCTCTCAATCAGATTCCAATTCCAGAGCCCTGCCTCTCTATCCAATTCCGTTTCCAGAACACTTTCTCTCTATCCGATACCGATTCCAGAACCCTTTCTCTCTATCCGATTCTGCTTCCAGAACCCTTTCTCTCTATCCGATTTCGATTCAGAACCCTTTCTCTCTATCAGATTCCGATTCCAGAACCCTTTCTCTCTATCCGATTCCCATTCCATAAACCTCTCTCTCTATCCAATTCCGATTCCATAACTCTTGCTCTATCGATTCAGATTCCAGAACTTTTCTCTCTATTTGATTCCCATTCTAGAAACCTTTCACTCTATCCGATTCCGAATCCAGAAGCCTTTCCTTCTAACCGATTCTAGAGAGAGAGAGAGAGAGAGAGAGACTTATTACTGCAAGCCATGAATCCAGATGAAGAAAAAACAGAAACCCGCAACGGTCACCAGACCAAACCAAATATATGAATGAAAGGCGAGAAACTGCGATAAATACAATGACAAGAAACTTTCTACTCCTACTACCAGTGCAGCTTTCCAATTTCCTACATAGATTTCTTACAAGTTCGTCAATATTCTTCTTGGTTTCTGATCTTCCTCCAAATCTTCTGTTCATTTTTTTAACCTGATATAACAATGCAGCTTTCCAAGTTCATATATAAATTCCAGTCTTAATTTTTTTCTAGTCTTAAGTATTCTTTTAAACCTCATATCACAGTGAAGCTATCCAGGCTCATATATAAATTCCTAACAAGCTCATTTTTTTTTCAATTTTCCAAAGGCCTTAAATCTTTTCATTCCAGTCTGAGGTCATGTTTCGTGATATCACATTTTTTTCCCGTTGGCCGAGCCAATTCCTCCACATTCCAGGCGAATTTTCCAGATTTCCGAGTCAGTCAGTCAGTCAGTACAGCATCAGCGGCAGCAGCGTAACGAAATAAAACGAGCGACTGCCAGGTTCTGAACGACCAGCGATCAGTCAGCCGAAAAAAAAGAGAAAAATTGAAAGAATCAAAACAATGCTAAAAGGGAGAGGAAAGGAAAACGGAAATGGATGAAAACTAGGTCGACACCCCATATCGTGTGAGGGCGGGAGAGCGGGAGGGAATGGGGGTTGAGGGGGGGGGGGTGGGGGTGTACCCGAAAATAGCCCTTCAGGGAGAAAATTGCCATTGATACATGGCGCTATTCACTTACACGGATTAGGTGCCGTTTGCTCTCTGATGCTCTGGCAAATACACCGTAAAGAGTATGATGCGTGGAGGACTGACTTTTGAAAAGTGAAGTGAGTTGTGAGTTGTGAAGTGGTGTGTGTATGTATGTGGTCTATGTCTGTAATATATTGTTATATGTATAATGTATGTATCTATCTAGATTATATATATATATATAATATAATATATATAATAAGATATATATTAATTTATATAATTTATATAATATATATATATAATTTATTTTCATATACAATGTTTGAGGAGCCAATAACAGTATTTTTTTTATCGGATTGTATATTTATTTTCATTAGAGAATATATTATATATATATTATATATTAGATATATATATATATATATATATATATATATATATATATATATATATATATATATATATATATGAAAATAAATTATACAATCCGATAAAAAAAATACTGCTATTGGCTCCTCAAACATTGTATATATAATATATATATATATATATATATATATATATATATATATATATATATATGTGTGTGTGTGTGTGTGTGTGTTGTGTGTGTGTGTGTGTGTGAAATTAAATCATACAATCCGATATATATATATCGGATTGTATAATTTATTTCCATACTATCTATCTATCTATCTATATATATATATATAATAGATATATATATATATATATATATATATATATATACGTATATATATATATATGAAAATAAATTATACAATCTGATAAAAAAAATTACTGCTATTGGCTCCTCAAAGATTGTAAATTAATTCAGCTTTGTCCCGGAACGAGTTCCTCGTTGGACGAGTGGTTTTCGCGCTCGGCTACCAATTCGGTAGTCCAAAGTTCGATTCTCGGCTCGGCCAACGCGGAATCAGAGGAACTTATTTCTGGCGATAGAAATTCATTTCTCGATATAATGCGGTTCGGATCCCACAATAAGCTGTTGGTCCCGTTGCTAGGTGACCAATTGGATTTTCATGACCGGATGAAAGAACCCCGAATTGAGGGATGCATTTCAACTGTACTGGTCGGATTATAATAAATCAGGGAGACGAGTGGCTACGTAGCTAATGACAGGGTCACGTTCGGAGTCATTTTGGTTTGACTGTGGATGGGGTACCTTACTCACCAGGAATCGTGACACAGGTCTCTCCTCCTCCTCCTCCTCCTCCTCCTCCTCCTCCTCCTCCTACCCCTCCCCCTCCGTCTCCTCCTCCTCCTCTTTTTTTAGGTGAATAAAGCTAAGGCTTATGGTGTTTCAAATTCTCGAGGAGGAGGAGGAGGAGGAAGAGACGGAGGGGGAGGAGGAAGAGACGGAGGGGGAGGGGGAGGATGAGGAGGAGGAGGAGGAGGAGGAGGAGAAGGGGGACTAGGGGGAGGTGGAGGAACGGAGGATGGGGAGGAGGAGGGGAGAAGGAGGGGGAGTGGGGAAAAGGAGAGGAGTAGTAGTAAGAGGAGGAGGAGGAGGAGGAGGAGGAGGAGGAGGAGGATGGAGTAGGGAGAGGGGAGGAGGAGGAGGAGGAAATCATGATTTAGCATCCATCATCAGACAACACTGCCTGCGTATGTTGTTCAAGTTTATATTTCTTTAAAGAATCTCCAGTTCCTCGAAAATTCCTTGTTTGTTTATTTTTCATTTATTTATTTATTTATTGTTTTTTTTTAACACAAACCTCCCCACCCCCTTGAATCTCTTCCTATCAACCCTAATGCGACCTGAAGATGACGCCCCATCTAAGAAGGCGCCAGAGATGTGAAAAACAAGGTCGCGTAGAAGGGAGGGTAGGGGAGGGTATCGTGAAATAGGGGGGGGGGGGGCGATGGAAGGGTGGAGTGGAATGAACGGAAATGTAAAAACGTAGCAGGGAGGAGGAGACATGAGAAATTGGTTTGGATTCTTGTCTCTTTATCCTTTGTTGTTGAGTCCCCCCCCCTCCCCCCCGCCCGGCACCACATAAGCCATTGTTGAGCAGGCGATGCCTTACAAGACGCTGAAAGGGTAGATGCAAAATATGACGAGGTGATTATTCACTGCAGATTAAAGGGGAAACTTTTACATCTCTACTTTTTTTCAAAGATCTCTTTTGCGTAAAGGATGAATTACTCGCGTTGGTGCTGTAGCTTTTTTTCTCTTTGTGTAAAACCTCGCGGGACAGGTAATCATATCCTTTTACGAAACCCAAGCCAAAATAAAAATTAAAAAAAGGGGGCTAAGGGAGCGGGGGTGGGGGGAGTTAAGTGGAGGAGGCAGAGGAGAACCTGGCGAAGCCCCAAAAGGAAGCAGAACCCTTTTTCTTGAAGGATGAGAGATTATTAAGAGTCACTTGAATTAACACGTTACGAGATATCTTTTTTTTTTCGCGTGATTCTAATAGGTCATTTTAGAATCTTGCTTTATACCTACTTTTATTCGCTTTAGGAACTGGAAGTTCCTCGTTGGACGAGTGGTTTTCGCGCTCGACTACCATTCCGGTGGTCCTAGGTTCGATTCTTGGCTCGTCCAACGGAGAATCAGAGGAATTTATTTCTGGTGATAGAAATTCATTTCTCGATATAATGTGGTTCAGATCCCACAGTAAACTGTAGGTCCCGTTGCTAGGTGACCAACTGGTTCCTAGCCACATAAAAATATACTTTTCTTTTTAGGAACTGGAATGTGGGAGATTTAGGTCTGACGCCAAGCGCTGGGACTATGAGGTCATTCTGCGCTGAATAACCAGTCAAGGAGGTTTGAGAGGTGTAACAAGAGGGAAACTTTGCCGTTGCACTATGAAATCTTTGTTAAGGAGAGGGTGGAAAGTAAGATGGAGGAAAGAGAATATGAAAGGAGCAACAGTAAAAGGAATGAAAGGGGTTGCAGCTAAGGGCCGAAGGGACGCTGCAAAGAACTTTAAATAATGCCTACAGTACAACTCTCGAGTTCCACTGATGGAGATTACGTGCTCAAGTCCTTCATCTTCATATACCTTAATACCATTCAAAGCAGATGGAAATGTTAGCTTAGCTGTTAAGGTTCTAAACGAGACCGTGGCCATAATATAAACTCTTTTATCGGGGCAAAGAACTGCCACGACGGCAGTAAAGGTACCATGGCTGACGTACAGCATTTCTGGCAAATTTCAAAGAAAAAACACCATACCTTAAGAGCCCATGTTACGATGCTGCATATCACTCTGATGGGTTGACAAAGTACAATCCAACATTTTTGTACTGAATCGAAGTGGCAGATCCACATTCATCAACGGCTTCGTACCTGCAAATATTATTATCATTTGAAGGTAGGAGACCCTCTCTCAAACATGTTTTGTTAAAGAGGATGGTAGCATCAGTGGAATTTATTTTATATAAGGTCTTTTCAATTCTTCTTATTACTTTCTTCACATTAGGGCTGATATTTGCTAATAACTGGCCGATGTTCATATTCTGGTTACGGAAATATCCTCTAAAAATATTAAATTAAAAAGAATATTATTATTATTATTATTATTATTTATTATTATTATTATTATTATTATTATTCAGAGGATAAAACCTACAGGGGTAACTCACTTGAAATTCAAGCTTCCAATGGAAGCTTGAATTTCAAGTGGAGCTCATTTGAAAGAAATGACGGAACATGTTAGAAATCAGCTGACAGAAAAAAAATTAACTAAATAACCAGGCAAAAATACAGATAAATGATTAAAATGCAAGGTGGCTGTAGGGTAGTAATTTCGTTTGTTTGTATGGTGTTTTCACGTTGCATGGAACCAGTGGTTATTCAGCAACGGGACCAACGGCTTTACGTGACGTCCGAACCACGTCGAGAGGGAACTTCAATCACCAGAAATACACATCTCTCACACCTCAGTGGAATGCCCGAGAATCGAACTCGCGGCCACCGAGGTGGCAGGCCAAGACCATACCGATCACGCCACTGAGGCGCTTGTAAGTTAGTAATGCACTGCATCCTCGCTTGAATTTTGGAAGTGCTGAGTGTGCAGCATCCTCAAAAAAAATAAATAAATAAATAAAAAAGAAATAAATAAAAAAAATAAATAAATAAAATAAAAGAGAAAGGCTGGAAGATTTGGGCTCTGGAGACCGACGTTCTGAGAGGTCTCTCTCTAATGAACTGATGATCATAGAGTTCAGACCAAAGGCCAAGCATTGGGACTTATGCGGTCATTCAGCGCTGGAAAGGAGAGGAAAACCTCAAAGCAGTTGCACTATGAAATAATTGATAAGAGAGAGTGGATAGCGAGATGGAAGAAAGATAATATGAATGGAGGTACAGTAAAAGGAATGAAAGGGGTTGCAGCTAGGGGGCGACGGGACGCTGCAGAGAACCCTTAGTAATGCCTACAGTGTACCCCGTGAGGTGCACTGACGGTTTTAACCCCCAAAGGGAAAGAGATTTCTCTGTAGCGTTGGTGAAGGCAGGTGGGAAGAGAACTTGCGCGCACACCATAAGCAGTTAGACAAGATATCATATACCTTTTTATCCTTTCTTTTATTTGGAGTTGAATGAACTCTTGAAAGCCAGTGGACATGTAGCCAGTAATCCTAAAGCTTCTATTCTGGCTCGGGACTGGCTTGAGTGCATCAATTCTCAGGAGAGAATTATATTTTGGTTAATATAGAATGAAAAAAAGGTCGCCCTAGACTATATACATCCTCATTTTGCACTTTTGTACTAGCACTATATATCCTCATCTTTTACTTGAACATTATATCCTCATTTTGTACTTAAACTATATCTTCTCATCTTGTAATAAACTATATAGTACCTCATCTTGTTATTGAACTATATCTTCTCGTTTTGCAATTAAACTATATATTTTCATCTTGTACTTAAACTATATATATTCTCATTTACTACTTAAACCATGTATTCTCATTTTGTACTTAAACTACAAATATATTCTCATTATGTACTTAAACTACAAATATATTCTCATTATGTACTTAAACCAAATATTCTCATTTTGTAATTAAACTATTCGTTCTCATCTTGTACTTAAACTATATATTCTCATTTTGTACATAACCATATACTCTCATTTTGTAATTAAACTATATATTCTTATTTTGTACTTAAACTATATATTCTCATCTTTTACTTAAACCATATATTATCATTTTGTAATTAAACTATACATTCTCATCTTGTACTTGAACTATATATTCTCATTTTGCTCTTAGACCATATATTCTCACTTTGTAATTAAACTATACATTCTCATCTTGCACTTAAATCATATATTCTCATCTTGTAATTAACTATATATTCTTATCTTGTACTTGGACTATATGCTCCCATTTTGTACTTAAACTGTATATTCTCATTTGTACTTAAACCATATATTCTCATTTTGTAATCAAACTATATATTCTCATCGTGTACTTAAACCATATATTCTCATCTTGTACTTAAACTATTTATTCTCATTTTGTATTTAAACCATAAATTCTCATTTTGTAATTAAACTATACAGTCTCATCTTGTACTTAAACTATATCTTTTTCATCTTGAAATTAAACTATATACCTCATCTTGTTCTTGAACTATATCTTCTCATTTTGTAATTAAACTATACATTCTTATCTTGTACTTAAACTATATACTCCCATTTTGTACTTAAACTATACATTCTCATTTTGTACTTAAACTTTATAATCTAATTATGTACTTAAACACCACTGTAATATTCACCATCAATTTGATCTTCAGTCGTGTAATCTGCCGAGAGAAAATATGGGCTGCAATGAGACTCGCGAAGCCAAAGTGATCACGTTTATAATTATCTGGTGAACAAATCTTGGAAGTTTCTTCCAACTAAAATCCTTTAACCAAGGAATATGAGTCGGTTAAGCAGCCAGCGTTAATTAAAGTAATTTCCTTAATTGGCTCATTTACCTTTAATGACTTCATTATCTGATTCGCTATACAGTTCAGAGTCTCTTTTAGTTACGATAAAAAGAAAGGAACTTGATTTGTACAGAGCTGGTCTGTTTCATATCCTAGAGAAAAATAACTGAGGGCCTGAAATGACCTCACTCAAGGTCACTTTTCGAAATCGATGTATACTTACTTTATTGCTTCGTTCGAGAAAACAGTTGAACCCTTTTCGTATCCTTTTACTGTAACTCCATTCATATTACCTTTCTTCCATCTTGCTATCCACTCTCTCCTAACAATTATTTCAACGTGCAACAGCGAGTTTTTCCTTCTGTTACACCTTTCAAACCTACCTACGCTCAATTTCCTTTCCAACGCTGAATGACCTCATAGGTCCCAGTGCTTGGCCTTTGGCTTACTCCATTTCAAAGAAAATCATTGAGATGACGTTTGAGTACACAAGGGAGATTTTAGGACTTGAGAAAGATTTTTCTACAACACAAAGGAGATTTTAGGACTTGAGAAATATTTTTCTACAAACAAAGGAGATTTTAGGACTTGAGAAAGATTTTTCTACAAACAAAGGAGATTTTAGGACTTGAGAAAGATTTTTCTACAAACAAAGGAGATTTTAGGACATGAGAAAGATTTTTCTACAAACAAAGGAGATTTTAGGACTTGAGAAAGATTTTTCTACAAACAAAGGAGATTTTAGGACTTGGGGCAGATTTTCCTACAACACAAAGGAGATTTTAGGACTTGGGGCAGATTTTCTTACAACACAAAGGAGATTTTAGGAATTGAGGTAATTTTTCTACAACACAAAATAGATTTTAGGACTTGCGGCAGATTTTGCTACAAACAAAAATTTTACGACTTACGGCAGATTTTTCTACAAACAAAGGAAATTTTAGGACATGAGGCAGATTTTTCTACAACACAAAGGAGATATTAGGACTCGAGGTAGAGTTTTCTACAACACAAAGGAGATTTTAGGGCTTATGGCAGCTTTTCTACAAGACAAAGGAGATTTTAGGACTTCAGGCAACTTTTCTACAACACAAAGGAGATTTTAGGACTTGAGGCAGATTATAGGACAGCAGACACAGGCAGCGGATCCATCCAGAAGACCCATTTGTCCTTGTTCTCCTTGTCATTTGTCAGGGGTCGTGAGACTTGCCTTGATAACAAACTTGATTTAGTGTGGCTTTTCAATCCGCTTTCTCCTCCTCTTCTTCTTCTTCTTCTTCGTGTATCCTGACTTTATTCTCTCTCATCAGTAAAATTCGTATCGTGTTAACTTACAAATTCTATCTTCACTAGGAAATCGTATCTTCATTTAAGAATTGTATCTCCCCTCAAGCATCATTTTACCATCTCCCGAGTGATATCATGACACGTGAATAATCTCATCACTCTTGAAATATATCTTTACTCAAGAATTACCTCAGCCATTATGAGATAGATATATCATCACACCTGAATTCTCTCATCAAATGAGAATTGTATCTTCACTCACAATTACATCTTCATTTGATGATCAATTGAAGATTATTTTCACTTTCGAATTATATAGTTGCTTAGAAAATATTTCAGGGATTGCCTCATCACTCGGGAATTATATCCTCACTTATGAATTACACTTGCGAATTATATCTCCATTGAAGATTATTTATTCGCACGTGAATTTTCACTTTCGAATTTTATAGTTGCTTAGAAAATATTTCACGGATTACCTCATCACTCGGGAATGACATCTTCACTTATGAATGACACCCTCACTTGCCAATTATATCTCCTTTCCAAAATTATCCAGTGATAAGGGAATTGTCTCCAAACCTTCGAATTATATCTTCACTGCTTAGTTACCTCATCATTAGCTAATTACTCCACCAACCTAGAATGGTAATTATATCCTCACCCAGTAATTCCACATTCTGGACACCCACGATAATTTCATTGATCAAAGAAAATAAGCTCATCTATTGAAAGTGACGAAACTCTCTATCATTATTAAATTGTTCCATCTTACTCTAATAACACAGATCTTTCAATTAAATATATCGGAAGTAATGAATGTCTCTAATACACTGCTTCAACTTTTCTTTCAAAATATAGATGGACCACTTAGCCCTGAATATGAGATTGGAGGAGGGATATTTAAACCTATTTGTCAGTCTATCTCTGGACCTTGGTCCTTGTAAGACCTAACCCCTTTCCACAGACCTTGGGAGTCTGGTGGGAGTGGAAATGATCCTTAGGTCAATGGAATCAGCAAGAGTGTAACCTAAATTATAAGTGCAATTCCCCTAGAGTTTCTGAACCTCCGCCCTGATCACTGAGTGGGGGTGTATTGTGGCTCTACAGTAATCGTCATATCAGAGGCATTATTATTTTGATATATATAAGTATAACAATGAATTCTATCTATCGAAGTGCCGTGTCATGGACGTTGGCGGCTATTTGCCTTCACCTCTCTCGATCTCTAGCTGCTTGCATTAGTTGATTTACGGTGTAATCTCCATCGAAGTCTCCCACCAAGCAGTCCAAGTATTTTACTCTTTGTCTACATCTCGCTCTCCTCCCCTCTATCCTTCCAGTAAGGCACAACTGCTCTATCTTTCCACTTCTTATTATATGTCCAACAAAATTCATTTGTCTTTTCCTTATTTCTCTTACAAGGCCTCTATGTTCCAATTCTTGCTAACACCACCTCATTTGTCACACTATCTGTCCATGATATTCTCAGCATTCTTCTATAAAACCACATCGCTACATTCAACTTGGCTTTCATAAATTAATCAATATAAAATCGATTATATTAAAAGTGGAGTTAAGATAGAAATGTTACATTAATGTAGAAATCGCAAGAGAAGATGTAATAGAGAATTGTTGGCTTAATAAACCAGCTCATAAAAACGTAGTTACTGATACAGTACGTAACATGAAAATGAAATTTATCACCCAAAAATTTATCTGTGAAATATGTTCATTCGAAATCCCTTGTGTTTCCTAACAGAACAGTAAATACGAGCCATGGACCCCATCAAAAGACAATTACTGGACATTCAAACCGGCTGAACTATAGCGGATCCGGATTAACCCGAATGAAAAGTTCAGCAAACGAGATCACTGATCCGACACTACTGATCCCGTCATGCCAATCCAGGCTCAAGTCGCAAAGCCTCTTTGGCGGGATCAGGGCTCAGCCATTATGATTTTCGAGTGGCGATGAAGCGAACTTCTTCTATAATCGTTCGTCCAGGCCAGAATAGAGGTTTTGGTCTGCCTGTCCCTGCATGGCCGTTCTCCCACTGCTTATAAATAATGTCGACTCGTTCTTAATTCTCGCTGCTCGTTTAAGAACGGAGGGTCAATGTACCGTGGAGCTGATGCAGTAATAGTTCGTCGTGATGTAATTGACGCAAGGCCTTCGTCAGCAGCTAAATAAAAATCTAAATTCGTCCGTTATTAGTTTATAATATTAATAAGCAGACGATTTGGGATTTTTATATAGCTGCTGACGAAGGCTTTGCGCCAGTTACTTCACGACGAAATATATATATATATATTTTTTTGCGTACTTAACTCCTTAGTTACGATGAGAAATTATTTCGCAATGGGTATTGCCGAGGAACTTGGCAAGCATGGTTTTGCAGTACCCAGTGACAAAAATTTATAATATAGTCTTACTTCATATTTTGATAAGAATGATTCTGTATTACCCTCTGAAATAAGTCTTATAATATATTGTCTTACTTCAGATTTTGATAAGAATGATTTTGCATTACCCAATGACAAAGACTTATGATATATTGTCTAACGTCAGATTTTGATAAGAATGATTTTCCATTACCCACTGACAAAGTCTTATAATATATTTTCTTGCTTCTGATTCTGATAAGAACGATTTTACATTACACACTGACAGATACCTATAGTATATTTTCCTGTTTCAGATTCTGATAAGAAAGATTTTGCATTAACAACTTACAAAGGCTTAAAATATATTCTCCTGTTTCAGATTTTGGTAAAAATGAATTTGCATTACTTATTGACAAAGATTTTGGTAATATATTCTTTTGCTTTATCCACTGACAATATCTTGTTTCATAATCTTACAGGTACTAAGTAAGAATGAAGTCGTTTCCACCACTGACAAAGACTTCATCAAGAATAAAATTTGTTTTACCCTCTGAAGAATGATTTAGATGTAGCTATTGACAAAGGCCTTTGCCTATGTCACTGTACTACGAATACTTAGAAATAGTTTGCAGTTCCTTTTGGGTACTTAATGCATTATAACTACAGTAGATTCACATCAGCCGTGCATCTGATGTCTAGGGCAGTCCTTTACGACGCTCCTGATTGACTGTTGATAAGCCAATCACAGGGCTGGGAACTCTGTCTCTCTCGTGAGAGAGACTGAGAGTTTCCAGCCATGTAATTGTCTTATCAACAGACAATCAGGAGAGTCGTAAGGGACTGCCCTAGACATCAGAAGCACGGCTGATATGAAATCTACTAATATTAATTTTTTTTTCACTTACTCGGGAAGTAAGCCTACAAACTACTTTGTTGTTGTTGTTGTTGGGGGGTACGGGGCGGGCGGGGAGGGGTAGAAAGCCTTATGGAAAAGCCTAAAAAGGTGTGAAAACAAAAAAGTGTTTGCGGGGGGGTGGGGGGGGAGGTTTGTTACGAAAGCCTTATGGAAAAGCCTAAAAAGGTCTGAAAAAGGTGTTTTACGTTGAGTTAAAGATACAGGAATTTTGGGATAGGATATTAATGATTTATTTATTAGAATAAAAATGTCAAAAAAAATAATAATGTGCATTTAAACAGTACAGACAATTGTTTTCAATAAAATATAGCGTTTTCATTTTAATTTTCGTTGGTGAAACAAATGTTTTGCATCAACTACCGAGAACACTCTGGACTTGTTTAATTTATATTGCATTATCTTTATTCTGTTCCAGCAACTTGTGAGAATTTAGTAAAAATGATTCGGTCATGGATGCTGAAGATAAATGATTTCATTAAAGCAACTGACCTGGACTTGATACTATGATTTTGTTTTCAACATTGACAAAGTTTGTTAAAATGATTTTATTTTTGGTGCACTAAAGGACATTGTAAAGGGATTTATTTTCAGTGGCAGGCGATAAGTGGATGAATTCATTTTATTATCGCTATCATTGCTTAGGTGATTTCTGTCCTTCTAATCGTTGTGTTTTATTGAGCTCAGAATGATTTTCAATTAGTCACTGAGGAAGTAGTCCTAAATTAAGGAAGGTAATCAAGTGTTTAGGCTTAATCTGTTTTCTCTCTTGCAATACACACACATACATGTACGTATATATATGATATGTATATGTATATATATATATATTTATATATATATATATATATATATATATATATATATATATATATATGTGTGTGTGTGTGTGTGTGTGTGTGCGAACTTGCTCTACATCCTACATAACCTAACCTCAACTACTATAAATACAGTATGGCCTTACCTCCCATATTGCCAGGGGTAATGTCAAAACAAAACCTCTAGTTGTTTACTTGATAACTTATCATCGACTCTCCGATAACGATTAGGAAGTAATACCTGATTGGAAAGTACCTTCTTCTCTGTGGTGGATTTTTGCGGTCATTGCCGATAAACGTGATTTTTTAAAAGTTAATCGTCCTCAAAATCACGAGGAATCGGTTTAATGTATCGATGGTTATCTTTATTGATACAAAAACTAAACAACAAATTATTATTATTATTATTATTATATATTTTTTGCTCTATCACACTCCTCCAATTCGACTGGGTGGTATTTATAGTGTGGGGTTCCGGGTTGCATCCTGCCTCTTTAGGAGTCCATCACTTTTCTTACTATGTGCGCCGTTTCCAGGATCACACTCTTCTGCATGAGTCCTGGAGCTACTTCAGCCTCTAGTTTTTCCAGATTCCTTTTCAGGGATCTTGGGATCGTGCCTAGTGTTCCTATGATTATGGGTACAATTTCCACTGGCATATACCATATCCTTCTTATTTCTATTTTCAGGTCTTGATACATATCCATTTTTTCCTTTTCTTTCTCTTCAACTCTGGTGTCCCATGGTATTGCGACATCAATGAGTCATACTTTCTTCTTCATTTTGTCAATCAACGTCACGTCTGGTCTATTTGCACGTATCACCCTATCTGTTCTGATACCATAGTCCCAGAGGATCTTTGCCTGATCGTTTTCTATCACTCCTTCAGGTTGGTGTTTGTACCACTTATTATTGCAAGGTAGCTGGTGTTTCTTGCACAGGCTCCAGTGGAGGGCTTTTGCTACTGAATCATGCCTCTTTTTGTATTGGTTCTGTGCAAGTGCCGGACATTCGCTTGCTATGTGGTTTATGGTTTCATTTTTCGTATTGCACTTCCTACATATGGGAGAGATGTTATTTCCATCTATCGTTCTTTGGACATATCTGGTTCTTAGGGCCTGATCTTGTGCCGCTGTTATCATTCCTTCAGTTTCCTTCTTGAGCTCTCCCCTCAGTAGCCATTGCCACGTGTCATCGCTGGCTAGTTCTTTAGTTTGTCTCATGTATTGTCCGTGCATTGGTTTGTTATGCCATTCCTCTGTTCTGCTTGTCTTTCTCCTGACTGTATATTTATGGGTCTTCGTCTACTTTTATCAGTCCTTCTTCCCATACACTCTTGAGCCACTCGTCTTCACTGGTCTTCATATATTGCCCAGTGCTCTGTTCTCGGTGTTGACGCAGTCCTCTATGCTTAGTAGTCCCCTCCCTCCTTCCTTTCTTGTTATGTATAGTCTGTCCGTATTTGCTCTTGGGTGTAGTGCTTTGTGTATTGTCATATGTTTCCTCGTTTTCTGGTCTATGCTGCAAAGTTCTGCCTTCGTCCATTCCACTATTCCTGCGCTGTATCTGATTACTGGCACTGCCCATGTGTTTATGGCTTCTATCATATTTCCGGCGTTGAGTTTTGACTTGAGTATCGCCTTGAGTCTCTGCATATATTCTTTCCTGATCGTATCCTTCATCTCTTGATGTTTTATATCCTCTCCTTCAATTATTCCTAGGTATTTGTATCCCGTCTCATCTATGTGTTTGATGTTGTTCCCATCTGGTAGCTTTATCCCTTCAGTCCTTATAACTTTGCCCTTTTGTATGTTGACGAAGGCACATTTTTCTATTCCAAACTCCATCCTGATGTCCCCAGATACAATCCTTACAGTCTGGATTAGGATATCTATTTCCTTGATGCTCTTACCATACAGCTTGATGTCGTCCATGAACATCAGATGGTTAATTCTGTTGCCTCTTTTCTTGAGTTGGTACCCAGTATCCATCTTCTGCAGTACTTTTGTCATGGGAATCATGGCTACTATTGAAGAGTATGGGGACAGTGAGTCGACCCTGGAAGACTCCCATCCTCCTTGGATATTAAACCTCTGCTAGTCTTATTCCAGAGCTTGTAAGTATTGTTTTCCAGTTGCGCATTGTATTTTTGAGGAAGCTGATGGTGTTTTCCTCTGCCCCATATATTTTCAGGCATTCTATTAGCCATGTGTGTGGTACCATGTCGAAGGCTTTCTTATAGTCTATCCATGCCATGTTTAGGTTGGTTTTCCTTCTCTTACTGTTCTTCATTACCATTTTGTCTATCAGGAGCTGGTCTTTTGTGCCCCTACACTTCCTTCTGCAGCCTTTCTGTGGTGGGGATGGATTGTTTGTATCCTCCAGGTCAGTTGTATAGCCTTTCGCTGATGATACCTGTTAGTAACTTCCACATTTTTGGTAGACAGGTGATAGGCCTGTAGTTACTGGCTATATTTCCCTTACTCTTGTCTTTCTGACTAAGGATGTTCTTCCTGTGGTCATCCATTTGTGCGCATGATGATTTGTGATACAATGCTGGAGTTGTTCTGCTATTCTTGGGTGTAGGGCCTTGAAGTTTTTTAGCCAGTATCCATGGACTTCATCGGGACCTCTGCTTTCCAGTTGGGCATTTTCTTTAAGTTGGTGTCTGTGTCTGTCGTGATGTCAGTGAATCTTTGTTTTATTCTCCCTGTTTCTTCCTGGAGCCATGTTGCATGTTTGTTGCGTGATACCGGATTGCTCCAGATGTTTTCCCAGAGTCTCTTACCTGGTCCAGCTTCAGAATTTCTTGGTGGTTGTCTTCCCCTCTTAGTTGGCTGTATAGTCTTCTCTGGTTGGTTCCGAATAGTTTGTTCTGTTGTTATCACTTATTCCTGTTCATCTTCTATTGTATTGTTTAGTCTCCTCCCCTGGACTTTGTATTTCTCGTTCAGTTCCTCCCTTGTTTTCTTGCTTCTTAGCCTTTTTTGTGCCATCTCTTTCAGTTTACTCAAGTCAGATCTCATCACCTTGATTGCTTTTCCAGGCGCTTTTTTCCAAGGCGGTTGCTGTTTTGGTTTCTGTTGGGTTGGTTGTGCTGGTGGTGTTGGTGTCGTATCCCCATCAGTTTATGTTACTACTAATCTTGCTCCTGCATATGTTCAAGTTATTTATTTCTGTGATATTGGTGGTGTGTATAGTCTCATTATTATTATTATTATTATTATTATTATTATTATTATTATTATTATTATTATTATTATATTATTATTATTATTATTATTATAACTGTATTTTTGGGTATTTTTATATGTCGCCACTTTCCAACCTTCCTTCTGGGGATGAACTTAGACTTAAGGGCCTCAGGAGTGTCACTATCCATACCAGCAACCTTGAAAACTATGGAGTCACACTAATATCTGTCGTTTTCGGTTATTTTTATGTCACCCCCTTCTCAGGCCTTTCTCACCCACCCCCTTCCTATCGGGGTTGAACTTGGGGTGTTGCTATTCTTCTCAGCGACCTCGAAAACTATGGATTAGACACTAATATCTGTTGTTTTTGGTAATATTTACATTTCGCCCCCTTCCACATGGGCCCCTTTACTCAACCAATTGTCCAATTTTAATTTTGCTTCCATCATAACCTTTCCCGGTTTATATTGACTTTTATTTAAAATCTCAATAAAATAAGTCAAGAAATGTGGATTTATATAGCATCCTTACAAACAAACGAGGAGACATTTTCTCTTGTATATATATATATATATATATATATATATATATATATATATATGTATATGTATATATATATATATATATATATATGTATGTATATGTATATATATATATATATATATATATATATATATATATATGTGTGTGTTGTTGTGTGTGTAGTGTGTGTGTGTGTATGTGTGCGTGTCTATCGGTGGTAATTTACGAGCCCTTGAAGGTAATTTTGCACTCACATATACATTTAGATATTTTTGGACCTGTTTAGATATCTGTATGTCAACCAATGGTAACAGTTATCACGAGGAAAAAAAAGGTAAAATAGTATGTTTACACTGTTTTGGTGCAATCAACCACAGAGTTAGTCATTGATAACTGGTTGTCTATTGGGTATATAAAGAGGCAACTTCCATACAGACGTGAACTCTTCAGAGGATTACTGCACAGGCAACATGTCAGGTAATTAATCATTAACACTGGATTTTAGTTAAGGAAGTGTGGAGTTTTTACATTTCTAATTTGGTCCAAACTGTCAGATATACTGACTCAGATGCACAATGTCACTGCAAAAAACATCATTGTAAAAATTGGTTTCACAAGTAATAATTAAACACTCTTAGGCTTATCCATCCAAATGCTATGGAAGTTAGGAGGAAAAACTATAAGGATATTTTCCTGTCAACATAAATCTTCAACTTTCGAGGCAAGTACATATGTGTCACCATTAAAAAAATTTATATTTTTGTTTAATACGTAGAATTTTATCATTCCTTATTCCGTGCTATAGCATATTATTATTATTATTATTATTATTATTATTATTATTATTATTATTATTATTATTATTATTATTATTATTATTATTATTATTATTATTATTATAGTAAGTCTTTTTTTAACGTTTAATTAGGTTAGGAACCGATCTAAGCGAATTGTCTTCTTACAACTCCGAAAGGAATGAAATTCAGTAATAGGTGATAAGGGTATGAAACCATTATGGAAGTAGTTACACCTATCAGACCTTTATACAGTTCATTCGTGGTTAATAGAGTCAACACATTATTCCTCCTTAAAAAAAACAAATCACATATCAGAAATAATGCCAAAAGTTTTGTTAATTAACAAAAAACGCGCAGTAGTACTAAAAAAATCTATTGTATGTAGTTCGTAAACCTAGAAAGATATCCTCTATATCATCAGTTTGATACTGTTCTTTCTTTCAGGGGAAGCCGAGACGAAGCAAAAGGCAGATAAGCCAGATTTTCTCATCAGTCAAAGTACATTTGCCTCACTAACTCTCCTCAAAGGGAGTGGTCCAAGTGACGCTGATATCGGACTTGCAAACTGCAGTGGAAGGACAGAACAGCAATGGCTCCGAGACGGTAACTACTTAATCTATGGTGGCAACCCTTCCTACTGCCTAGTCCCAAACTACTCAAACAACACCGTCACCCTGGGGGATTCTGCTTCTCCGGTGGGATGGACCCATGATGAAGCGTCAAGGTTTGTCCCAGAGGGAGGAAACAAAGCTATGGACGTACCCTGGGATGAACCGAGGACTCGAGTGGTATTGTACCCTATGCATGATGGAACTAACCAGAAATGGTGGACTTTGTCTGAGTTGGAAGCTGATCTTGATGGAGCTCCTGAGGCTCAGTACCCTTTTCCAGCCAAAGATGAGACCACCTATAGGCAAGAAGTTGCCCGAACTCTAAGTAACTGGTTAGCTCCATCAACTGACCCACTTCCACATGCAAGGGATGTAGCAACATTCCCTGGATTAGTGTCAACTGATGCACCTAGACTCACTCGAAACTTGGTGTTGGACCTTTCGGTGTTGGGGCAGTCCAGAGATTTTCGCATGACGGTTCCACAGGACTGGCAGGCAACAAACCTTTATGTGCCTCCTGATGAAATGGTTGAGGTTGTCTTGCCAGACTCACTGTCATCAGAGAGAGCTGGCCAAATACAAGTTCGAGTCAGCGCTCATGTGGATATGCTACAACCAACTTCTCCCAATGTATCAGGACGGGGTGAATTTGTTCGGATGCCAGTTGTTTCAGATACTTTCGATCTTACACCTGGAGTGAACAAGATTCGTAGTCAATGTGGAGGGCACTTGATATTCATTTTCTCACCAGGAGAAAACTTCTTGGTTGATGTGGAAGTCAAAAATATTGTGGAAGCTCCTTACTTTAGACTAGGGGAGACTACACCAGGACAATGGGCAGAAGAGTTGAAGAAAGGTACCCCATATGCACTCTTGGAAACCGATTTGGTGGTGACTTTAATATCCACATCTGATGCCCAGGGTATTTCTGACCCGGACAAGCTAATGGGCAGATATGACGAGATTATATCGATGCTCAGTTATGCAGCTGGATTTGATGAAACAGAACATCCACCTAGAGGGAAATTCTGGCTAGTGAACGACAAGCAAATTACTGCTGGAAGTGCACATGCTGGATTTCCAGCCATGTTTGACCGCACTTACTATAACATGGGAAGTGAAACGACTCCTTACGACTGGGTCTCGTGGCACGAACTAGGGCACAATTACCAGCAAATTGCTTACTGGGCAGGTGCGTATGGCACTGAATCGACAGTCAATCTTTATTCCCTGTACATCCAGTGGCAACTCTTCGGTGAGGACCGCCTCGAGAAGCAAGGAGATTACGACCAGGGCAGCGAATCACGTCGATGCAGGAATGACATTTGCGGAGGGGGACGTGTGGGAGCAGTTGGTGTTCCTCATGGAAATCAAGTGGGCCTTCCCTGACCAGGACTGGGAAATGTTTCGTCAGCTGAGGAAGAACACGAGGGCCCTGTCCGCAGAGGACGCGCAGGCTTTAGCCTCGGACGTACAAAAGCAGTACGATCATGTGTACAAGAATTTGAGTAAGATTGTAGGGTCTGACCTCATCAACACCTACGATCGGTGGGGTCTGATGATTTCTCAAGAAGCTCAAGATGAAATTGCCGCATTGGGACTTCCTAAAGCGCCTGGTGATCTCTCTCACAGAACAAAGGAAGACGTCTTTATATGCGGGGAGCCTGCACTAGAAAAACTCCGTGCTGGACAGCGATAAAATGCAAGAGAAATAATTTCTTTCACAGTATTAATGACTAAAATACTTACATAAATATGAATTTAAAGTATTGTAGGCGTCCGCATGTTTTTATTTCAGTTCATTCTATGTTAAGGTAACGAGAAACAATTAGCATTTCTTGTTGTACTAATATCTATAAAAATACACACACCCACATTATATATCTATATATATATATATATATATATATAGATATATATATATATATATATATATATATATATATTTTGATTAGCTTCTATAAATTACAATATACTTTGTTATGGATATTATGTTAGATGTTATACCTTCATTTACAACTTTAATTCCATTTTGTATATGGTTGACAATCATGAGGTGGTAAATGCTTTACTTGGATAGGTGATTACCAACAAAAAACCACACACACACACACACACACACACACACACATAAGTATATGTGTGTGCATGGACTCTATATAAATATAGTAATATAAGTATATGTATATAGATATATATATATATATATATATATATATAATATATATATATATATATATATATATATATATATATATACACAGACGCTCGATGAAGAAACTTCATTAATACATCAAGAAAAAAAAATAAAATTACCTCTGAAAATCTTGGCAAAAGATAAGATCAAGGTCCCATTCCTTTTTTTTTTTTAATCTTGTCTATTTCTGTACTAAGTTGGTTATCTTCCGAAAATCAATTCAATTGTTAATATAACGACACGATGTAACAAGGTAAATAAAATGAGGATGTGATTATTGCATATTTTTCAATTTAACTTCCTTTTTTTTGACATTCAGTACAAAGCATTTTCTTCTTTTTTTTTGACATTCAGTGCAAAGCAATTTGTTTTTTGACATTCAGTAAAAAGCATTTTCTTTATAAGACATTACCCGACATGACTTAATAGTTTAAATGAACTGAAGGTTAAAGCCGTAGTCCTTTTTCGCTTTTACAAGTGTTAAAATGTTTTAATACATTTTTTTTTCAACAAATATTTACATACTGCCGTTCAAAGAGGGTTATCTTTTTTACTTAAACTGTATGTACCGCTAATTGAACGATAAAATATGAATTTGACTTCGATTATTGTTTCGTTGGGACGGAGATACCCCTTATTAAAGGAAATGGCTTAATGTTCAATGTATACCCAAATTTGTATACAAGTATTCAAGTTCTGGAAACATGGCGAACAGAGTTTTTTCTGAATATCTTATTTGTGTGTGTGTGAGAGAGAGAGAGAGAGAGAGAGAGAGAGAGAGAGAGAGAGAGAGAGTTGTATATATCGTTTACTTTAAAGTATATTATCTTTTATTTTATCTGAACGTAGAAAAAGCCATTCTAACACTATTGTTCAACTAAGAATATGAAAAAATATGTGCTGGCATGCTTTCATTGTTGCTTCGCAGCTGTAAAAGTACCACGCTGATAAAAAAAGGATAAAATTCTACAGAGAGGTCGAAGGTCATGCTTGATGAAAGAGTTAAATTCCGTCAAAGGTCGAAGGTCACGAACCTTGAGTTTTGAACATTGCTCGATCATCGAGTCGGTTTCTCCCGAAAGCAGAGATATATCCACCATATTAAAAGTTCACAAATGATTTACTCTGAAAGGAAATGTATTTTTTTTTTTTTTTTTTTTTTTTTTTTTTTTTTTTTTTTTTTTTTTTTTTTTTTTTTTTTTTTTTTTTTTTTTTTTTTTTTTTTTTTTTTTTTTTTTTTTTTTTTGTCATCCTGCAAATTACCATCCAACTTCACTGAATAATTTTTGAAAACTGAACAGCATGAAGCCGGGAGTCTGTTCACGTACCCTGCTTATTAATCTCTCTCTCTCTCTCTCTCTCTCTCTCTCTCTCTCTCTTCTCTCTCTCTCTCTCTGATTTTGGTCAATAAACAACCAATGCGCTAAAAGCACTACGTTCCTGTGTCATAGTACTGATAATTGCTCATATTTTTTCTAGAAATAATAATAATGATAAAAAAGGTTCATTCAACGCATCACTGACCCTTCATGGCGGCCTGGGATTGACGAGCGAAACGCACCGGAGAAAAATGTGATGCATTATGGCCCTTGACAATTGTATCACTGTTGTAAATGAGAAGGAAAACAGGGGGTTTCTGTGGAAGTGAACTGGTAATGCTACCTATTAATTACGTCGAAAGTGTAGAAAACATTGGATACATAGATTTTTACTTTACATACATATTTTCAAGTCTTAATGAATTCCAGCAACATGCGATAGTTTTGGGGTTCTCACTGAATATTTTGGGAGGCGTTTCCTGGCCTAATTCAGTTCTCCACCCTAAATGCAACTCACTCTTCTTCTTTCCCAACGTTGTCCCTACATTAAGAAGTCGGTTGCCTGATGCATTTAACGTTTCATACTTCACTTCCATACTGGAGTCTAAGTTCAACAATCTGTTGACACAACCAAAACTGGATTCCATAATTCCTCAGAAACTCTTGTTTTTGTCTTCCAGACCTTTTACAAAACTCCCACACTACTTTTCTTGTCCCGCCTATTCTGCGATTCATTACGTCTCTTATCCTTCAGATGATATTCATGACATTTACTCCCAAAATACTCGAATGCGTGTCTGTTTTTCTGCTTTCATGCAACCTTTCATCTCTTATAACCTAACTCATGCTAACGGTTACTTTAAACTCGCTCATTCAAGCACTTCTAAACTTACTCAAACATCAGTCAATCTCAACCCCACTCACGACCCCATTTCTCATCCCACAAACGTGTACTTAATCTGCTGTGCTCATCTTTCATCTTCTGTCCATATTCCAGCAAGGAAAAATGTTTATTTTTTTAAATAATACCATTAGGTTATGAGTATTCCAAGAAGGATTGCGAGGTAAAAACATAAGACCAGTGTATGCCAACAATTGGCATAAGCCTAAGAATTCAGTCAATATGAGGTCACGAAGTCTGGAAACCCGGAAAGTTATATGCCTCATTTATTTCCATTACTAAAAAATGTCAATGACATTTATTGTGGTAATGATTAAGATTCTGACCTATCCAAAATTTCCCGATCGTTGATACCTTGCCTAAATGAAAACTAACCAGACAAAATATCCAGACACAAGAAGAGATCCAAAGTATCAGATATTAATATTATTACTGAAGACAGGAGCAGCCTTACGCACAATTCCTAGCAAGTTCGCCGACTTACATGATCTGTCTTTTGTGACGTTTTTTTTTTTTTTTTTGTATGGTGTATTTACGATGCATAGAACCAGTGGTTATTCAGCAACGGGTTTTTATGACGTTGGAATAAAAAATGTTGAGCCAATGGTAAGATCAAGTAGCGTTAATCACTGACAATCATCGAGTGTAGTCTGTTTACAACATATGAAATGGGAGCATTTCATATGTTTTATACATCTAATCCGTCTTAATACTGACGACACCACCTGCTAATTGGTTACAGATCTCCGTCAAACAGCAGGAGTTTCATTTCTTGTTTAGGGAGCAAAGTACTGGGAAAATGGTTGCCACAGGCAATGCATTGCAACATTCACCAGCATTGCTAAAGTAGATTCACATCAGCCGTGCATTTGAGGTCTAAGGCCAGTCCCTTACGACACTCTTCATTGGCTGTTGACAAGCCAATCACAGGGCTGGAAACTCTCAGTCTCTCGAAAGAATTCACATAGGCAGGATGTATGTTCCACCTCGGGAGAGATGGAACATACATCCTGCCTATGTGAAGACTCTCAAAAGAGACTGAGAGTTTCCAGCGCTGTGACTGGCTTATGAACAGCCAATCATGAGCGTCGTAACGGACTGGCCTAGACGTCAAATACACGGTTGATGTGAATCTACTTTAGTAAAAGCTGTAAGCATCAAAGCCCTTAGCGCCTGACCTTGTGGAACACCAGACAAAATATGTCTCCGCTCAGTAACAGCCTCACTGAAAACCGCCGAGCCCTGCTAGTTACTGGAAGAATTGTGAGTTCGATCCTGGAAGCAAGCTCTATCAGGCGAAATACAAGGTACACATGATAGCCTCTTGCTATTCGCATCAAATTCAATCTTAAAATCAATTGAAACATTCTGGAATCCATTAAAACACCAGCAATGTAAACAAAGTCAAGGGCAACACTGAAATACACTTTGAACAGTTAGGAATTGAATTTTATATAATATACGAAAAACTACATTGAAGGAAACAAGGAATAAAAAGAAAGCATACAAACAGTGCAGTGCATCTTCTGTTTACGGGAAAGTTCCTGTGGATAATCAGACCTAAACGTAACATGTGCCCATTGCAAAAATAAATTGCCCACCCACTAAATAAATTAATTTCGCCCAGAAGGTCGGTAGAGGATTTGAATATAAGTAAGATATTACTTCTTGAAAATGACAGAATTTGTCAAACTGTTTGTTGCTGTAGCCAATAAATAAAAATCACTAAAATATGATAAAATTTTTTTTTATCAAACAGCAGTTTCATTGTATGAAAATTATCGATAAAATGTACATAAAACTGAAAGAAGTGCAAAGTATACACGTATGATATTTTATATGCGGTGACTAAGTTTATATATATATATATATATATATTCTCATCCAGATTAAGGGCAGGAATTCAGAAGCAGAAGACACAGTATCCATTTATTCCAAGCTTTCGTGATTCATAATCACATCATCAGGGATATCTACAACAATAAAATACAATATATCAATATAAATATAAAATTAAAAGAGCTATATACAAAACTTTAATTTTAAAATTAAAGTTTTGTATATAGCTCTTTTAATTTTATATTTATATTGATATATTGTATTTATTGTTGTAGATATCCCTGATGATGTGATTATGAATCACGAAAGCTTGGAATAAATGGATACTGTGTCTTCTGCTTCTGAATTCCTGCCCTTAATCTGGATGAGAATGTGATGTGCGATGAGTTCGCCCTTACCCCCTGATATATATATATATAATATATATATATATATATATATATATTATATATATATATATATATATATATATACTATATATATATATATATATATATATAATATATAGATATATATATAAAGTTCAGTGCCCACCCACTTAAAAATTCTTAGGTTTAGCCCTGCGTGGCTTGGGTGACCTATAATCAATACAAATTTAATAAATGTACGTAAAATAAAACCTCCACTGAAAAATCCACGAATAAACAATTACCACTTATATAGCTATTGCCTCTACCAGCATCAAACCAAAAAATTTAGTTCCCGGGATTCAAACGAAATCTCATAAGTTAAGAGGAGCACGGCCTCCACTCAGAATTTCTTTGCGGAGGTCATGTTGAATCTGGTTGCCAAACCCTAAGGTAATGGGTGTACACGTTTTCGGTTGCCTAAGCCTACGATGGTTGAGTAATCCATCCTCCCCTAAACTTACACTCTTATCTAAATCAAACCACCAGTTGTCAGTCACGAGGCCGACCTTTTGTTGAACTTTTATGTAAAAACCCATAATACATTTTTTTCATGGTAACAAAAGCAGGGTTGATTTAAAAAAAAATGTTTAGATTAAAAAAAATTTAAAAAATCAGTGATTTATTTGATTTTTTTTATTTATTGGATTTTTTAAAAATTTGTTAGATGCTTTTTTCGATCCTTTTTTTCCTTAAATTCTATTTTATGACAGAATTACTATTGATTTATCTTTTAGGTTTCCAGTTCTGCCGGAAAGTATGTAATTGCAATTTTTTTCATGTCAAAATAAATAGATGCAGCACAGTTATGCGTAAGTTTTTATTAACCTCCAAACCATATTTGTCAATTTGTTTGCTTTCAAATAAAAAAATAAAATAATTAAAAATAATAAAATCATGATTTTTTTAAATGAAAAAATCAATGATTTAATCACTTGATTAAATCAAGTTTGGTTTAATCATTGCCAACCCTGAACATAAGAGACATTAAAAAATCCTCATAGTAACATAACTGTGAATTTGCTTCTCCAAAAGAGACATTATGATGATAACTGAGAGACAAAAGAACAAACGTACAAAGCAAGGAAACGTGACCTTCCTTGTTTCAAGTAATAGTGTTAGTATTTGAAATCCTACACTTATGTTTCCTAAATATTAAGAACTCTACATAACTATTCCATTTTGAGCACTACAGCCACCCTGCGTGATTCAAGTCTAAAGTTGTGAATTTCCAATAAGGCCAAGTGAAAAGAATTGTCAAGCATAAATAAAATCAATCCTCGTGCTCTTAGTGGCTCATTTCTTCAAAAATCAACTTTTATATTTACACAAATTCATAAATGAAATGATAGTTTAAAAGCCAAGCCAAGGCATTATTAGAGATAAGTCATATCAACTTTTATATTTCTATAAATTTATAATGAAATAATAGTTTCAAAGCCAAGCCATTTGGCATTATTAGAGATAAGTCAGGTCATACTAGTACGAAATGCTCTCGCAGATAAGAGCAACCTAACCTGTCTATTCATTTCATTATCTGATATTTACCGAATGAGGTTTACGACAAATAACACATAAGAGTTGGCAGATACTGTTCTACGTATATATAGCAGTGTTTCTCTTTTGCGCTAGACAGAGCAAAATGGCGTCGAACACTGCACTAAGGAAAAGTGAGTGCATTGTTTACTTTTAATGGATGGGAAATATAATTTTTACGTCCCATTTATATTTCAACGTACCATACAACGAGCTGCATATTTTAACCATAACTTCATCATTATGGCAAGAATCTCTTGCATTTATCGGTTTTCTGAAAAGTCTGAATGTTACAGAAGATAGTTTAAGTAACCACATTTTCCAAGATATGGTGCTGTGAATTTTCATCATTGAAACACTATATTCAAAACCTTTCTAGAATTTGAACAACGTTGCACATTGCTCTTGAATCGATGCTCTTTGAGCTGTTATCTTCTCGCCCCGACCCCCTTCTTTTTTGGATGCTCTTTGTAAGGAAATTATCCTCTAACTTATTCGAAAGTCTTTCTTCATTTTACATTGTAATATAATCTACTATATAATTGTGGAATTTTATGACACACATTACGCACTATGTCAGTAAAAGCTTAATTTCCTTCTTGCAATACTAATATTATGTTACTTAAAATCTGTATTTCTTCGCTGTTTTATATTTCATGTATGGGTGACCCAACTGATATTCATTTCTCGAGAGGTTCGTGGCCTATTCTTAGAAAAAATACGCAACAGCTGTGACATTTTTCAACTTGAAATCGTAATCTTAATTCCAGGTGCTGACAAAGCCATAGGTGAACCCAAGAGCAATGAAAATAATGATCTTCCTCAGAGGGAAGACAAAGATCCGGACTTAATTCTGAGCCAGTACACCCTGGGCTGCCTGACAGTCGTGAACGGAAGTGGACCAGGTGCTGAGATTGCCTTGGCCAAGTGTGCTAATAAACTTAACCAAAAGTGGACCTCTGTCGGTGATGTTCTCATTTGGGAGGGGAATCCTTCTTGCTGTCTTGTTCCAGATTACAAGAAAAAAGTTGTCACGTTAGGTGATGTCTCGTTATCGCCACCGCAGTGGGTATACGATGCAAAAGAGAGATTTGTCATTGATGAAACAAATGCCCTTTTCGTTCCTTCAGAAAAGCCAAGGACAGCCGTGACGCTGCGTCCCTTGCAAGACAACCAAAATGAAAAATGGTGGAAATTTTCAGACCTGGACGCCATGCTGGATGGAGCTCCGCCAGCTCAGTATCCAGTTCCAGACACAGACATAGCTACTTACAAGCAGGAACTTGCAAGAGGATTGAACAACGAATTCACCTCAGCGACAGAGCCGCTACCTTACGAAAGAGATGTTGCTACGTTTCCAGGCAATGTTCCATCAGGTACCCCTAGAATCGACAGAACTCTTGTGCTCGATATTTCAGTTCTCGGTCAGATAAGAGACTTTCGCATGACAGCCCCTCAAGACTGGCAGGTAACAGATCTTTACGTAGCTGCAGGCGACGTAGTAGAAATAATATTACCCGGTTCACTATCAGTGGAAAGAGCTTCACAGATTGCTGTGAGAGTTGGAGCTCACATAGACTTTCTGAAGGACACATCTGCCAATGTGAAGCATAAACACCAATGGAAAAGAATGCCAATAGTCACTGAAACATTTGAGTTGCAACCAGGAGTTAATAAGATACGAAGCCAGTATGGGGGCCATCTCATTTTCATGCTCACAGAGGGAGACAATTTTAAAGTTGAGGCTGAAGTGAAAAATGTTGTGGAATCCCCTTACTTCAGATCAGGCGAAACAACAACAGCCCAGTGGAAGAAGGAACTTGAAAAAGGGACACCTTACGTCATTCTTGAGACAGATAAAGTTGTCGCAGTCATTGCAGCTTCAGATGCAAAGAACATAACTGATCCAGACTCTCTGATGAACAGATATGATGAAGTCATAACCATGCTTAATTTTGCAGCCGGTTTTGACGAGACAGAACTTCCACCCAGGGGAAAATACTGGCTAGTGAATGACATCCAAATAACGGCTGGAACAGCGCACGCTGGATTTCCAGCAATGTTCGATCGCTCCTACTACGACATGGGCAGCGGCGACACTCCATATGACTGGGTAACCTGGCATGAACTCGGCCACAACTACCAACAGATGCCTTACTGGGAAAATGCCTACTTTGTGGAGACTACAGTGAACTTGTTCTCGCTCTACATCCAGGACCAGTTATTTGGTGAGGATCGACTCGAACAGAAGGATAAATACAACAAGACAGCAGACGCCGTTGATGCAGGACTCACCTACGACGAAGCAGATGTATGGCAAAAGCTCGTCTTCCTGATGGAGATCAAATACGCCTTTCCCGAAACGGGTTGGGAAATGTACCGACAACTGCGTAAGGTGACTCGTGCTCTGTGTGAGGAGGACGCAGAGGACCTGAAGAACCCAGGCCATCGCCAAAAACGGCTGGTTCATGTTTACAAGAACTTGAGTAAATCTTAGGGGTCCGACCTGATTGGGACTTACAAACGCTGGGGTATTACCATTTCCCAGGGGGCGCAGGGTGAGATTGCTGCTCTGGGGCTCCCAAAGGCACCTGAGGATTTATCACACAGGACATAAGTATGACTTTTCCCTGAACTAATGTAAACATACATCTCTTCTTAGTAATTAAGTGTATGACTTTTGCCTGAACTAATGTAAAAAGGCATCTCTTTAGTTACTAAGTGTATTGTTTTTGTCTGAACTAATGTAAACATACATTAAGTGTACGAATTTTGCCTGAACTAATGTAAGCATACATCTCTTATTAGTAATTAAGCGTACGACTTTTGCCTGAACTAATGTAAGCATAAATCTCTTCTTAGTAATTAAGTGTATGATTTTGCCTGAACTAATGTAAACTTACATCTCTTTTTAGTAATTAAGTGTAGGACTTTTGCCTGAACAAAAATAAACATATATCTCTTTTTAGTAATTAAATGAAGTGACTTTTGCCTGAACTAATACAAAAAAGGCATCTATTCTTAGTAAGCATATGACCTTTTTGTGAACTAATATAACTAGGCATCTCTTTATAGTTTGTACGTGTAAAGAGGCCCATCTAGAAACTATTTTACGTAAAAAAGAATTTGCATTTTCAAACCTCAATCATCTGCCTCGAAAATATATTTTAGTTGTAATTTAATCTGTAAAGCAACAAAATATTTACGAATTACAACTTACTGAATCTCCCTCTAGGGATAATAGTCTCTGTACAAAAATGTGTGAAAGTAAATATCAGTATGACGTCTCAACACGGCATCTGTCAGTTAAAGAATTTGCCTCTAGATTAATGTAGTATGTATAGTAATGTTCAAATATCATGCATGTTAGATTGCCAGTTAGTGATTTTTGAACGAAATCCTATGAAGTCATGTTGCATGAGTTCTGAGCATCGCTGTACCTTTTTAATGATCATTAATAATAATATCATAATTGAATTTGCCTCGCAAGCATCATTATAACATTCCCCGCAGGAGATAGTGTCATCAGTGCACCTCATGTGGTACACTGTAGGCATTACTTAAGGTACTCTGCAGCGTGCCTTCGGCCCCCTAGATGCAACCCCTTTCATTACTTTTAACTGTACCTCATTTCATATTATCTTTCTTCAATCTTACTTTCCACCGAAGCCATCCCAACAGTGTTCCTTTATAGAAAACTAAAAAAAACTATCATAGCTCTTTCACAAACTAGAAGCTTTATTCCTCTGGAAATTCCCTTGGAAAACAAACACTGCATTGGCGAAATGGGCTGTAATGCTTCGTACGAGAAACGAGAAATGTCTAAAGTGAAAATATGTACCCAGCAACCTTCTAAGGAAAACGCCAATTCTTTACGGTAAGGTTATTCCCAACGGGGAACTTCCGAGTTTAGATGGAATCTTTCACAATGTTTATTTAACCGGCCCTTTGGAAAGCCACCCAAGCAAGGATAACCACGGCGCGGAGGCCATAAATCAGTGTCTCGGTGGACACGGGCCAGATTAACCTTGATTATCCGGTCACAAGTTCGTCCTTAAAGGAGGAATTTGATGAAACTGGAGATGGATGTGATTTGCTTATTATTATTATTATTATTATTATTATTATTTTTTTTTTTTTTTTTTTTTTTTTTTTTTTTTTTTTGCTCTATCACAGTCCTCCAATTTGACTGGGTGGTATTTATAGTGTGGGGTTCCGGGTTGCATCCTGCCTCCTTAGGAGTCCATCACTTTTCTTACTATGTGTGCCGTTTCTAGGATCACACTCTTCTGCATGAGTCCTGGAGCTACTTCAGCCTCTAGTTTTTCTAGATTCCTTTTCAGGGATCTTGGGATCGTGCCTAGTGCTCCTATGATTATGGGTACGATTTCCACTGGCATATCCCATATCCTTCTTATTTCTATTTTCAGATCTTGATACTTATCCATTTTTTCCCTCTCTTTCTCTTCAACTCTGGTGTCCCATGGTATTGCGACATCAATGAGTGATACTTTCTTCTTGACTTTGTCAAGCAACGTCACGTCTGGTCTGTTTTTGCACGTATCACCCTATCCGTTCTGATACCACCATAGTCCCAGAGGATCTTTGCCTGATCGTTTTCTATCACTCCTTCAGGTTGGTGCTCGTACCACTTATTACTGCAAGGTAGCTGATGTTTCTTGCACAGGCTCCAGTGGAGGGCTTTTGCCACTGAATCATGCCTCTTTTTGTACTGGTTCTGTGCAAGTGCCGGGCATTCACTTGCTATGTGGTTTATGGTTTCATTTTTCGTATTGCACTTCCTACATATGGGAGAGATGTTATTTTCCGTCTATCGTACTTTGAACATATATGGTTCTTAGGGCCTGATCTTGTGCCGCTGTTATCATTCCTTCAGTTTCCTTCTTGAGTCTCCCTCTGTAGCCATTGCCAATTGTCATCGCTGGCTAGTTCTTTAGTCTGTCTCATGTTTATGGTTTCATTTTTCGTATTGCACTTCCTATATGGGAGAGATGTTATTCCGTCTATGTACTTTGAACATATTCTTGTTCTTAGCCTATCTTGTGCCGCGTTATCATTCCTCAGTTTCCTTCTGAGCATCCCCTCTGTAGCCATTGCCAATTGTCATCGCTGGCTAGTTCTTTAGTCTGTCTCATGTATTGTCCGTGCATTGGTTTGTTGTGCCAGTCCTCTGTTCTTTCTGTCTTTCTCCTGTCTCTGTATATTTCAGGGTCTTCGTCTACTTTTATTAGTCCTTCTTCCCATGCACTCTTTAGCCACTCGTCTTCACTGGTTTTCAGATATTGCCCCAGTGCTCTGTTTTCGATGTTGACGCAGTCCTCTATACTTAGTAGTCCTCTCCCTCCTTCCTTTCGTGTTATGTATAGTCTGTCTGTATTTGCTCTTGGGTGTAGTGCTTTGTGTATTGTCATTTGTTTCCTGGTTTTCTGATCAATGCTGCGGAGTTCTGCCTTCGTCCATTCCACTATTCCTGCGCTGTATCTGATTACTGGCACTGCCATGTGTTTATGGCTTTTATCATATTTCCGGCGTTGAGTTTTGACTTGAGTATCGCCTTGAGTCTCTGCATATATTCTTTCCTGATCGTGTCCTTCATCTCTTGGTGTTTTATATCTCCTCCTTCCATTATTCCCAGGTATTTGTATCCTGTCTCATCTATGTGTTTTGATGTTGCTCCATCTGGTAGCTTTATCCCTTCAGTTCTCGTTACTTTGCCTTTTTGTATGTTGACTAACGGCGCATTTTTCTATTCCAAACTCCATCCTGATGTCCCCAGATACAATCCTTACAGTCTGGATTAGGGTATCTATTTCCTTGATGCTCTTACCATACAGCTTGATGTCGTCCATGAACATCAGATGGTTGATTCTGTTGCCTCTTTTCTTGAGTTGGTACCCGGCATCCATCTTCTGTAGTACTTTTGTCATGGGAATCATGGCTACTACGAAGAGTAGTGGGGACAGTGAGTCGCCCTGGAAGATCCCTCTCCTAATATTCACCTCTGCTAGTCTTATTCCAGAGCTTGTAAGTATTGTATTCCAGTTGCGCATTGTATTTTTGAGGAAGCTGATGGTATTTTCCTCTGCCCCATATATTTTCAGGCATTCTATTAGCCATGTGTGTGGTATCATGTCGAAGGCTTTCTTATAGTCTATCCATGCCATGCTTAGGTTGGTTTTCCTTCTCCTACTGTTCTTCATTACCATTTTGTCTATCAGGAGCTGGTCTTTTGTGCCCCTACACTTCCTTCTGCAGCCTTTCTGTTGGTGGGGAATGGTGTTTGTCTCCTCTAGGTAGTTATTATTATTATTATTATTATTATTATTATTATTATTATTATTATTATTATTATTATTATTATTATTATATTTTTTTGGTCTATCAGTCTTACAATTCGACTGGGTGGTATTTATAGTGTGGGGTTCCGGGTTGCATCCTGCCTCCTTAGGAGTCCATCACTTTTCATACTATGTGCGCCGTTCCTAGGATCACACTCTTCTGCATGAATCCTGGAGCTACTTCAGCCTCTAGTTTTTCCAGATTATTATTATTATTATTATTATTATTATTATTATTATTATTATTATTATTATTATTATTATTATTATTATTATTATTATTATTATTATTCTGTTGAATAAAATGGCAGAATTCAGCGAGTTAATCTTACATATTATCTTTTCTACTTTTCTTATTACTCACTTTTCTGGCTCAGCGATACCTCTTAATAATTGGCCAGTATTCACATTGGGGATAATGCTGAAAATTCGTAATTTCCGCATTATTCTTAATATGAATATTGGCCAGTTATTAAGAGGTATCGCTGAGCCAGAAAAGTGAGTAATAAGGAAAATAGAAAAGATAATATATAAAATTAATTCGCTGAATTATGCCATTTCAGTCAACAGAATTTGTTGAAAAGAGCGTCTTCTTCAAAAATAATAATAATAATAATAATAATAATAATAATAGTAGTAGTAGTAATAATAATAATATTATTATTATTATTATTATTACTACTACTATTATTATTATTATTATTATATTATTATTATTATTATTATTATTATTATTATTATTATTATTATTATTATATTCTTGAAACTGAAAGTCCTATACTCTCAAAGGCTTTCAGTCATAATTTGACATATCTTACTATTACATTATAAAATGCCTATTTGATTATTGTAATTTTCATTGTTGATGAATCTCATTTTAACGTGAATTATGAATTGTATCACACGATAATTCAGAATAATTCGTCTTTCGTGGAGGCAATATAATTCTTTATTCATTCGTAAGATCTAAGTGTTACCCTGCGTTAGTTTAGTTTATGTGCTCTACTACATCAATACGTCTTTCTATGAGAATATGCAATAATTGTTTTTACACTGTGAAAGTACATGAGAATTGTACGTGGAATATCTATTTTTTTTGTTATAAATGAGAAAACATTGCACTATAAATGTAAATTAGATGTTTAAACTTGAATTTACACTTTTCCTAATATTTCACAAAGCGACATTAAAATTTCTTTGCTATAAATGAGAAAACATTGCACTCTTAAATGTAAATAAGATGTTTAAACTTGAATTTACCCTTTTCCTAATATTTCACAAAGCGACATTAAAATCTCTTTAATATAACTGAGAAAACATTTCACTGTAAATGTAAATTAGATGTTTAAACTTGAATTTACCGCTTTCCTAATATTTCACAAAGAGAAATGGAAATTTAATATGTTATTACCTGTAAAGTAAGTGACGTATTTCAACTTAATAGTAAGTTTTCCACGATTTTATGGCACGTGGAATTGATATACTTAACAAAATAATTATGGCAAGTGGAATTGATACAATTAACAAGATAATTATGGCAAGTGGAATCGATATCATTAACATCATAATTATGGCAAGTGGAATTGATACAATTAACAAGATAATTATGGCAAGTGGAGGAATTGATACAATTAACAAGATAATCATGGCAAATGGAATTGATATAATTAACAAGATAATTATGGCAAGTGGAAATTATATCCTGAACATGACAACTATGGCAAGTGAAATTGATACAGCTAACAAGATAATTATGGCTAGTGGAATTGATATAATTAACAAGATAATTATGGCAAGTGGATGAATTGATATAATTAACACGATAATTACGGCTAGTGGAATTGATATAATTAACAAGATAATTATGGCAAGTGGATGAATTGATATAATTAACAAGATAATTATGGCAAGTGGATGAATTGATATAATTAACAAGATAATTATGGCAAGTGGAATTGATTTAATTAACAAGATAATTACTGTTTCCTTAACCGCACCGAAGGAGAACTGATGGACTTGTAAGTATATTGTTGCTGCATTGCAAATGAAAATGATTAATTTGCAACATTAACTAATTTTGCCAGAAGCATTTTTCTATATAAGTAACGTCTTGAGTATCATTCGCACATTGATGTTGCATCGTTAACACAACGAAGATATCCGAATTTGAAAATTGTCAAAATAAAAATCGGAAGAAGGAAAATGAAAAAAAAAAAAAAATTCTCCATTTTCAGAGTACATTCATGTCAATTACTCCAAGATAAGTCTCAATGAGCCTTGGATCTACTCCATCCACTCCACATTATTGAAAAAGTACGCAGTTACAGAGAGAGAGAGAGAGAGAGAGA
>NC_087207.1:66668573-66678573 GCF_015104395.2 Macrobrachium nipponense
ACACACACATATATATATATATATATATATACTATACATACTATATATATATATATTATATATATATATATATATATATATATATATATATATATATAAATATATATATATATATATATATATATAATAGATATATACTATTATACCATATATATATATATATCTATATATATATATATATATATATATATATATATATATATATATATATATATATTTACAGATTGATATTGGTGTAATCATGTCTTGGTAATAAGACGAAAGTCCATAGCATCTCAATTGTTTCACTTTTCCTTAGTGGCTGTAACTTGATATATATATATATATATATATATATATATATATATATATATATATATATATATATATCGAGCTACAATGTCCTTTAATATCTAATTCGCTCTTACCTCGCGGAAATTAATATATTTTCATATATGCTTAACCGAAGGGGAATTTTTTCTCGATAATAGATTTGCCTGGACCAGGGCGCGAACCTAAGGATCCTTTCAAACCCAGGAACGTCAGTGAAGCTTTTCCTACTACACCACCGCGAGAGGTTAAAGTTCATGTAGCCTCTCACCCTCATATACCTTTCGCGCGCAGGTAATTAGTTGGTTTGGAGACAACATCAACCCACCTCGACTCCGGTAGTGTTTGTAGTGCTTTTGACAACACGTAGCCAATCTATAAGTCATATCACATTTCCGTGATTCATATACATATATCGAGCTACAATGTCCTTTAATATCTAATTCGCTCTACCTCGGAATTAATATATTTTCATATATGCTTAACCGAAGGGGAATTTTTTCTCGATAATAGATTTGCCTGGACCAGGGCGCGAACCTATGGATCCTTTCAAACCCAGGAACGTCAGTGAAGCTTTTCCTACTACACCACCGCGAGAGGTTGATGTTGTCTCCAAACCAACTAATTACCTGCGCGCGAAAGGTATATGAGGGTGAGAGGCGACATGAACTTTTAATCTCTCGCGGTGGTGTAGTAGGAAAAGCTTCACTGACGTTCCTGGGTTTGAAAGGATCCATAGGTTCGCGCCCTGGTCCAGGCAAAATCTATTATCGAAAAAAAATCCCCTTCGGTTAAGATATATGAAATATATTAATTCCGAGGTAGAGCGAATTAGATATTAAAGGACATTGTAGCTCGATATATGTATATGAATCACGGAAATGTGATATGACTTATAGATTGGCTACGTGTTGTCAAAAGCACTACAAACACTACCGGAGTCGAGGTGGGTTGATGTTGTCTCCAAACCAACTAATTACCTGCGCGCGAAAGGTATATGAGGGTGAGAGGCGACATTGAACTTTTAACCTCATCGCGGTGGGGTGTAGATAGGCAAAAGCTTCAACTGACGTTCCTGGCAAGGTTTGAAAAGGATCCCATAGGTTCGCGCCCTGGTCCAGGCAAATCTATTATCGAGAAAAAATTCACCTTCGGTTAAGCATATATGAAAATATATTAATTCCGAGGTAGAGCGAATTAGATATTAAAGGACATTGTAGCTCGATATATGTATATGAATCACGGAAATGTGATATGACTTATATATATATATATATATATATATATATATATATATATATATATATATATATATATATATATATATATATGTAAGTGTTTACATAATAAAAATATGGAATGTTAGTCCATATATATAAAAGATTGCTTGCAGGAATGTGATCAGACTAGAGACGCTAAAGATGACGTATACAATAAGTATGTAAGCTAAGATAACATGCCGTCACCTGTAGTCATTCAATTGTTTATAAACATTAGTCCAAGCTCCCTGCTTGAGACAACTACCCCGACCTATTATTCAAACGGCCTACGTGATCTCTAGCGTGTCTCATTTGATTGTGTGTTCGTATGAAACTATGTCATTGTATGTATGTTCATATGTTCGAACTACTGTCTGTTCCTTCATAACTTGTAACAGAGATGGTAGACAGGCAGAACAGAGTTAGCTATCGTCATTAGAAGACCTGTACCTCTTTACCTAAGCTTATCATGTAGAGGAATAGGATTAGCCATCATCATTGGCAGAAGCGATCAAGCTATCGTTATTAGAAGACTTGTACAATCATATCTGATCTTCACCATGTAAAACTTCAGAAGAATATATAATTTTTTATACTTAGTGTTTTCTACAAGAACCTCACCGAACCATGAGTTTAACACATCGTCGTAAAGATAATATCGACTTCGTAAATGATCTACAAAACCCCAGACACTCCATTGAAGATGGAAGTGCAATACCAACCGACTTAGCGTATAGATTATCGCAAGTCTAACATTACCTCATAGGGCGCCTTATCATACAAGGCACAAGCCCTAATATTGGTGGCCAGCGTACCAGAAGAACTCTACAACGTCCTACGAAGAAAAATCAGAATAATAAATCATGTATCATAAGAAGTCAACGACGACGGAAGCAGCAGATTCTTCAAGCAACCTAGTACATCGTTATGTGAGCGACTTCAGAAAACAAAAAGAACTTTTCAACGACGACGAAAGCAACAGATTCTTCAACCAACTTAGTATCATCGTTTAGTGAATAACTTCAAGAAACAAAACCGACGTGTCTTTTTCCTACGACAACGCAAGCTTCGTCTCTCATTAGAATCATTCAAGAAAACATCGTTAGTGAGCGTTTCCGGAACTTCAAGAAACAAACCGAACGCGTCTGCAGCATCGGATCTTTCAAGGACTCGAATCATCGAAACAACGCGCACGGGGGAAACTGAAGCCAAACCAGGTCATCCGCTAAATAGAGAAGGAGGACCAATTTAGGCCGTGTGTCGTTATCGGAACACCGTGACTCCCACAAAAGCAAGCTAAGTACAATTTTTTATTCATTTGGAGTAACTTTGAGTGTTTCCTTTGCAGGTCGAATTTCGTTATTCCTGTGGCTGAAGTTACGAGACATTCTTAATCTTACTTTTTTTACAGAAATTATCTACATCATTGAGATTTCGCTACTGCGAGTTTTTATCTTTGAGTGTCTGTTTTCCAGAAGTTCTACTGAGATAAATTCATAATCATATACTATGTTAATTTTATCATTTTGGGTGATTATTAATCCCTTACGTAACAAATCATATTAAACAGTGAATATGCGTTTACGCAGTGGACGTCTGTATTTATACAGATGCATGGATAGGGTCGTTAAGCACCGTAGTGATTAGAAAACACACAAAAAACAAGTGGAACACCCGTACAAATCTATATAAATTAGAGGTAACACTATTTCGGGTCATGACAATAAATGCTCCTTTGCAAGTCCCGATCGCAGTTTTAGCCTTGAGTTTTTTGAGTTATATAAAATATCGAACCTCAATGACTCAACTTAACTTTAAAAATATGGCTGGATTGCAAGGAATAACATGTCTGTAAAAAACTTTCATCAGGCTAAATGCGCTGACCAGGATCCCTCACTATTTCAAATTTTAGCAAAGAATGAAGTACAAACAGTTAATATGGAATGCAGTAGTGATAACTTGTCTTATAAGTAATCGCTCAGTTCCTAATAGTTCGTCATTCATTGCTTTATACGTAACCAGCAACATAATGCTAAAAACACACAATACGTTGCCGATGGTAATAAAGAGAAGGATCCTAATTATTACAGAAAGAAATAGAAACAGTAGCCCGTTCAGAATCAAACAAGCAAACTCGGTGACTGTGTCACCTAGTCAAGCGGTCAAGGTCAGTCAAAAACTGCCGAAGTTTTCAAAGCAAAGCAAATTCCACACAATAAGCGACTCTAGCAGAGTGGGGAAAAGCGATACTGATATCTTTTTGAATTAAAAAGGATTTTTCCTATGAAACACACGACCGTATAAAGTAATCAGAGCAGGTTTTCGTTTTTTTTTTAAATACGTAAGTCATTATAAGTAGTGGTGGATAAAGCCCGACTGTACGCGCCGTAAAAATTAGAATATCTTGTTTATTTCTTTAGTAGACGTAATATCCTGTATTTACGGACTCACCGTCTATTGTTCGAACTTCTCTAATGAGAAGTCCGGATAAGCGAGCGCTTACAGATACCTCTATAGTTATAAAAAACATTGATCTGTATCTAGTGTAATTGTAAGATTCATCTAGGGGTATACAAAATATTATCTTACATCCTGCAATAAAGGCGTGTTTATCAAAGGGAAATCCTATAAACCTTCAAACATATTAAAATCCGTTTGAACAAAAATGAGACAGTTAAACAAATAATAACTTATATAAAGGAACTATACATTTGTCTCATAAATCGTAACATTGTTCAAATGACCCAACAGAATTCTCCCACAACCGCAGTCGCACTTTGCACGCAAAATCTCGAGAAGCATGCACCCTCGAATGTCTTAGTGCGTTTAAAAAGACTTTGCTGGGAAATGAAATTTTAATCCTTCCCGACACTCTGAAATATAACGATTTCCGCGAACAAAGCCCTAGACACAGTTGACTCGCAGCAACATGTAATCTAGTAATCCACAAAACCTATACATATAAATATCGCATTTCTTTTATTGTTGCTAATTTTAATCACGCCCAACCAGTCGTAGATGAATCTCTCTGATAATCTATCTAAAGTAATATCCGTAAAGTCATTCAAGCAGAGGTGATTCAGCAGAAATTTTTTTTTATCTTTTACCTGAATACCAGGAAGTTTCTCCACTAGCGAGTGATCTCTGGAAAAAAAAACGGATGTAATTTAACACAAAATACGGTCTAAGGACAAACATAAAGCTATATACGTACCTTCGTGTAGACTCTAAATGAAATTTCAAAATAGAGATAAATGACGAAGTTGAAATATGTTAGTAATAGGAGCCATTAGGAAATCAAATAGCCCATATAATTTTCCCTCAAAACGTCATGCCATAAAGATCGGACTTGGCGTATCTGCGTAGATTTCTGTCGCTTAAACAAGGAAACGACTCCCGATAGTTTCCAGTGCGATGTACCGACGACATCTTATCTCTGTTAGGTTAGAATAAATTTTTTTTCACCAACTTTAAAAGCTTTTACCAGATACCATTACCTAAGTGATTGTACCTCATACACCGTTTTCAACACACTCAGGGGACATTATCAATTTTTTACGTATGCCTCCGCTTACGTTGCACCCCAAATTACAAATATAGTGTTGGAGACTTTTAGTTAGGGGGATACCCCTATTACAATGCCTAATTAATGGATGTGATTTCTAATCTTTTCTAATACCTTAGAAGTACATTCACATAAAGTAGAGCTAGTGCTACAGAGACAAAGACAAATAATCTCAGAGTAAAATATCTAAATGTGAGTTTTTTAAAACCGAACATGTTTATCTAGGTTTTATGTGTCTGGTCAAGGTCTTAAAAGTAGTCCATGGTAAGGTGTCGGCTATTCATAACTTTCCGGTACTTATTAACGTAAAAGGGGGATACAGCACTTTTGCGCTGTAGTGGGTATTACAATCGTATGTAAATATGTAACTCTTCAATCATGACAGCTCCTTTAACAGATCTTACGAAGAAGAGCGTAGATTTATTATGGTCTGAAAAGCATCAACAGGCGTTCGATATCTTAAAAGCGGAATAATGCAGCTTACCTAACTTAAAAATCCCTGATTTAAATAAGGAATTTTTTTTTTTTATTGCAACAGACGCCTCAGACCAAGGGGTAAGAGGGATACTACTTCAGCAATATGATAAACAGTTCTTTCCTATAGCTTTTTATTCACGTAAACTAAAGCCCTCTGAAAGTAAATATGCAGTAATAAGCAAGGAAGGGCTAGGTATCTTTAACTCACTAGTACATTTTAAGTTCATAATCTATGGCTATCCTGATAAAGTCCTTACTGAACATGAGTCCTTTACCGAGTTTTTCAAAGGCTTTAATCACAGTCCAAAAGGAACTCGGTGACAAATGATCATTCAGGTCTTTGGAGCCAAGATAAGATATCTACCTGGGAAAGCAAATATCATAGCTGACGCATTATCCCGCAATCCCGCACCATACTGCAAAGAACCATCAATTAGACTAAAAAATATAGAAACATCCGTGCCTATAGTTAAAACCGTATCTAAACAAGAAAATTCCTTAACCCAAGAGATCGCGAGCATTGAATATCTGGGTCGGAGCGCAGAACTGTTACAAACTGAACAAAGCAAGCGTCAACAGACATAACCCAAACAATAAACACTTCGAAACGGAAACAGGGTCAGTGGCTAGGCAAAAAAACAATAAACACTTCGAGCAGAAACCCTAAAGCAAAAGTATATTTATAGTATGTGTATCAGAATTATTTAATCAAATGTAGTATTATATGTAGGTCCGTGACGAGGAAAACCCGAAGAACACAGCAGGTGACTAACGACCAGGTAGTAGTAATAATCTCTTTCATACCAATCGTCCTAAACTGGTTGCATTCCGTCATCCAGGGTTCCCTACTATGTCACAGAAAGCCAAATCACTATTTTACTGGCCTACAATGCTTACAGATATAAAAAGCACATAACTAATTGTAACACGTGTCATGAAAACAAGGGATACACTAAGACACCTGTCAGTTTAGGAGCCTATCCTGTGCCAAATCAATCCTTGAAAGAATATACGTAGAATTATTAACAGAATTACGAGTCTGACAGAGGGAATAAACACTTCTTAGTGTCAATAGTTCCTTGACACGTTATATAGAATTAATAGCACTAAAAACAAACACCGCAATTGAGTGCGTTAGGAATATTTATGAGTGCTAAATCAGTAAACATGGAATTCAACACATGATAATGTGACTCGGGTGGTGTAAATCAATAATAATCTCCTTAACACGTTGTGTGAATTCCTTTCCATTAAGAAAACCAATAATATATTTTATCACCCAGAGTCAATCGGTTTGGTAGAATAACTGATAATTAAATAGGAAGGGTCAATGTCTTACGAGTTACAACTCGTGATGTTGGATCCGAACTGGATTATAGCGGTTCTCGCGGTTTTAAATACCTTTATCATTTATATCTTGTATCTATAGAATTGATGCCGCAAGTAGCCTTATACGGTACGCCGCTAGAACACTTTTCCACATATTCAAGCCAACCATTAATTTATTCATATATATAAAAAAATGATAAATAATAAAAGAAAAAAATAAAATAAATATGGATACAAGTGGAGTCAATATAATACACTCTGTAAGAAGTCGGAAGGGTTACAAATTATAATAAAAAAGGAATCACGATAATATCAATAAGCAAAACGTAACCATAGATAATTAAATATCCAAATATATATGCGTAAAGATTTGAACTCTAACTTAACGCTTTAGTAATGACAAATAAGCTAAAAGTTCAAACACATATCCAAAATCTACTGACATATTGTCTGTCCCGGTGATTTATATTCGTAGTCAATGAAAAAAAAAATTAAATAAATAAATAAATAAATAAAATAATAATAAATAAAATAAATAAAATAAAATAAAAGAGATTTTAAAGTCAGGAAGTCTAGAAGTGAAAATGTTATCTATGGAATAATCCTATATGAATCTTATACAGGGCTAATAATATATATAGAATTTGTATGGAAACCTTTTTTCATTAGTTTGAATAAGGAATATTTAATTTAACATAATTACAATTATGCAGATTTCCAGCATGAAACTAATATATTGTTCAATTTTGGTACTGTTTTTTTTCAGACATTCTTCTCATGTGGGTCGAGTTTAAAAACAAACAAATTTATCCTAAAGTCGTATTTATTACAGCAAGTAACGTAACTCTTAGCTGGCTGAGAGCAATCTCCTGCCAAGTGACGACGTCATCATTGCCGTATCAGCATTTGTTCCTTTTAACCTCAATAATCTGCTTACACAGGCTTCATCTGTGTGTCGTCTCTGCTTGCAAAAGCAGATTGACTGGAGAAAGGAATGCTTAGTTCATGAACTTCACATGTGGTTCATAGGTCACATGACAGGCCACATAACATATTCTTATCCGTGTGTGTAATGCAATTAGTTAAGGACTTGTAATCATTTTAAAATTAATGAACAATATAAGCAAATAGAATTTCTATAACAACAAAATGAATTAATTTTTTTTTTCTGAACCTCATAGACATTTAGAAGTATCAAGATATGTATATATGAAATATTTACTTGCAACATTAGCCTATTACAATTCAAGTAAAACATTCATGGGAAAATGTCACATTTTCTTGAAAACCCCAAAGTTTATTTAGAAATTAGTTACATAGTGGGTTTTTTTCGTTGCATCTCCTACCTATTAATAATGTTTTAAAAGTTAACCTCAGAGGATGCGCACGAGAAAATTGAATATGAAACTTTTGTTAGGGGCACATAGGATCAGATTTTATCACAACTTAATTTCAGTTAGCATAGAGAAATACAGAATCATGATTAATCTTCTCTTTGACTCTTATGTTGCCTGGCAATCTTACAAATAGCTCCGTTTCACACTTCTTTGTCTAGTAACTTACTACCAGTAATATAGAATTTTCTTTGAGATTCGTAATGATATCTATTTATTTTTTACAATTATGGATATTTTTACAAGTCATCATAGACCTGGATAGGTTAACTCATTGTTAATGCCATGGATAAAAAAGTTTGTACAGCTGACTCTTTTGAATTCCAAAATATCAGCGAATTCATGTGGGTTAAGTCTGGTCTAAATGGCTCTCTCCCCTCCCGTATTTGGATGTTGTCTGAATTTACTTTGCCCTTGTGACAAGTATAATTTCACTTGCAGGCTGATTAATGGAACCTGGTTACAGTATCCTGCAGTACGAGAGTTTCACATCGCAACTTCAAAAAATCGTTCGTCGCAGCGGACGACTACAGTCAAGTAACAACCGCCTACAATGTGAAAGGAATTTCATGGACTTCTTCGACCGACACCGTATCTCGTCGTTAATCTCGTTTTCATGCGGAACGCTCCAGCGGCTGTCGAAATTCGACTACAAAAGGGACATACTTCCGACAAATTTCGACCCGAAGGATATTCAACTCTACTTTGCTGGCGAAGGACTCGTGCTGGGATGATCTATTCATCGCGAACGTAATCGTGTAGCTTAGGATGCAGAGAATAAGTATGAGCGCAAAAATAGAACGTTGGACCCGCCCAGGCAAATTTTCCCCTTGTTTTAACCATTGAAAAAGGCCGTTTCAATTGGCTAAAGGTGGTTGTCTGGAACTGTGTAATGGACGAAAAGTTGTTCGAAAGCTAGTTAAAAGTGAAGTAGTATAACCTCGGTCATGTATCCTATATATATAAAGTATCATGTATCCTATATATAATTGATCATAAATAACAGAGTCGAAATATATCTTTGCGTGTACGCAATAGGAATCTCTTATATAAATGATCATAAATAACAGAATCTAAATATATCTTTGCGTGTACGCAATAGGAATCTATTTAAAGTGCACATATATTAATCATAATTATATGAATCCATATACATATGTATAAACAAATCAGGTAGCCTATAATCAATCTGTTACCTTTCTTCTTACCAATATCTGCAGTTATTTATGAGTTAGTATATGAATTAATGAATCAGATATATAACAGTTAGCATAAACATTAATAATGTTATCAATTCATATATGAAAATTTTTATCAGTTAAATATGTTTTTATCATGTTAATCTTCATTCTATGCAATTATCAGAGTACATTAGTATTTTCTGTAGCATATGTATCTTAATGAGATGAAGTGAAAAACTGTATCATTATATATATCATGTGATCACTATTATTTACCAATATCATTATTTTCTATTTTATTACTTGAATCAATTCATGTACACCATGAATTTTTATTTACTTATTATATATATATATATATATAATATATATATATATATATATATATATATATATATATATTCACGTAGTGTCTGTATCACACTCCTATAAGTCAAATGCAAGTCAAGTTTGAGTAATATTCAGTGGTTGGTTTTGGTAGCTGAC
>NC_087207.1:66683573-66686073 GCF_015104395.2 Macrobrachium nipponense
TTTATCATATCTTTTGAGATCTTTTTATTGAATCTTATTCTGAACTTTAAGTCACTTGCATAGGCAATAATTTCACATACAATTTTCGGATAGACGTATCATATCTTTTATAGGCTATGCGCAGTGGCATAATGGTAATGGTATTGCTCGATGCATCTTATAAACTATTCACTAGTTATAAGCGATTCGGAGTGTGGAGGTTAGGTAACTAGTGCCAGAGTTACCTAGATATCGGGGCAGCATCAAGTGTCGTTAATATTAATCTATATTCTGCATAACATTATGCTTTAAATTTCCTATATGTTCAATAATAAATTCAATGTTCACTCTGATGTTTGCTTTCTCACCATTTTTTATAACCTTCATATAATTTTTTCCGAATAAGGTCGTATAACTGACAGATAGGGATTATAAAGAGATTAGTACCTTCTACTGATCTATTATGGTACCCCCTGAAGTATTGTTATCTTCGCCGACTAGAGACTCTCTCTCTCTCTCTCTCTCTCTCTCTCTCTCTCTCTCTCTCTCTCTCTCTCTCTCTCTCTCTCTCTCTATATATATATATATATATATATATATATATATATATATATATATATATATAATATATATATATATATATATATATATATATATATATATAGATATATATATATAATATATATATATATATATATATATATATATATATATATATATATATATATATATATATATATATATATATATATATATATATATATATAAATATATATATATATATATATATATATATATATACATACATGAGTAATATCACATTACCGTGATTCATATACATACGTCGAGCTACAAATGTCCTTTAATATCTAATTCGTAATACCTCGGAATTAATATATTTTCATATATGCTTAACCGAAGGGGAATTTTTTAGGTAATGAGATATGACTCATATAATGGCTACGTGCTGTCAAAAGCACTACAACACTACCGAGGTCGAGGTGTTGATGCTGTCTCCAAACATCGAATACCTGAGCGCGACAGGTATTTGAAGGTGAGAGGCGGCATAAACTTACAGCCTCTTGTGGTGGTGGGGTGGGTTAAAGCTTCACTGTCGTCCTGGATTTTTTTGGATTCGAGGGTTCGCGTCCGGGAGCCAACAATTCTCTTATCACCTAAAAAATTCCCCTTCGGTTAAGCATACATGAAAATATATTATTTCCGGGGTACAGCGAATTAGATATTAAAGGACATTTGTAGCTCTATGTATATATATGTACATATATTTATATAATACCGTGTTAGTAACCTTATCGTTAAAGAGGAAAGAAATTTCGTAGTTATATATATACATACATACATATATATATATATATATATATATATATATATATATATATATGTATATATATATATATATATATATATATATATATATACACATTCATATATAAATATATCCCATGATGATATACAACCAATGTGCCACTTGCCATTTACCTACACGACCAGGATGCATGTACACACGCACACCTAACACAAACATACACATATACACACACGCATACGCACAAAAGAATAAACCAATATCAATGACCTCACTATCATTATGCAACGTGACGAAACTCAGTACTTAGTCCCTTTTGGGTTCAGCGTCTCGAAAAACATATCATTACTTTCAAGTGAATTATTCATGTTTACTCAGCCCCCTCCTCCTCCTCCTCCTCCTCACGTTTCTCCTTGTTGTTAATGTGTTCCCTACGAAGAGGCATAATAAAAGTCCCACTCTTCCGGATCTGCCTTCGTATCTATAGTAGATGGCGATCATTATACATCAAATCTCCGAAACATGGTTCATCTTTTCTTGAAAATTAATTAGGCCTAAGGTTGGCTGTCCCGTGACTGACTACCGTTCTTTTCGGGAATCTTGCCCGAAATGACTTTTCAGGAATCTTCCACGAAATGACTTCTCAGGAATTATTGCCCGAAATGACTTTTCAGGAATCTTGCCCCAAATGACTTCTCAGGAATTATTGCCCGAAATGACTTTTCAGGAATCTTGCCCGAAATGACTTCTCAGGAATTATTGCCCGAAATGACTTTACAGAATTATTGCCCAAAATAACCTTTCAAGAATCTTGCCCTAAATGACTTTTCAGGAATCTTGCCCACAAAAATGACTATTTAGGAATCTTGCCCAAAATGACTTTTCAGGAACCACTGTCGAAAATGACTTTTCAGGAATCTTGCCCAAAATGACTTTCCAGGAATCTTGCCCAAAATGACTTTTTAAGAATCTTGCTGAATTCACTACACATGACTGTGCTCCTCAGCATTCAGTATTTTGTGACTGGCTCTACCAATTTTAAAATAAATAGCTTTTGAGCAACTTGCTAATTTCTTTGCTAATTTGGAAACGAAATTTGTTGCAACAGGTTTTGTATATAGCAAAATTCTTCAGGAAAAGAAAACTATCTGCAAGCATAGTTCCTCTGCATATTATCTAAAAGAAAATATGAAG
>NC_087207.1:66691073-66693573 GCF_015104395.2 Macrobrachium nipponense
TCACTCGGTTTTTCATAAGACCATTTCACGAAAAATAAAAGGCATAAGACGCGTTTTCGTCACCTGGCAGACTTTGCAAGCAATAAAGACACTGAATGGAAGATAGCCCTGAGTTGAAGTTAGTGGGACTAAATATTTTCATATTTTTCTCACATGAATCCCCGACCTGATAAAAGAGCAAGACTAAGACGCTCCTAATTGGCTGCTGATAAGCCAATCACGGGGCTGGAAACTCTCAGTCTCTCTCGAGACTTCACATGGGTAGGATCTATGTTCCACCTCTCCTGAAGAACGTATACCCCAGGAGAGATGGACCATACATCCTGCCTATGTGAACTCTCTCAAGAGAGACTGAGTGTGTCCAGCCCTGTGACTGGCTTATTAACAGCCAATCAGGAGCGTCGTAAGCTTACAACAGACCTTTGGATGATCGGCAGCGTGTAGGAATGGGTCCCAAGAAAGCTATCATTGACATTTACAACCAGATCAGAAAACTGACAACCGATTTCTCTGCCTCTTATAACATTGCCTTATGAATGGGGGTACAGCAACTATACTCTGTTTTTTTTTTTTTCATCTGTCCATCCGCCTTTGGTGTTTTTGTTTGGTAACACTGCGTCCCGGGCTTTAGATAGTTACATTCAGCTTACATTCAACGATTATAATAATATCCTATTTCGAATATTAACGGTGTAATTCGTATACAGTAAATTATTAAAACACTTTTCAGTTGCAAATGTACACCCAGATATCCTTTTATTTACCTAAAACTTACACATAGCGTAACTATCTAAAGCCCGGGACGCAGTGTTACCATATAAAAACACCACAGGCGGATAGACAGATGAAAAAAAAACAGAGTATAGATTGTTGAATTGTAGAGTTCTGGAAACTAGCCCCTACCCCCCGCACCCAAGGCTTTTCAGTCCTATAATTTTTCACTTTTCAAGAGACTCACCTATCCATTAGAGCTGGGCTAGATATGGATACAAGGTTTCCTATTAGAAGAAGAAGAAGAAGAAGAATTAATGTAACGGTCCCCCCTACGTTAAGGCAGAATATGGTATAAAGACTGTTGACGGAGGGGGCGTTCCCGCCCCCCTCTGACGGAAAGGGGATTCCCGATGGCCTTTTGGCTAGGGGAAGAAAGTGGGAGGAGAGAGACGTAGTCAGAAAGGCCAAAAAGGGAATCGATAATGAAGAGAAATGGAAGGACTTATCAGAAGTAACAGATTTTTTCCTCTCGGCCATCTTTTCTAAATTTGTGGGGAAATTTTAAACGTGCCAAAGTGAGCTTAGAATTTAATTTCTTTTTTAACAAAGTTTTCTTTTCAACAAAGTTCACAAGTTGGAATGAGAAACAGAAAGCTATTATAATCATTACAGCGTTTCAGCTTCAAAAAAGGGGGTTAGATTAGAGTCAGAATTGTGAAACTGGGGATTTCTGTTCGTAATTTGATCATGTCAACCTGATCGACTCATTGACGCGTCTCTCTGGTAAACCTGCGACCATCTCACAGCAGCGGCCTAAAGTGGGTAGGCCTATGTTTTTCTGTATTGTTTGTATGGTGTTCTCACGTTGCATGGAAGCAGTGGTTATTCAGCAACGGGACCAACGGCTTTACGTGACTTCCGAACCACGTCGAGAGTGAACTTCTATCACCAGAAATACAAATCTCTAACCCCTCAGTGGAAAGCCAGGGAATCGGACTCGCGGCCATCGAGGTGGCAGGCCAAGACCATAAAGATCACGCCACTGAGGCGTAGAAGGTTCCGTTAGTGCTTTGTTGCTTGCATCGATGGGCAAACCTTAAGTCCACCCGGAAACTTATCAAACATTTGGCGCTCGTAATGATTTAATGACTGCCTATTATCAGTTTCGGCATTATTTTGTTTTTTCGTGTTAATAAATGAGATCTCTTTCTCTGTATTTCCTTTTACCTTCTCTTCCCTGTTTTTAGTGAACATCATATTCTTTGGAAGTTTGAATTTCAAGTCAGTGGCTCCTGAGGGCTTGTTCCATATGAATAGGGTCCATCTTCTCAATAATAATAATAATAATAATAATAATAATAATAATAATAATAATAATAATAATAATAATAATAATAATAATAATAATAATAATAATAATAATAATAATAATAATAATAAATTCTTTATTAATACTTGTCATTCTCCATACTGAACGTGACGTAGCCCGGGAGAGAGACCAGGATCGATATTTTTAGCTGCTGTTATTATTATTATTATTATTATTATTATTGCTATTATTATTATTATCATTGAAAATAATGGCTATTACAACCGCGTTCACTTTGTATAGAAGTTTCTCTATTCTTCTTCTTACTGATTTTCATCCGTGCTCGAGTTGGCTATTAAAACGCCAAATGGGAGTTTCAAATAAAAAACGTTTAAATAGCCAACTTGATTACTGAAGAAAAGTCAGTAATAAGAAGAATAGAGAAACTTCTATAAAAAACAAAAAAACAAAGGGGCT
>NC_087207.1:66698573-66706073 GCF_015104395.2 Macrobrachium nipponense
CCACCCACGACGTGGACCCGAGAAAATATCAACATCTATGGACACCAAATTCTGCGAACAAATATTTTCGTGATCATAACAATTAAATGCCCCATAGGACATCAAAATCACTAAATCACTGGGTCTTTAACTGTACTTCTATTGCTGACTCCATGATTTAACCCTTATGGATTCTGTTAATTAGTCATGTTACATTTTGTATATCATTCAAACAGTAAATTCCAAACTCAAGGTTTGGTAATAAACCCAGTGTTCATTTGCAAGTTTGTTAACCTCTTAAACTGCAATTAAAATTAAGCTCAACATTTGAACAACTCGTTTATAAACAATGTCAGTATTAATAAAAAAAAAATAATAATAATTTCCCATGTTCGTCAAATGTTTATTAACTTTATTATTTGTATCTGATGATAAATTTGATACGCCAATCAATGAAATAGCTAAGTTTGGAATTGTACTAATACTTAATCCCATAATTTGATTCCAACGTTTTTAAGTTTTAAACTATTGGAAATAAGTTCCCAAACATAAAAACTAAGTTAGTAAGACTTGAATTAGGTTTTGATTTTTATATAATTATTTTTGGCATTATGCCAAGCACTGGGCCAACTAAGGCTATTTCAGCGCTGAAACAGAAAATGACTGTAAAAGGTTTGAGAGGTGTTACAGGAGGAAAACCTCGCAGTTGCACTATGAATAAAGTGTTAGGAGAGGGTGAACAGTAAGATGGAAGAGAGAGAATATGAACGGAGGTACAGTAAAAGGAATGAAAGTAGTTGCAGCTAGGGGCCGAAGGGACGCTCCCAAGAACCTTAAGTAACGCCTACATTGCGCCGAATGAGGTGCACTGCCGGCACTAACCCCCTACGCCTACGGGATCTGTAATTAGGTTCGTGAAAAAAACATCAAATTTGAGCGTTTTAGCCTCTGATCACGAGCGAGAAAGAACAAAACCAGTAAGGTAGAGCGAAAGGGAAGTGCAGAAAAAAATAAATAAAAAGAGCTGAGCAAAACTAGTTGAAATCTAGTCACCGCCAGTCTTGTGGCATGTAGTTATAATCACGAAAGATGCATATAAGTCGATACGGAAGTGTTTTGCTTATTGTTATTGTTAATAATTAAACTTTACATGGAAGGAAGAAGCACAAACAAGATGCACCCTACAAAGGAGTATAATTTCCAGTAGCTAAGCCAACACAGAATAAAAAAGAAAAGAAAAAAAGAAAGCATCTGGCACGTATTTCAGAGGATGATGGAAGAAGGAAAAGCCCTTCCCGCCAGCGCCAACACCCTCTCCCCCCTCTCTCTCTCTCTTTCTCTCTCTCATCCTTTACTAAGGACGTCATTTATTCCTCTCGACTCGACGCGCCCTTTCACACTTCCTATTTAGAGCGCAGAAGCTCCTATGATCTTTTTCTTCTCCTTGAGAGAGAGAGAGAGAGAGAGAGAGAGATTTTCCGTCAGGCATAATCCATCCTCCACTTTTAATATGACCGATGGAGCGGAAACCTGCCCTTTTGGTGGTCCTTTTGAGTCGCCTCTATAAACCTTCCGGAGCGAGACTCAATCAAGTGAGATAGAGGCCTTTCGTGTGTTTACCACACGCTGGCGTCGGCAGTTTGTAGGGGAGAGGGAAGGAGGGGGCGGAGGGGGAGATGGGGGGGTGGGGCGGGGGAGGTTGCTGCTGGAGGAGGACGACAAGGGAAGGGGATAGTTATAGTTATTAGTTCCTCCACACCTGCATTCCTGCGCCTTTATCTTTGTTTTGAGCCTCTGCAAAACCATCCAGGTGGAACATTTTTAGAAGATAAAACGAATTCACCTCTATTTTGCCACTATGCCAAACAGTTCGCGTGTGGAACATGTCAGTATCTACAGCAATTCTGCCAACAGTGTTTCTCTGGAATGATCGCAACACCAGAACTTCTAATTCATTTTAATCTAGTGCAGAAAAGTGCGAGAGAAGACGACGAAATACTTTAAAGTTCTGATAGTGGAAATCAGTTCCTTAATTTTGCAATTCACTGGACAACGGAAAGGAAACTTAACTTCCTTATCCAGACCTGGTTCTATGAAAGCGACGGACTGCAGGATGGAGTATTATATGAATCTGATTAACATCAAAAGAAGGTTGTTATTGCTTGGGAGAGCGGGGCCTGGGATAGTGGGGGGGGGGGGGGGGGGGGGCGGAGTTCCAAAAAAGCTCTGCACTGAACGAAAAACAGTAAATTCCTCTCTCCATTCCCAGCTTCTGCAAAATACGTTCATATGGAAACCTTTCTTATATATATATATATTTAACACTTCTTTTGATATATTCATTTTAACATCAAGAAACACCTGGTTTCAATGCAGCCTAGTTAATAATCCCAATGAAAGTGCTCCATGCAAGTTCACTTCGCTGAAGACTGATTTACGGATACTAAAACTGGCGTCGCAACATCTAACTTCCTGATGTCGACCTCTTCATTATTATTAAAGAATAAAAATGTTCAAAACTTCAGTTACAAATGGAATGTGATGCTCCAAGAAAGAGCCACAGTGACAGAAAAGCCCAGGGCTCCTGATTCCCACCGACTGGATGTGGGAATGAGTGACTTGACACGTATCGCCAAGCCATCATCTGAGAGGAGAAAGGCCTCCTTCTACAATCACAGTAAGAAGTGTGCAATGTAAGCAGGCAGTCTTGCCTGGATATAGACGATAAGAGACTGAACTTCTAACCTGCGATTTACCAAGGTTAACCTAAATTCATTCACGAACACATTCCTTCAAGAAGCCTTACTTTACGAAGGAAGTTGGGTGAGGGGTTAGCAACCTCTCCCGTAGATGCTGTACTTGACAACCGATAGGATAAAGCTGACTAGAGCCAACCCCTTTGAGAGAAATAGTATGTCTATGTGTATATGATATGTATAGTATATATATATATATATATATATATATATATATATATATATATATGTGTGTGTGTGTGTGTGTGTGTGTGTGTGTGTATAATTACTTACTTGCTCCACTTAATATATTCCTATGCATCTTTAATATCATATGACTAGACTTTCTCCAGTTACAATACTAAATATAATTTTCTTAAATTTTCGAAAACCGTACGTTTTATAACTAATTACTCTTTGTGTCGCTGATCATGAATAACAGAGATATAAAAGATAACAGCCTCATGTTATTCTCCAACTCCAGATTTTCATAATAAAATGTATTTCATGGATTTTGCTAAATAATAATAAAAAAAAAAAAATTTACTTTTGCGCCTGTCACCCACGGTATGAGCCTGCTTGCCGTTTTCCCATTATATATATATATATATATAATATATATATATATATATATATATATATATATATGTGTGTGTGTGTGTGTGTGTGTGTGTGTGTAAATATATATGATGTGTGTGTAAGGTACCATTTCCATGCGTCGTTGGCCGACAGGTATAGCCAGCTTTTAATCATTTTAAACGCAAACCGATAAAACGCGAATGGCTAATGGAAAAAAGCACATATGCAATTAAAACACGCGACAAAAATATTAGTCACTTACTCCAGTATCTGAATAAATCCCAAAATCTATTTAAATGCAATATAAAGTTTTAAAAGCGTCTTTCTCGATTCAATTAAACGTACCAATAACCTCCCGGACAAAGCCCATGCTTCACTGTCTGAGTTATTGGTAACCATTTTGCGGTATGACTACTACTACAAGCAGAAGAGGGTGGGGGGGGGGGGGGGGCACTGTATTTCCACGCCACCGGCAATAATACATCCCGGGATTTATGGAGACCAAAGAGATTTGAGCTGTTAGCGGATATTGTTCAATTTTTCCTCCCCTCACAGTATCTTTTTTTTTTTTATTGTCCTTTTCCCGTTTATATTTTTTATTTTTTATTTTCGTTTAAACGTATCGCCACTTAATCAGAGTTGGGTGGACACCGACAGTTATTGCAGATGTGGCGGGAGATAGAACAGGTATTTGTCGCCGGTCTGTGCGTTGTTATTTGTTCGTCACCGGTGAGCGTTATGATTTCGTGTTCTGCCTTGCTATTTGGAGTTCTGTCTTGCTATTTGGAGTTCTGTCTTGCTATTTGGAGTTCTGTCTTGCTATTTGGAGTGCTGCCTTGCTATTTGGAGTTCTGTCTTGCTATTTGGAGTTCTGTCTTGCTATTTGGAGTTCTGCCTTGCTATTTGGAGTTCTGTCTTGCTATTTGGAGTTCTGCCTTGCTATTTGGAGTTCTGTCTTGCTATTTCGTGTTCTGCCTTGCTATTTGCCAGTCTGCCTTGCTATTTGGAGTTCTGTCTTGCTATTTGGAGTTCTGCCTTGCTATTTGGAGTTCTGTCTTGCTATTTGGAGTTCTGCCTTGCTATTTGGAGTTCTGCCTTGCTATTTGGAGTTCTGTCTTGCTATTTGGAGTTCTGTCTTGCTATTTCGTGTTCTGCCTTGCTATTTGGAAGTTCTGTCTTGCTATTTGGAGTTCTGTCTTGCTATTTCGTGTTCTGCCTTGCTATTTGGAAGTTCTGTCTTGCTATTTGGAGTTCTGCCTTGCTATTTGGAGTTCTGCCTTGCTATTTGGAGTTCTGTCTTGCTATTTGGAGTTCTGCCTTGCTATTTGGAGTTCTGTCTTGCTATTTGGAGTTCTGCCTTGCTATTTGGAATTCTGTCTTGCTATTTGGAGTTCTGTCTTGCTATTTGGAGTTCTAAATTGTTAGTGGGAATTTTGCGTTGTTATTTCGAGTGCTCAGTTGTTGGTTAGATTTCTTATCTACGGCTTGTTCTTCCCAAACAGACTGATAAGAGTGCAAGAGTTTCACAAACCATACCCAGTAAACTGGCGTCACAAAAGGCAAGGTCACCTACTACTACCGAGAAAAAGGGGCAAACGGGTTCATGCTGCAGGGAAACAGGCACAGATTTTTTTTTTTTTTTTTTTAAGGTAAACCTCATTATGAAAAACTGGAGTTGGGGAATAAAATGAGGCTGTTATCTTTCATATCTCTGATATTTATGATCAGTGACACAAAGAGTAATTAGGCCGGGTATTCAGCTCATCGAAACTGGCGTGATAACTTTCGGGTGGTCGACAGTTTGTGGGCGGAGTCAGTCCACTCACCACCAGAACTGAAGGAATTACCTCAAGTTCTTCCGACCGACTGACAGGCGATCGCACGTGTGGATGGGTCACCAACGATTGCATGACAATTCGCCGTTAGATTTCGCCTGGGAACGATCTCAGTCGCTCGGACCAGAGTATGAATAAACTATGTATAGGCCTAATTAATATCATTGATAGACCTTGCGAGTCCACTATCATGTAATAGATAAAAAAAAAAAAATAGTTCCATCTTGGTTGAACTGAAAGGTAACCCTAAGCGTGAATAGCCGGCCTCAGTTGTAAAACGTTCAGTTTTCTAAAATTAAAGAAAATTATATTTATTATTGTAACTGAAGAAAGTATAGTCATAGGGTATTAATTAAAGATAGATTGGGATATATTAAGTGAAGCAGGCGATTAAATAATTATTATATATATATATATATATATATATATATATATATATATATATATATATATATATATATATATATAATATACACAATACAAATAATTACTGTACCAAACCAAGTCTCAGAACCACAATGGACATACGTGAACTAATGGTACACAACAACCAATGGAATACAACTGCATTGAACCAAGGGGATTTTTGAAAAAGGCTGCATATTTCTGCGAGAGAGAGAGAGAGAGAGAGAGAGAGAGAGAGAGAGAGAGAGAGAGAGAGAGAGAGAGATAAGTTTCAGAGTAAAATTGGAAATTACTCGTACCTATCAGTAAAAGAAAGCTCAAGGATCCTGTAGTAGCCATTAATTTTCCCGATCGGGAATCAATTTATTTTTAATAATTCATCCTTCAGTATTATCTATCCACTTATTCACCGTACATTGATATCAAGTACCATACAGCACTCAAAACAGATTTCATGAATAGAAATTAAGGAGAACATTAAAATTTTGAATTTAACGCTTCCTCTAAACAGTGTTTTATCTTTCCCTTATTAAAGTCGCGAATGTTACTAGCAAATACTCAAAAATTAACCATAACATTTGAAATGGTTATCGATGGCCAATAAAAAACGTAATTCGCAATAACAGTTGATATAGCTATCGACTGAAGTGGGAAATTCTCATTTTCTATATAAGGAGAGATCATTCATAGAAAATGATAATTTCTCACCCACGTTAAATATAAGGTATACTGTTATAAATAGATCTGGCGCCTTTGATGCAGTGCTTTTCACAAATATACTTGGTGGGAAATTGGTCTTAATTCATTGCAGTGCTGGAGGCACTATCAGATGAAGGCAGAGGTTAAGGGAGGGGAGTTGGTCGGGAGGGGGGAGGGGGTGGGTGATGTGACCTACGTATAGATGAGAACACATAACGTACTTATGTGTCTTACGCATCCGATGAGAAAAAGGGTAAAGAATCCCAGGTGTAGAATAGAACAGAATATAGAATGTTGGCAAAAAAGCAAAACACCAAGCACTGGGACCTATGAGGTCATTCAGCGCTGAAAATGAAATTGACACTAGAATGTTAGGAGGAAAACCTCGCAGTTGCACTACGAATCAATTGTTAGGAGAGGGTGGATATCAAGATGGAAGAGAGAGAATATGAATGAGGTACAGTAAAAGGAACGAAAATGGTTGCAGAAGTAAAAACTCAAGATGATAATGGAGTAATGTTTTTTCATCTCACTTTGCCATCAGGCCATTAATAGGAGACTGGAGAAATGACTACAATGATAACATGATCGAAGACAACATTAGCATATATATATATACCAATTATTGAGAGCCGGTACATATGAAAACTTAAATTTTGGAGAGGAACAGAGATCATTTATCTTATTTCTATTTGCCTAAAGTATGTGATATTATTATCATTATTAGATTAGATTATAAAATTTTTGGCACATAGCCAAGCGCCGGAGCCGAGGGGCCATTCAGCGCATATATATCTTAAGAATGAAAAAAGTCACTGTCACACAAACAAACATACACACAACCGATCTAACATACAAATCATTCATTCATAAAAACCAAAAAAAGAAGCCTAAAACAATTAAAAGAAAACTACAATTCGTAAAAAAGACCAATATTTTTTAAAAATGTCATAATTTGCTCTGCCCGAGCACCTTCACCTAAAATATCGGCAAGAGACTTATTTGCCAGCAAACAAGCTCTATGTTTGGTTTCAAAATGAGGGCACTCCACCAAAATATGCACCACAGTCAAATCCACATGACAGGTGGAACAGCGAGGAACCTGCCTATCCGCTCCACTCGTCATTAGATACCCGTGGGTATATTTAGTGTGGCCAATATGCAATCTAGCTAAAACTATCTCAGACCTTCTATCCATCCGGCTATGAGGCCAAGGATGAACAGAAGGCCTAATCAACTTTAATTTAAGATTATTATCTAAAGTAGAC
>NC_087207.1:66711073-66771073 GCF_015104395.2 Macrobrachium nipponense
AAAGGTTTTTAGATATTCCTAGAATTTTAAAGCTTTTCAACATAAATGTTGTTTTCAGCAATATTAATGTCAAGAGATTAGTAATCAAAAATTCTCCTAAAGATCTTCCAGGCTGCATATATGAAATTCCTTGCAAAAAGTGTGATAAAGTCTATTACGGACAAACCAGTAAATCTCTTTCACAACGTCTCAAACAACATCAATATTCTGTGAGAACTGGGCAAATATCGAATGCATTATTCGTACATATGAGAGATTTAGACCATCCTATTAACTGGAGTCAAGCAAGAGCCTTAATCCCATGTATTGACACAGTTAAAAGGAATATCATTGAATCTTGATTCAAGTCAAATAATAAAAGTTCTAAATTTAAGTCTTGGTTTATTTAAACTTGATGCTTTCATAATGAAAAAAGTTGTAGATAAATATAAGCAACAAAATTAATATATTCAGTTTTTTCCATGTTTTGGACTGTAAAGAAACTTTGTAATTTCGGTTAGGGTCAAATCTGTTTAGGTTTGTGACCGTGTGATATCCGATAATCCTGGATTATCTCTTTTAATTTTTACCCTTTTGACAATTAACCATCTGGTATTCTTGATCTTGTGTTGTACCTGAGACCTTTCTCTCCAATTGTTCTTCATTAACTCCTTGACAATGTCTGAGTAAAGACGACAGCGCTTGGATTTCTGACTATCATTTTCCTGTGGAATTCGCTTATTTATGAAGTCACGTGCATCTACTGTGATTTTTTAAGCATATAGATATATATATATATATATATATATATATATATATATATATATATAAATATAAATATATATATATATATATATATATATATATATATATATATATATATATATATATATATATATATATATATTATTTATAAAAGGTGTGTATGAAACAGACACTATATATAAACAGAACCCAATCTAAATGAAAACAGTAAATTGTAACGGAAAACCCATTGGCGTTTCCCTTTAAAAAACAAACAGAAAGTTAAGTCACTCTTACGAGTGAACAGAACAAATCACAAATATCCTACCTATAATACATATATAGAACATCGACGCCATAAACAGAAAGTCTCATCCAACTTCGTGCACAAACTAAAACTCAGAAATAGCATAAACGAGTGTTACAAATAAAGCAACTCTGACGTTTAGTCCAGAATATCTCCCTGACCTTTCGTCATAAACGCAAGACTTCAAAACATCTCATTAAAAGCAACTAATTTGCATACCGGGACCTTCACCACGACCGAGAAGCACCCTTCACTATCAGTTGCCAAAAGAACACTGTTGCATTAATCCGCCTCCCAAGCTACGTACAAGTATATTTCCTCTGATAATTAGATGTGCTATTGATAAAACAAAAAAAAAGCAACTTCATGACATTCAATTTTCAGTGTGCGAGAAATCGAGACGGATTGATGCTATTTATGTCACTGACTGGAGCAGGGATCTATAAAATACAACTGGTTTATCTCGGGTCTTGGCACGGATAGCTTCTATATAACTTTCTATTAATCAGGTTCATATGAGGCTTAAGACAAGACATGTTCTCGTATGTCTATCCTTATGTTTTGTTTGTTAAAACATACCTACTTCAGAAAATTCAAGCTCCTTAGATAGGCTCACTCTCTCTCTCTCTCTCCGTGTATCTGAATCTGTTTTGATATACCTCTCATTTCTAAAATTACTCGTCTTTTCGTGTCATATATAACAATCAATTATTATCCAAATACTCCTGTATGTTACGTGAGTAACCTCTGAATCTTTAATGAGTATAAATCTTTCAGTTTAGTTCTTTTATCATCTTAGCCTTCCTTAAAATCTATCTCGAAGAGAGGCGGTGTTAGACCTATACATAAATGAATGATACTGCCGTATTCACTGGAGGTCATCAGTGAGGTTAAAGTTATCATAACTAAGACTGACCGATTAAACTTATCATATAGAAGACTGACAACTCAAACTTATCATAACCAAGATGAAAGATTAAAACCTTAATTAGGTGCAAACCTACAGAAACTCCCTATAGAGCAAGTGTCCACCCATTATGATCAACCAATCAATCACCAAAGCGAGAAAATGGACGATAACCGACTGCATTAAATCGACCGGTTTCTGAACCAACTGTAACACCTAAAGAGCAATAAAATCTCGTGCCAAAGAAAAGAGTTTGTAACTGCGCGGGGAAGTATACGATCTCAAACACTACTAATGAACAGCTGGCAGTCACTTACTCACCAGTCCAGGCCGAGTAGAACAGTCAGGAAATCCCGGAAGAACTGAACGTGTGCAGAAATCTCCAAGGTTTCCTTTCTGAAACATCAAAGAATCTCATCAAAAGAGCATTTTTTTTGTCATGTGACTCAAAGTCGAAAACAGTAAAGTTTATTTTCACTAGATGACAAAGGTTGATTTACATTCCAGCTCAGGTGTTGTATGAAATGATGGTATAGTAGTAGGTGAAAATCCTTAACCCATTAGGGGATAATGGACTGTAGAGTTTTTGCGCTAGTACTATTTATTGGCAGTTATTTCTTTTAGGTGATAATGGATCGCAGAGTTTTTGCGCTAGTACTATTTATTGGAAGTTATTTCTTTGAGGTGATAATGGATAGCAGAGTTTTTGCGCTAGTACTATTTATTGGAAGTTATTTCTTTGAGGTGATAATGGATAGCAGAGCTTTTGCCCTAGTGCTATTGGAAGTTTCGCTTTTTTTGATTGCAGTTTTTGCTCTAGTACTATTCATTGGATTTTTTTAAAAGTTGTGAAAGTAATCAGCAAAAACTTAGTTTATACATTGTCAGACACCAATAAATTCGTAAATATTCATATAGATAAAAATTAAAAAGGCAAATAAAATTTCTTAACACACTTCACAACAGCCTTAATATTCCCCTTCTTGCACTTTTCCTCTTTTTCTTTCTAAGTTTTCATTGTCGATCTGCTATTTTCCCTCACTCTCTTATTTTGCATTCTTCGCCCTTTACTACAGAGATGCTCTCTCTCTCTTCTAATCCAATATTCACCATCACAAAATAGCCATGTCATTCACACCTGAGAAAGCACTAACCAAGAGTAAACGAAGTGAACAAAATGAAAAAATAATTCAACCCTTATAGCGTCAATACTATATGTTTGTGTACCAAAAGCTTACTTGCAGGTTTCCCTGTCTTGTTTGTTGTATGCATCGGCACTTTGAAGATTTTCGTAATGGAAATTAATTTTTTTAACGGGAAGTTACTGATCTGAAATCCACTTTTGTATCTTAATATATATATATATATATATATATATATATATATATATATATATATATATATATACATATAATACATCAATAGAAAGATCCACAGTAATATCCTTGTTTATCCAGATAAAATATATTTATGGAAATATATGCAAAGGTTAAAGCATTCGTCCATCCCTCTGTGGACCTGATCAAGTCCTTTAGAAGGATGGACGAAAGCTTTAATCTTTGTATATATTTCCTTAAATGTATCTTATCTGGATAAACAAGGATATTACTGTGGATCCTTCTATTGATTTCTTAGAAGCACGATAAGGTGTTTTTATACTGAGATATATATATATATATATATATATATATATATATATATATATATATATATATATATATATACATATATATATATATATATATATATATATATATATATATATATATATATACATATTAATATAAATAATAAAAAAATATAACATATATCTATATATATATATATATATATATATATATATATATATATATATATATATATATATATATATATATATATATATATATATATATATATATATAGGAGAGAGAGAGAGAGAGAGAGAGAGAGAGAGAAGAGAGAGAGAGAGAGAGAGAGGAGTTAAAAGGGATTGGTAGGATATCTCAAAGACTTATTAGTCCATCCGAGGAGACATCGTGTGCTCACTTATCTCTGGGAGCAGGTTTTACGAGAGAGAGAGAGAGAGAGAGAGAGAGAGAGAGAGAGAGAGAGAGAGAGTTACAAGGATTAGGATATCTCAAAGACTTATTAGTCTATCCGAGGAGACATCGTGTGCTCACTCGTCTCTACGAGCAGGTTTTACGAGAGAGAGAGAGAGGAGAGAGAGAGAGAGAGAGAGAGAGAGAGAGAGAGGACGCATACCCATTCCTGTTTGTTCATGCGTTGCTTTTGAGAGCTGGGGAACTATACGAATAAATAATTTGCAAAGTCCGGTTACTCCTCTCCGCTTCGGAGACGATTAGAGATAAAACTAACGACATCCATCATATTACTGTTAAAACGAAAAAAGGAGGCTTTTGCAGAATGCACCCATATATATATATATATATATATAATATATATATATATATATATAATATATGTATATATATACATTGTTTCATATATGCATATATATATATATATATATATATATATATACACATATAAAACATTATAAACTGTATATTTGTAAACGCCTAAAGCCTACTGTTAAAAAAAAAATACAAAAAACAATAAGAGATAAGAAGCCTTTGGTGTAGGCCTAACGTAGGCCTAAGAAGCACTGGTTTTTATCTTCATGGGCTGATCATGTCCCCCCCAAACCCCCGGCCCTCCAACCCCAGCCAAGGAGGCTTATCGACCTTGTCAATAAAATGCCGAAATGGGCCTATATGTGCCAGATGTGTTGACCTTTTGAACATGCTGAAGGTATGGTGCAATAGCAGACTATTCTTTATGATGATTATACTATTGAACGGAAGAACAAGAAGAAAATAAAGAGAAAAAAAATGAATAATCATGCTTCTTATAAAGAATACGCGTTTCAAACATTGTGACTAAATGTTTGGTTGAAGTATCAAAAGAACCAGAGGAGACGGCAATCAGATTCTTCGCCAAATGTGAATCTACCCGTATTTACATTGGCCTAATTTGGAGTTCAGGCATTTTCAAGTATAACAAGGCCAAAATAAAGCAAGAAAAACATTCATTTACTTACCAAGCTTAAAGAACTGAACAGCAAACATATCTACTGATTTGTTTACTGACGTCAATAAAGACACCAGTGTCACCAAAAACATAATAATTGGCAACCGAAAGAATGCAACATCGAGAGAAGGCTTAAAATAACACAAATAAAACCATATCTATCCAAAAAGTTTTCGTCTGCATCTTACATGCAACAACGATTTAACTCTCGTTTAGGTCTGATGTCATCGTGAATACAATGAAAAGATAAATTCAAGCGGCTTGCATTCAATTCCTTTCTACATTGGCTCATCTCAACTCCAAAAAAGATCAAATGTCTGGTATAAAACATCCCAAACATATCTCTTATCTATTTTTCCTCAATAGCTTATCCAACGAGTTTGGTTCGTAATGTATTCGCCATTGTCTACTTGTACGTAGGATGTCTTCCGACCATATATTCCAAAATAACAATGGTGTGTTTAATCTATTTTGTCAATAGGTCTATGGGTAAACAAAAGTTGACAAGTATCCAGGTCCATATGAAAGAAAGACAAAAGGCAAACCTTCCCTTCAGTACACTTCTTCAGTCTCTGCCAAAAAGGATTCAGAATCAATGAAATGTCTACATTTCATTGGCCGGGAGATCTCCGAGTAGAGTTCGCATGTAAAGTGGTATCTCATGCTGACTGGCTATTGCGAACAGACTCTAGCCACCGCGGATCGAGTAGGCAAACACTAATGAGAAGTAGAAGGCAGTACAAGGAACCCTGACCTGGCTATCAATTGCAGTCAACCAGTGTTACATAGCAAAATAAATAAATGTATAGATATATACTGTATTTTATAAGGCAGAATCCTCTATACTAGCCAATGGGGTTATAATTATGCCTTCAGCACATTTTAGTATGCATTCTGTTTAAACAAATAAAACTTCAAACAAACGAATTCCAGCAACCCTGACTTGGCTATGAAGAATAGTCAACCATTGTTACACATATAAAATAAATACATGGCTAACCACTGCATTTTATAATCTCCCAGTACTATGTAGCTTGCATCCTGTGTGAAACCGTTAAATTTCATACAAAAGAATTCCAGAATTTGACCCACCTAACAATCCCCCGTCCAGAACAGATTACAGAAAGAAGGCAATCGAGACTGACTCGAACTAGTTTTCCATGATTTAGTGTCTTCCAGCGGTTACGTTTCTGGAAGACAAATCTTGCATTTCCTGTTCGTTTTGCTGGAATGACCTCTTCCAAGAAGGCTTCATAAATCTGGACAGAATCCACAAAGAACAGCCAAGGGAGAAAATAAGACTAGGAAAGAAAATAAGGCAAATAAGACTAAACGAAGTAAGGTCTGGAGGCAATTTCTCTTTATAATGAAGAGTGGTTCTGCGGATCTGGCTTGATTTACTGATGGTTTTTTATCGTGATTTTTTCATTTGGTTATCTGTATACGAAATTGATATCTCTTGCTGAGGTTGCTTGTTGAGCATTACACACACACACACACACACACACACACACACACACACACACACACACACACACACATACACACACACACACATATATATATATATATATATATATATATATATATATATATATATATAGTATATATATATATATATATATATGTATATAATATGGCCTGTCGCCTATTTAATTTCACACATTTTTGTACCGTAAGATAATACGCTATAATTACATTAATACTGAATTCTCTTTTCCTCGATTATACATACATACATACATATTATATATATATATATATATATATATATATATATATATATATATATCAGCAAAAGCCACAGGGAAAATTTTTTAAAAAGAAAAAAACAGAGTGCCAAGTACTTTCGTGTATTTACCCCATCTTCGGGGCCCCGAAGATGTGGTAAATACACGAAAGTACTTGGCACTCTGTCTTTTCTTTTTTAAAAATTTTCCCTGTGGCTTTTGCTGGTAAACAAAATCACGTGCTTACTTTTGTGATTTTATAGTATATATATATATATATATATATATATATATATATATATATATATATATATATATATATATATATCAAGGCCTTTTTGAGTTAAATACTGGTGATAAGTGACTTTATCTGGTACGAGGCTGTTAGTCTCATAGACCTCTACCCAAGCTGCAACCTATCATAGGCTTACAATTTGCTGTTAATGTTAACTGAGGTGCATATTTTATTTTAGAAATGAGTCTCACAACAAATATAACAAATAAATTAATATACACAATAGTCTCATATAGGCTAGAGTAGCTCATTTCGTGTATGAGATTTTCATCATCCATCGCCTGGGCAAATAATTCACTGGCCACATCACAGATTTCGAGTCATATGCAATATGTCGTGAAATTCCTCCCAGTTCCAACATTTGTTAGTATGCGGCAGTTTCAAAAGTCGTTATCTCTCGTTTAACTACCTTTTAAGGTTGTTTTATGGTGCGTGGGTGGGCGTCTGCAATCTTTATCACACGTCCAGGAATAGGAAGCTGAAGGGGATGGGGGGAGGACTATGGATGGTATCTATTCCAACCCCCCTCTACATCCCGTTATATCTTTTTGTCTTTATTGGAACGATAGGTCTAGCTTGCTATTTGCCTCTTTCTCTAAAAGCGGTAGATACAACTTGAAAATCCAACGGAATTTGGAGCAGTTATAACGATTCTCAGCTCCGACTGCAGTGCTACTTCTACTCTAATTCAGAGTTGAATTAATACCGAAGTATCACACACCTGTGACCAAGTACGAAATCAGTGTTTTGTAGTTTGTTATAGTATAGGATTCCTACCACAAATGAATATTACGCTATCTGAAAACCTTACACGTTTTCCAGCGCCTAATTCGGAAATAAAATTGGAAGCGCCATTTCTAACAGTGAAAAACGTTGACGAACCGGAACTCAAATCAAATGACAACGAAATTCCTCGTTCATATTTTGGGGAAAATGATTATACAGATTACCACACTATGTCCCCTTCTAAGTATGTGGGCGCGTGTGTTGGTGACGGAGGCGCGGGGGGTGGGGGGGTAGGGTGCTGTGTTGCCGAGTTAAGAAAAAATTAAGATGGGAACACTGGCGTCAAATAATGCCTTCAAGCCGGGCTTATTACAGGCCCGCATTTTCTGTGCGATGATCATATCCTCATTGAAAGTATTATCACTTGAAAAGCACTGACAAATACTTCTTGAACGGTAACCATTGATTAAATAAATTAGCACAAACTAATTTGCGGCTAGTATCAGTACAGGGATAACTGAATATCATGCATTGTTTATAAGATACACCTCTCTTTATATTATTACATAAATAAGTTTGAGAGAGAGAGAGAGAGAGAGAGTGCGTGTGTGTGTGTTGAGTGTGTGAATAAGCAATCTTCAATGCTCGCCTTGAGCATCTTCGTTTCTTAAAGAGACAACTTCCGAACAATGTCTCAGTCATTTATCTTGCCATTATTCCCGCTACATTTAGCTCATAAAAAAACCGACTATCAGGCTATTCACTGTCTTACGAGAGGGAGCATCAAATGTTGATAGCGTATTTCGAGTACTTGCCAGATAAGCCAGACGTTTATATCGATAAAGAATGATAATTTTCAGTCGAACGTCGTACCCTGTTACAAAGATTAGGTTCTGTCTTATTTAAAGGATTTTCCTCTTACTGTAGTTTATATCCGCTATACTATGTAATACTAGCTGCAAAATAACATGACTCATAAAGCTGTTCTTCACTGCCCCATATGTATACATTCATATTGATTAGTGTGAAAGTGTGTATATATCAGTCTGCAAGGTTGATTAAGAATCACATAATTCGTCACTATATCCCACAATTCTGGGTGCCCAATCTGAAAAACTTGTGATTTCGAGAAGTGTTAAAACCAAAAGTGTGTAATTCACGGATCTGAAAGGTAAGGAATGCAATCGCAACTTTCTCCCTAAAAGAGGCATTGTAAAAATCATTCATTCAAAAACCGTATAAAATATTAAAATACAGCATGGACTAGTACAGGGCTGTATCCAAACCTAACCTAGAATGCTGTAAATTGCAAAGGAGGGCACAAGGATGTATCCTAACCTAACCTAAAATGCTGTAAATTAGAGAGCAAAGTACAAGGCTGTTACCTAACCTAACTTGACCTAGAATGCTGTAAATTACAGAGCAAATTTCAAGGATGTATCATAACCTAACCTGATACCTATGCAGTAAATTACAGAATACAAGAATCTATCCTAAACTAATCTGACCAAGAATGCTGTAAATTATAGAGCAATGTACAAGGATGTATCCTGGCCTAACTTGAATTAAGCAGGCAGACGAGGATTTGCATCTTTGAACCCTCCACTTAGCCTAACCTAGACTTATGGTTGCAATAGACTATGAAAATTCAGTCTTCAAACCATGTCCGTGAGTCATCATTAAAACATAATTACACTTTTAAAATGGTTGATTTCTTACGCAGCCATATACGCCAATCTATGAAAGTCAAAACTACTTACTATCAGATAAATTGTAGCCTTTTTTCGTGTTTAAGCTTGCTTACCTCCTTGTCAGAAGTGGGCCGTTGTCCCTTTAAATGATACACCACATACCAACTAAACTCAACTCCAGTTAGGATGATCTAGTCCTTTAAGTCTTTTTATTTTTTTTTTTCCATTTTCAACAATGGAAAGAAAATTAAATGAAATAAAAAATAGTTGAGGCTAACTCGCGACGTCGCATTCGTGTGACGTGGGTTATCGAAACTTTTCCGTCGAAGTCCACCACTAGCTATAGATAACAAACAACTAACCGGACCCGAGGAGACGGTGGTTAGCCAGCAAGGTATTCTCTTCGTCAGTTGATGTTTACTTCACATGATCAGTTGTTATTATCATAATGTATCATTTCAGCACATGAAACTCATTCGCATGGAACAGGGATACTAAAATGGGCCATTGAATTGCAATACCAGCGAATCCCACACTGCAGCTGTAGCTGATCATGATACAGAAACAATGATGGTGTCGAGAACCAGCAACATCTGAGTAGCGTCATGACACTAACCACTATACCAACTGACCGATTTAGAGAGAAAGAGAGAGAGAGAGAGAGAGAGAGAGAGAGAGAGAAAGAGAGAGAGAAATTAAAGTCAGTTCGTCACGGAAGTGATTGCGTCATAAACTAGAAGTACATTCTTCAACGTATCAACTTCGGGGGCTGCTCAGTGTCAGTTTGTCAATTACCTTGGAAAAACCAACACGAAAGTCATTTAAGTGGACAATAAGACTCGATTTCTGCGGTAGGTATTGGATGCACTGTAGTAACGCTGAGCCTGAAAATAACATTCAACCTTGATGTTTCCACCCGAGTATTGTCAGTTGACTTACCAACGTGTTATTTTAACTATGTAACATTCTTTGAATAAGTGCCAATTACCAGTACCAAACATAATACTAAATAGTTATCATTATGCTCCAGTAATGCAATGGGCAATGTCAGGAAAAAGCGAGTGTGACTAGTTTAGTTTTGATTATTTGTTTAATCCCATTGTTGCTTACACGACAAGCTACGAGCTGGCTACAGTTTGTATCTTCGACGAAAACTAGAGCGTCACTGTGATTGGAGCTTAGTACCAAGGTTAGCTTACTATTGTAATTGTACTAGCCTTCAAGATTATATAGTTACGCCAGTTGCGGAAATTTTAAGCTTCATTGAATTATAAAGTTTTTATTGGAGATTTCACTTTTGATACTGCCTAAATTTACCGAGTAATTCTGCCTAAATTTGAGGGAAGGTCTTTGTGTTGTCTTATTTTAAATTGTTTTAATGTGCCATTGAAGTTGACCTGAGTTGTTAATTGATTTCAGTTTTCCTGTTAAAATATTCCGTTGAAATTGTGTTATGACAGAGACGACACTTGCGTTAGGAAGTGAATAGGCCTATCCATACCATCTGATTAATAACATGGTCATGTAACTTACGAAATAACCTATTTTGATGGCAGTGAAAGAATGTGAGCTACATTACATCTTAAGTTAGTGGATAATGGCTTTTAATGCTGTAAAGGCAGTTTGTTTAATGTCTGCCTGTGGTGCAAGGGAACAAGACTAGTGCGTGATAAAGAACGTATTTTAACACCTTGCAGTCACATTATTGTTAAACTCTGAAAGGAGGCTACCCATAAGATGTTTATGTAGAACCATCATTTGATTACATTATAAGTGATAGCTCAAGGAGTATCGCTATGAAATCTAAGATTATGAAATATGATGTATACTGAACTGGAATCCTTCTTGCTCTCTTTGTGAAGAGGAATCATTGTCTGCTTATTACGTTTATAATCTTTTGTAGTGTTGCAAGGGCATGAGATTATTTTCAGTGGTCTTGAAAAAATAAAGTAGGCAATCAGTATACATAAGTATACACATACACAAACAGAGAATTTAACCTGTATTTAGTCTTACTTGATTACCCTGGTTACATCATAGATCTCTTATATGTTACGTATTCTCGGATGACTGATAGCTACGAGTGCGTACAGCCAAAGACTGCCTGTGTAATCTATTTTCGCAAGATTTAACGCAATATCAGTGTATATATATATACGATTCATAAAGGGAACAATAATAATAGCATTGCCTTGACCTAAACTCGTGGGAGTGTGTGTGGTCATATAAGCGTTTGATCAGTTGTCAATTAGCCTAGATTGGAAATGGGAATTTACGTTGCCAATATGTAAGTCGTCCAATTATATGACTATCGCAAGTATCAAACTTCACTTTAATAAGACAAACAAGTGCATATACTATTTCATTTTCTAAAATTTATTTTTGCCCGTATTCAGTTACCTTATACGAAATTATGGTTGCTGCAACAAAATTTGCATTCTTAGTCATATAGTTTTCTGTACATTTTTATAAAAACTTATTTTGATGTTTTGTTACTAACTGCCAGCAGTTACTAGGTCTCGACCAGGGATAAGGGGGATTGGGATATAAGTATTATTGGGAATCTAATAAAGACAAAAATGTACCTTGTAAAATTTGTAAACAAGACAAAAGTCATAAGTTGTATCATTACATTATGGAATGTAAAAAATTTGATGGAATCAGAAATGATTCCATTGCAGATCTGTATGAACAAATATGTTTTATAATTAATAATAATAAAATAACTGATTTTATCAAAAAATGTAAGGGAAACCATATTGTATTTTAAAATAGAATAACTGTGTTATTGGGAAAGGGAAAATATAGGAACACTATACTTCCCTTTTGATGTAAATTATCAATAAAATTTTTGAATTGAATTTGAAAAAAAGGGATAAGGGGGTAGGGTAACCGCCCACCCCCATTAAAAATTAAAACCAAGATTGAAAGAACTTCTGCTATTTAGTATAACTGTAATTGGATCAGGATAAGACCAAAAGCTAAAGTCCTTTTTATCATCACAGTCGGAATTCTTCAGGACATTCCTGACAGCAGCATAAGATAATATTGCAACCAACCTTAGCGGTCTGATAAAAGGGGCAAATGATTCCCCACAGCCAATACAAGATCATAGCGAAATCGAGAACGATAGTCGCTCTTAGTGAACACCGGAGCAGCCATTACATTGACTCAGCCCTGCCTCCCCCCCCCCCCCCTACCCTACTCCCCCCTTCCACAACAAATATACACACACACGTACTCCCCTCCCCTTCCTTCCCCTACCACATATACACACTCCTCCCCTCCTTCCTACCCCCCCAATACACACATACACCCCTCCCCTCTCCCTCCACACATACTCATCTCCCTCCTCATTGACACTCCCCACCCCCCCTCCCCCCCAAACCCCACACACAGAACATACACGCTCCCCAGACATACCCCCCACCCCCCACCCCACCCCCAACGCCTCATTCGCGCTGCTATCTTGACCTCCAAATCACTGTCACACGACTTTGCTATTCATAATCCAGCGTGAGATTTATGCCTACTAAACATCCCTGGAAGTATTTTTTTTTTTTTTTATTCCTCTTTTCCATAATGATTTATGGAGAGGAGTCGCTCTTTTCCTCGTTGAGAAACGTATCCATTTTGTGGGGATAATGAAGGCGTCAGTTGCTCCGGATAAAGAGATGAAGTGACTTTGGATGAAGGATGGAGAGGATAATGGAGTTGGAGGTCTATTGTTATTCTAATCGATGCGAAGACATTGGGTAGGATTATTATTATATTAATTATTATTATTATTATTATTATTATTATTATTATTATTATTATTATTAAGAAATTCACAATTCCGTGAAAACAAATTGTTTAAAAATATATCCACAATTATATTATTATATATATAGTATTTTTATTATTATCAAAGTTCTATTGAGGGGACTGTTCAGAATAAGGACTAGACTTCCTTCTTGTTTTAGAATATACTATATTTTATTAGAAATAATTGTTCTGTGCTGTTTAACATGCACATTATTTATTTTTTACATTTTCATCCTAATAAATAAATCATAAATATCCTATCCTACAATTCCTGTATCTTTACCTAAACGCGAAATAACCTTTTTCAGACATTTTCAGGCTCTTCTTTAGATCTTTCCTATCTCCACCCCCCCCCACCCCCCCAACAAGAATAACAACAGCAACAAAATAGTTTATAGAGTAAGCTAAAATTTAGGCCAAGGGCCGGGACCTATGAAGTCATTCAGGGCTGAAAGGGATTGAGAGTAAAAGGGTTTGAAAAGTGGAACAGAAGGAAGGCCTCGCATTTTTACTAAGGAAGAATTGTCAAGGAGAAGGTGGAGAGTAAGGCAGAAGACAGATAATATAAATGGAGGTACACCAAAAGGAATGATGAGGGTTGCAGCTAGGGGCCGAAGGGACGACGCAAAGACCCTTGAGTAATACCTACAGTGCACGGCAGTGGGAGCACCGACTTCACTACACCCCTACGAAGCGAAGTGAGCCTTATAATCAGTCGAATTAGGATCAATATTAATATATCAATGGAGGTCTAAAGAGAGAAAATGCGAATAATTTATTTGTTTTACAGGGAAGAAAAGTCCTTAGTCGGCTGGAAGGGCACAAGGACATAGGATCTCCAGTTGGCCTCTCAAGAGACCAATGAGTCCTTTCGAAAAAGCTCAGGTTGATGTCCAATGACGAACGAGGGAGTTGCAAGGACTCCGCAACAGGTAAACCAAAGCGTCGATTCTCAGGCGAGAGCAGAATTAATTTTTTCCAAAGGATCATCTAGGAAGACATGGAATTTATTCATTCATTTATTTTCGTTCGTTTCTTCGTCTATTTATTCATTTTCTGCGGATACAACGTTTCCCCAGCGGCTCTGTGGCGTGATCGGTATGGTCTTGGACTGCCACCTTGGTGGCCTAGAGTTCGATTCTCGGGCATCCCATTGAGGGGTCAGAGATGTGTATTTCTGGTGGTAGAAGTTCACTCTAGACGTGGTTCGGAAGTCACGTAAAGCCGTTGGTCCCGTTGCTGAATACCCATTGGTTGCATGCAACGTAAAAGCACCATACAAATAAACAATAATGTTTCCCCTGAGAGTCGTGACATTCAGAGGAAAACATAGGCACTATAACTTTGAATGAATGATTCAAGTAAATAATTTATTTTTAATGAATCCTTCTCATTCGGGTCAATCATTTGCTTGCGGCAGTCTTACCCTTAAGTAAACCATGAGAATGAATCGTTCACTTGAGCACCTGACTCATTTATATTTGGAAAATAACGAGGCTGATGTAATCAGTTATTGGAGTTCGTTCACTTGAAGGCATCGCTCATCCTCTTACATAAATCATACATAGGACTGAAAGATTAATTGAAGTCAGGGATTCCCAACCTTTTTATTCTTCTGTAGGACATTTTTATAGAAACACAGTGAATTAATATTGTGATATAATCTTACCATGAAATTTGTTTATGCAGAGTAAAGCTTTGCTTACTTATGATGAAAATAAAAAAAAGAATAGACACGAGGCTGTGCCATCTTAATGCACATTATATACTTCATGTATTGCTTAGTACTGACTATTTTCTCAGATCTGTTGTACCCCCTGAAGCTTACAAATACACCATTGGGGGTACACGTACCCCAGGCTAGGAACCCCTGATTTAAGTGAACGTGTCTTTTCCGATACTTAATATTCAAAGTGGATGAGACATTAGTTAAGAGAAATTATTTGCATAAGTGGACGAATCATAGTTTCAACGCAGTGTTTGCTTTCACGAATGATTCATTTCCCTGAACAAATCATTCATTTGAAGGAATGTTTATACCAGGAAATTGATCATTCATTAAATGAATCAATAAATTTTGAGTATCATTCAAGCAGGTAACTGAATCACACGCGTTAATCTGTTACACAGACACACGATGATTCATTTCTGTGGATGAATCGTCCACCTGGATGAATCTATCATTTGGGTGTTTGCCGGTTATTTATTGTAAATGATTCATATTAGTAAATGAATGATTCACACGAATAATTCTGCGTCATTCGGGTGTGGCGGTTGCTCTAATAAATGATTCAGTCGCGTGAATGAATCAATCACGAGAATGAATCACAGGCGCAAGCTACATGAGGAGTAATGAGTTACATCAAGAGAACAACAACATCATATGCCGCTACGAAGATTCATCTGGGAGAGGATATCATTGGGGTAGCTTCCACCTCCATCATTCTTCCCTCCCCTCCCCCTCTCTTCCCCCTCCCCTTATTCCAACTTTGCCCCCCCCCCCCTCCTCTCTCTTCTCTCTCTCTCTAACGAAGTTGCATTGGTCTCAATATTTTTAGATTCTCAAACACTCTCTCTCTCTCTCTTTAAAAACCAAAAAAAATTTTATCTTTTGCGTTGATATTTGGTCTCTCTCTCTCTCTCTCTCTCATTTCTCTCTCTCTCTCTCTCTTAAATGAATTTCATTTTCTTTTTTGTTACTATTTGGTCCTCTCTATCTCTCTTAAAATCAATTCAATCTTTTTTGCAATACTATTTGGTCCTCCGTCTCTCTCTCTCTCTCTCTCTCTCTCCTCTCACCTTTGACCTTCGGAAGACACCTTGCAGCATACAACGACAACTTCTACCAGAGTAACTCGAGCAAAGCAATCCCTTCAGATGGACTTGACCGTCCCCAAAATTAATATCATTCCAGTGATGGATCGTCCACGAACCACGGGGCGGGAGATATTGCACTCCCCCCCCCCCCCCCCCCGCCTTGTTATACTCTATTATTCCTCTGTACTTTTTTTTGTTTTTTTTTTTTACAAGAAAAACTGAAATTTATTAAAAGCGTTTTCGTGTTTGAGTTAGGAGCAGCTCTCTGGTCGAGTTTGCGTTCTGGTAATGGGATGTTTGTTTGGTTTGGAAAGCAAACACGCTGCTGGTAGCTTTTATAATGGGTGCCAGGTTTGCTTTCACGAAGGCACAATATGAAGGACTTCGTCCGAGTTTGTAACGCACTGAAGTCGTGAGGTTTTAGAATGAGAAGCTGTTTGGCTCTAGCTGCCACATGTATAGATGTTTTTGAATTTCCTTTTTTTCCGTAGAGTTTGTCACGTGATAATGAAAACTCGTTCTGCTGTGAAGTTAAGTAAAGTGCCTCAGTGGCGTGGTCGGTATGGTGTTGGCGTACCACCTCGGTGGCCGCGAGTTCGATTCTCGGGCATTCCATTGAGATGTGAGATATGTGTATTTCAGGTGATAGAAGTTCACTCTCGACGCGGTTCGGAAGTCACGCAAAGTCCGTTGGTTCCGTTGTTGAATAACACTGGTTCCATGCAACGTAAAAACACCATACAAACAAAAAATTAAGCTAGTATACCATAGTTTAACCAGACCACTCACTGATTAGCAGCTCTCCTAGGGCTGGCCCGAAGGAATAGATATTTTTACGTGACTAGGAACCAATTGATTACCTAGCAACGAGACCTACAGCTTATTGTGGGACCCGAACCACATTATATCGAGCAATAAATTTATAATCATCAGAAACAATTTCCTCTTATTCCTTGTTGGCAAAGTGGGGAATTGAACTCGGGACTACAGAATCGGTAGGCGAGCACATATACCGCTCATCCAACGAGAAACTCGTTTGGCTATTGAAACACGATAAGTAATAGGTTGAAAAATGAAGATATCTCAACATATCTATTAATCTCTATGTGGAAATAAAAATTGCATATATTCTGAAAATAACTTTGAGCTGAAACTTTTTTCATCAGTATATATATTTCTATATTTGAAAGCCCAATGCCAGGTTATCGTTTACTCGGGGAGTAAGCCTACAAACTATTTTGTTGTTGGGGGGAGGGGTTGGAAAGGTCTATGGTGGATCATAAAAATTTCTGAAAAAGGTGTTTCGAGTTGAATTAACGATACGAAAATTTTAAGGTAGGATATTTATGATTTGTTGATTAGAACGAAAATGTTAATGAATAAATAATGTGCATGGTAAACACTACAAAAAAAATATTGCTCATAAAGTATGGCGTATTTATTGTAACTTTCGTTGGTGAAGCAAGGCTCAATTTGACCGTAGGGTTTAGCCTGTTTCAAGTTCCGTTAACAATCAGGAATGTAATGTTCACAACTTACGCATGAGGGGAAAACTTGCACGCATCCCTTGTAAGCAGGAGGTCAGATCATGCCTTATTTAATTTCATTTCCTTTTTCCAGAAACTGTTCCTTATTCTCGAGTAGGACACTATTCCAAACCTAAAAACTCAGAAATAATTCATTTTTCCGTCCGTCCCTTTCGAAGCTTTGGAATTTACTTTCTGCCTCTTATAGTATATATATACATTATATATATATATAACTATATATATATATATATATATATATATATATATATATATATATTCAATTTTCCATACAATTCCCCTTATGATGTGATTATGAATCACGAAACGTAGGGCTATACTAGTTGACTTGGAGTTGAAGAACTTTCTGGAGCAGCGGTTCTATGCATCCCTGTCAACATATGTCAGAATGCATCCATCCTCCTCCCCCTCTTCCCCCTGCCCATCCCAAAATTGTCTACCTCGGAAAGGTTCATTTGCCATATAATATACATATAATACTAAAAAATCCTGGTCACAATCTTCCTACTGGAACTCTGAAATTCCCCCCACGGGGATGGGGGGAGGTTCTCCCCCACCACTGGTTGAAACCACGGTTCTAGACATTTTATTATTATTATTATTATTATTATTATTATTATTATTATTATTATTATTATTATTATCATTGGGAGAGTAAATACATAGTAGTATGCATGTTTGGTTTTGTTATTTAAAGCCAAACGCGAATACTGCTGTGGTTTTACTTTCCCATTTATTGACTTATGTGATTATGAGTTTTTTTTTTTTTTTTTATTATTATATTATTATTATTATTATTATTATTATTATTATTATTATTATTATTATTATTATTATTATTATTAAGAGTGGTGTGTAGATTTGCATCTACGCTGCTGAAGTTTCTTGGAAGAACACTATTCATACCGCCGAGCTGAAAGCGTTCTAGAAATAGAAATGAACCGGCATTTTTTGCAGCAGCGGGATTTCTTTCCAGACAGACGTGAAATAGCTTAAAAGGGTATCGATTTCGTTGGCATTAAGCCGCTATTTTATAAAACGAGTATCTATTCGGGGCAGGTCGAAGTTTATGATGCGGTACAAATATATCTCTTTAACTATTATTCCTTAACGATCTGAATATATCGTAGTTTATTCATATGCAGCGGAACACATATATAGGCCAACTCAAGGCCTTAGAAAAATGTACATTTTGTATACGAGTTGTCCAAGAAGGAAATTTTAAATGGAGATTAATTGACTGGTTGATCTCACTGGCGTCATGTATATATATATATATATATATATATATATATATATATATATATATAGATATATATATATATATATATATATATGTATATATGTATATATGTATATATATATATATATATATATATATATATATATATATATATATTTATTTATATAAAGAAATTACAAAAGAATTTCTTGTGACATGCTCGGATTCTAGCGCTAGCAAAATAAAATAAAATAAGTACGTAAAGTAAAAAATGGTTAAAATTACGCCTCTGTTGCAATTATATACATCCCGGTAAGATATTCTTAGTAACTAAAGAAATATGAAGCTATAATTCTATGTGTCTTTTGAGCAAACGGAGATAAAGAACATTAATAATCTATACCAATTTAAGTGCCCTTATTCACAGAAATTTTATACAATATTATTATTATTATTATTTAAATTGTTTTATTTTTGTGGGGGGGGGGGTTATAGTATGGGGCTCCAGGTTGTATCCTGTCTCCTTAGGAGTCAATCACTTTTCTTACTATGTGCGCTGTTATTATTATTATTATTATTATTAATTATTTATTATTATTAGTGTACTTAGGAAGCAGACCCTCTCTCAAGCATACTTTATTAAAGTAATGGCTACTTCAGCAGCATTACACTTGTAGAGATTCTTCTCTATTTTGCGAATAGCGGCTTTTTCAGTGCTACTTAAACAGGCCAGTAGAGCGCCTATAGAGGTCATGGTAAAATACAGGGTCAAAATAGGTGTATATATTTGAATTTTACAGATAAACTATGATACCATAGTCATCAAAGTCATTAACGATTCTCTCTCTCTCTCTCTCTCTCTCTCTCTCTCTCTCTCTCTCTCTCTCTCTCTTTCTTAAAGCGAGCTTTCGTCTGGAGCTGCCAGACATCCGCGGGCTGGGAAGCTGAGGGTGGACTGATCTTGGTGCGGGTGTCCGTCCTCCTTATATCGTGGTTGACAGCAAGGGGTCTGCCCCATGCTTGTCTCCTATTGGCTGGTGGCGGTGAGTCTTCTTGTTTTCATTGGCTGCCTGAGCCAGGTCTCAAGCCACTTTCCTCGAACCGATGGTTGCGTTGCAGCATATCCTGCAGCCGCCTGGACCTCCTAAGCGGCGCTGTAACATTGATGGATGGGCGTTGCGCTACGCTGTGGGACGTCACGGCTACTTTGATTTCCATCGGCTGCAGGAGTAACCACCTCGTTCGGGGGCGGTTGTCATCCATAGAGTTGTCATGATCGGTGGTGTCATTGTTAGTGGCAGGTCTTCTCATACTCGTAGGGAGGAGAAATTCTTCCTGCGTCGTATTCAGTGAAGGTTTTATTTGCTGGATGAGGAGCGCCTCCAGCAGGCGCAACCGACGGGCATCAGGGGCCTTCCCGATGATCTTTGTGTTCTTTATGATGACATCTCGGGAGATGGCCTCGTGATGTTTGGTGCGGGCGTGATTCTTTTATAGCCCCCTCTTGGGCGTGCACGAGAATCTCTTCGACAGTCGCATGGTATCATACCTACGTAGGCGCCGCTGCATTCGCGGACTGGGCATGTATACTGGTACACTACATGCGTCTGCTTCAGGGGTTCTCGTACCTGTGGAGAGGGGTTATTTTTCATAATAAGATCGCGCGTCTCCGATTCTGGTAATATATGATTAAGTCGATATTCTTGGTGTCGTCAGTCGGGGATACATTATCAGAAATAATTTTCTTGATGGCGTCCTCTTCTTCACGGTAATGGGAACTCATGAAGGCTTTGTAGTACAGCTTGATATTATCCTGGGGCGGGGCTGCGGGCTCTCACTACCGTACCATTTCTCCAGGGCTGTGCGGACTTCCTTGCTGATTAATTTATTTGAGTACCCGTTATTCACAAGTACTTGGGAGGCGCGGTCGAGTTCATGGTGAGTGTCCTGCCAGGTCGAGCAGTGGGAGAGGGCCCTCCTGACGAAGGCCCTGACGGTGGTGCTTTTGAATCTGGCGGGGCACTCGCTGTCTCCGTTGAGGCAAAGTCCTAAATTGGTTTTCTTTGTGTAGACTGAAGTACGGAGACCGTCTTCCGTCTTGCTTACAAGGACGTCGAGGAAGGGGAGCCGATCGTCGGAGCTGCATTCGACTGTGTAATTCAGCACACTACACTGCTGAAATGCTTGACGGAGGGCTTCTACCTCATCCTCGGCGTCGACTTGCACAAAGATGTCGTCAATATAACGTCCATATCTGCGGGGTTTGCTGCATTCCTGGCGAAGACCCGTTCCCTCCACGGTGCCCATATAAAAGTTAGCGAAGAGGACCCCCAGTGGGGAGCCCATCGCCACGCCGTCCTTTTGGCGGAACATCTGGCCACGGTGGGTGGAGAAAGGGGCCTTCTTTGTGCATATCTCCAGCAGCGTACGGAGCGAGGCTTCCGGTATGTTATGGTATTATTATTATTATTATTATTACTGAAATCTATGGAGCCAAGACTTTGCTTGCAATTCTTACTATGTACATCACACCATGACTGTTAACGTTCTTTTTGTTATTGTTGCTAGCTAAGACAAGCGAGAATTCATGTATTGACACCTTAATCTTTTACCGTCCCTTCTAATTAGCTGCAGGTAGGCGCTTAATGAGAGTTGCCAACAATGCATTTTCTCGGTTATTGTCGCATCGGCAAACGAAATTACGGGAAATGTTCGTTCTGACACCTTGTCGTTAAATTCAATTAATTCTCAAGGTGTGCTAGATGAACCCCTCGCTCTCTCTCTCTCTCTCTCTCTCTCTCTCTCTCTCTCTCTCGCATCTCCCGGAACTCGCCTTCCGCAAGCCCCCGTGTCACCCGTCTGTCTGCGTCAGTCCAGCTCCCTCGCTCCCACATCTCCCTCCTCTCCTCCTCTCGTGTGAACGAAAGTCTCCAATCTCGTCTCTCTCTCTCTCTCTCTGTCTCATGTTCGCACAGAACATAAAGAGGGCATTAGAGACTCTCTCTCTCTCTCTTTGTGTATACACACACACACACACATATATATACATACATATATATATATATATATATTTAAAAAATCACAGTAGATGCACGTGCCTTTATTAAATAACGCGAATACCACAGGAAAATGGATTAGTCAGATTTCCTGACTATCATTTTCCTGTGTGTATTTCGCTTATTTTATATATATATATAGTTATATATTATTTTAATATTATCTATATATATATATTATATATATATATATATTAATATATATTATTATATATATATATATATATATTATATAGTATATATATATATATATATATATATATATATATATTCTTTAGTCCTTTTTCTTCCTATAATCCATTAATTTTTCCTTCTACCAGTGATCGACTATGATTTTATTATTTCATATTCCTTTGACCTATTTCCAGTGTCTGCAACAAATCGAAACGTCAATATTCTAGAGTGACCGGTGAAGTCCATTTTATCCGTCTGGCCTTCAGTCCACAGACAGCCACAGTCCACGTAAAAAATGTCTGAAGAATCTTTCATGGCTCTGCTCAAGGTAAGGTAACTCTTACTTCTCTTGTATGTATACATTTAGTGGCGTAGATGTTCCTCATTTCTCTCCAAGATCACTTTTGTTTTTTCTTTTTTATTTTATGGTTGAATAGACGCATATTTAAAACACGTAATTCTAGCAATTAGAATACTGGTATCTTATCAAGGGGTCACATGCGAAAAAAAAACGTTTTTACTTGGTCTGTAGAGTTTGTATGAAGTTCAGTCAATGATTTTAAACGTCTTTAGTCGTTGATCCCAGACCTTCTGGCAATTTGTAATGCAGTGTTGCTTAGCATCTCCAAGGATGTAAGAAAAGTGCGTCTTTTCGAATGAGGAAACTATGAAGCTTGAGTACCAGTTGACGTTCCATTTATGTCGAAATGTTTCTTGAAGGTGTCGACGCAAAGTAACAAACGCAGACCTTGATAGTTGTTCGTCGTATGGCATTGCATGTTGTCCAGTTACGTAGCCTTGTTTCAACAGTTCATGAAACATCAGACGAGCAGTTTTATTTCAGAATATGTTATTAAATACGTGACTTGTGGGAGAGGGTCAGACGATAATCGACTATCTGGTAAGGCCGAAGAATGCCCTGGATCCCATCTCTGGAGCAGCTGAACAGGTCAGTCATCTTCCCAGGTTCATGATTGACAGGTAACTTGCTTTAAGCCACGGTATTGTCGGAGGGAATATGCACTGTCATCATTCATGAAACACGACCTCCTTGAATCCAAGGCTCCTCGGTATTATTCATCTCCCAGCTTCATTTCCTGTATCATGGCGTGAGAGGATTATTAATGGATAAGCCCCAGAAACCTCGGGAATTCATCCCCCAAGGACGTGGGCTCCTCCGAAAGAAATCTTCGGAGCCTTTTGTTTTCGATTTCTTCTCTATATAACTCTGCTCTTTAGTATTTTGCGAGAAATCCAGACTATGGAGCCTGGAGATTGTCTTGAAGCCTCCGGAACTCCCAGAAGCCTTCGGAATTCCCAGAAGCCTCCGGAATTCCCAGAAGCCTCCGGAATTCCCAGAAGCTTTCGGAATTCCCAGAAGCCTCCGGAATTCCCAGAAGTCTCCAGAACTCCCAGAAGCCTTCGGAATTCCTAGAAGCCTCCAGAACTCCCAGAAGCCTTCGGAATTCCTAGAAGCCTCCGGAATTCCCAGAAGCCTTCGAAATTCCCAGAAGCCTCCAGAACTTCCAGAAGCCTTCGTAATTCCCTGAAGCCTCCAGAATTCCCAGAAGCCTCCGGAATTCCCAGGTTCCCTACTGTCACTCCGGGGAGGACAAGGAAGATCCGGATAAGAAAGATCCTAGAAGATAGATAAGCGTCTGGGAGAGGTACCTCTCGTCTGAAGTGTAAGGGATTGCCAACGACTTTGTTAACAGGGATTGAAATGAACGTGTCCTTCAATCTACCGTTTGTTACGTTAATGGGTGATCGCCACCTTTCGGTTAATAGCATAATTATATAATTTCATTAAGTGAGTATCACATTCTGTCCAAGTCGTTTATATTTTAATTGTATCTCAGAGACGAGGCAGCTCTATCGGTCCAAGAGCGATACACTAACTTTTTTTTTTAATATGTAAGTTTAATATTTTGTCAAATATCATACACCTCACTGGAATATGATTCTGTATTCGGATAATTTGATGCGTATGAACACTTTTATTTTTTGAGTTGTTTCTTGATTGCTCTGAAGATATTTCACAGATGCACTGCCATGGTAACGGCAGATTTAGATTCCGCACCAGAGAATCATTACATAAGTCGGTAAACGTAGAATGTTTTCCATTTTGGAACAATGTTCTTTTATTCGGACTTTTCTGTGTAGCTGAAAATGTTTTCTTTATTTATTTTTGTGACGCCACGAAGACAGCGACAAAAATGTAATGTTTCCTAAAAGGGAATTTGCATAGTATATTTAATATAGGCCACATTCAAGCAGGCAACTAGACCGACTTAGGAGACTGCATAGGAGCAAATGAGACCCAGATTTTGTGGAAGCGAGATGACTTTCAAATGAGAGAGAGAGAGAGAGAGAGTGAAAAAAAAGATGTTTTGACTTAGGAATTTAAAAGAAGGAAATTCAGCTTCCTGTATTGAGCATATAATTAAACACCTTTTTCCAATGGTTTAGGTTATTTCTTCTGAGTCCCCTGCCCCGTAGTGTTAGTGCCGTCAGTGCGTTTCAGGTGGTGTACCGTATGCATTACTAAAGGGTGTTTGTAGCGTCCTCTTGGCCTTTTAGTTTATGACTGTTCTCTTTTCCTCCTTCCTTCATTTTCTGTCTCTATAACCATTGTTTGTAAGTGCCTGCCATATAAGAAGGGAACGTTTCCATATAGGTAGGGAACATTTTCTTATAAGAAGGGAACGTTTCCATATAAGCAGGGAACATTTTCTTATAAGAAGGGAAGATTTCCACATAAGAAGGGAACATTTCCATAAAAGATGGGAGGGAACATTTCCACAAAAGAGGAGAACATTTCCATATAAGAAGGGAACATTTTCATTAAAGATGGAGGGAACATTTCCACAAATGAAGGTAAGATATATGTAAAAAAAATGGGAGAAAACAATTCCATGTAAGAAGGGCACATCTCCATAAAATAAGGGAACATTTCCATACAAAAGGGAACATTTATATAACAAAATGGGAGAAAACATTTCCATGTAAGAAAGGAACATCTCCATAAAAGATGGAGGGAACACTTCCATAAAAGAAGGGAACATTTCCATAAAAGATGGAGGGAACATTTCCATAAAAGAAGGGAACATTCCCATAAAAGATGGGGGAAACATTTCCACAAAAGAAGGGAACATTTCCTTGTAAAAAAGGAACATTTCCATAAAAGATGGAGGGAACATTTCCAACGAAAGAAGGGAACATTTCCATACAAGAAGGGAATATTTATTCCACAAAAGAAGGGAACATTTATATAAAAAAAATGGGAGAAAACATTTCCATGTAAGAAGGGAACATCTCCATAAAAGAAGGGAACGTTTCCATAAAAGAAGGGAACATTTCCTTATAGGAAGGGAACATTTCCATAAAAAAGGGTACATTTCCTTTTAGAAAGGGAATATTCTATTCTATTCTGTTCTGAACATATGTCAGTGGAGATGAAATCGCTCATAGCAGGACACAACATAGAATCAAGGATTCGCTTCAAAGATCTCAGTGGAATAATAATAAATAATCTGTTTTCTAGGAATGCGACCTACTTTCCACCTACCCGGGGGCCCCCCCCCCTCCCCTACTGCCTGTCTGTTTACTTTATTTCAAAATGTCAGCTCGTAGACTTGGAAAAATAGTCCAAACTGTTGGGAAAAGATATATGTATTGACGCAAATAAGATTAACGATTTTCCAATTTTCGCTCGGCAGGCACAAAAACCTTTCGAAAAATTGTTTTGCGCATGCGTGTTCTCTCTCTCTCTCTCTCTCTCTCTCTCTCTCTCTCTCTGTCTGTCTGTCTGTCTGTTTATACTATAGATATATATATGTTTATATGTGTGTGTATAAAATCATGCATAAATTGCAATTTTAACAAAGTATAATGATCATTTTAACATAATGCAAAGGCTTCATATGGTTTATCTCTATTATATATATATATATATATATATATATATATCTATATATATATAGATATGTGTGTGTGTGTGTGTGTGTGTGTGTTTGTATATATACATATATGCATACATATATATTAAACACACACACACATATCTATCTATCTATCTACTCTATCTATATCTATCTATCTATCTATCTATCTATATATATATATATATATATATATATATACATATATATATATATATATATATATATATAATATATATATATACATATACTATATATATATATATATATATATTATATATATATATATATATATATATAATATAATCATGGAACATATTGGAAATTTTAGTTTTGCCATCAAAGATTGACGGTGTTTCAATATATTGCCAAAGTGCTTCATACTGTTCCGCTCTGATTCGCTCTCTCAGCTGACCTTGTTTTTGGTATAAAGCTTTGTTCATTCAGACTCAGCCTCCCTTTTATCTCTCTCTCCTCCTTTTCTCTCTCTCCCTCTTCCTCTTCCTCTCCCTCTCTCCCTCTATTTATTCTTCCTCGCTCGTTTAATAAAATGGCCATCGCTGAACCTTTGATACCGTTGTTGCAAAAGAGGAAAGTAATCTCTTTATAGAGTTCTATTTGTGCGTTGCCTGTCTCTGATTACGCCAGAACTTAATGTCTGTAACAGGGAAGGATTGCATTCTGTTCTGCAGTAATACGAAGACATATTCGATACATTCACAGGATGTGCCAATAGGTTTTTAATCAATCACTCTAGAGATGGTATTTTGGTATTGAGACCTTAGTAGATCTCTTGTCAGAGTTTGAGTCTTTCTCTCTAATGAGGTGCCCTTTCCTTCAAAGTCCACCACTGGATTTTTTTCCTCTTTCAAAGTCCAAACTTCATTATATTTCAAAGTCCAAATGTGCCTCTTTCATAAAAGTCTAGTCTTCGCTCCAGAGGACCGAAGTTTCGAAGTCCAAAGAAAGCATTCCCCTCTCCTAAGCAAGTCCGACGCCGTTTCTCTTTAAATTCATGTGCATTCCCTTGAAGTCCTCTCCCTTTAAGTCCTCTCCCTTTAGTCCTCTCCCTTGAAGTCCTTTCTCTTGAAGTCCGCTTTCTTAAAGTCCTCTCTCTTAAAGTCCTCTCCCTTGAAGTCCTTTCTCTTAAAGTCCTCTCCCTAGAAGTCCTCTCTCTTACAGTCCTCGCTCTTGAAGTCCTCTCTCTTGAAGTCCACTACCTTAAAGTCCTTTCTCTTGAAATCCTCTCCCTTGAAGTCCTCTCTCTTGAAATCCTTAGTCAATTTTTTTCGAATTCTGGAGTTGTCTCTCAAATCTTGGTGATATCATATTATTATTATTATTATTATTATTATTATTATTATTATTATTATTATATAGTCCTCATACCTAGTAAATTCATACCCACCATTCATCAATTTTTCTATACTGACATTTCAGGGAACTCATAATTCCCATCATGAATTTACCTTCAATGCTCCAAAAGGAGTTGTTTCCAAGGACCTCTTAACATGGAGAGAGAGAGAGAGAGAGAGAGGTAGGTGTTTAATATCTCTGATTTTATATGAGTTGTGTATTAGGTAACCCAGAAATAGTCATGTAAGAACGAGAGAGAGAGAGAGAGAGAGAGAGAGAGAGAGAGAGAGAGAGAACAAGGTTTTTATTATCTCTACGGTTTTATTTAAGTTCTCTGTTAAGCTTTTTATAATTAGTAATTTGGGAACGACATATTTTATATATATCTATTCTGTGCCATTCTTTTCGACAGGGAACTCCATCTTGACACTTGATTTAGATCCCTCCAAGCAGGTCAAAAATGCACTGAAGTTTCCTCGGGGCAATCGAGTTCTCTGTACAGCGTATAATGCTGAATAAAACTCTCAGTCGTGGCCCATGAAACTTTCAGCCCCGGACCGTTGGTGACCTGTGTTGTTGGCACTTAAAGCGGTGCCAGACTCACATTCCTTAAATAAAAAACTACTGAAGCGAGAGGATTGCAATTTGGGGTTTGATGATTGGAGGGTGGATGATCAACATACCAATTTGCAGCCCTCTAGCCTCAGTAGTTTATAAGATCTGAGGGCGGACAGGAAAAGTGCGGACGGACAGACAAACAGACGTCTCAACAGTTTACTTTCACAGAAAACTAAATATAATCAAGCATTATTGGATTTGTTATTCAAAGATTTTCTCCCGGTAATTCCAAGTACTTCTCGTGAGAGGGGGTCATCAAACTACAAATTACCTTATTCTTAAATTTATTCTTAACAAATCCATTGCGATCTCTCTCTCTCTCTCTCCTCTCTCTCTCTCTCTCTCTCTCTCTCTCATAGGTCTCTGAAAATAAAAATCAAGGGCAAAATCTAAAGCATGAATTTTCTGTAATCACCACAAGGTCAGTAACGACCTTGCAACGGCAGTCATTGCAAGTTTGGTAGCGACCTCTATGACATCCGACCTTGCAACGGCAATCATTGCAAGTTCGGTAGCGACCTTTTTGACAGGCGCTGCGTATCTCGACGGGCAAGGACACCTCAAAAGGTCCTTCAGCTTTGCAAAGACAGAAAGATTAGAGTCGCGAGGTAATTGACAATTCGTTCCCGAGTCTGGAAAGCTGATAGACGTTGGGGATTGAGTTGTCGGGCCTTGTTGAGGCGGTGGGGGTGGGGGTCGGGGGGGGGGGGGGGGGGGGGGGGGGGCAGGGGGGGGGGGGGGGGGGGGGGGGGGGGGGGGGGGGGGGGGGGGGGGGCAGGGTGTGGGAGGTGGGATCTGAACGAGTATTAGACGAGGTGGTGGAAGGAAATTAATTATTCCGAGAAAAATTGCTAGGATTTTCCGGTATTGGTTATCATATACAGGGTTTTCCAAAAGGCTGGCATCACAGCGAAAGTAAAAACTATACTCGTTTGGACATTTTCTTTACTTATGAGGAATCTGTTTTATGTTCAAGAGGACGTTATTTACTACTATATATGTACATTTTCAGACGTGTTAAAGGCAAGACCATAGCACAGTTTTAAATAAGGAAGTTATAGTTTTTAATGGGGTCAGACTTTTGCGACACTCTGTAACAATGAAACATCATTTTTACTTAAAAAAATTAATTTCTTTTATTTTGTCACATTTGTCAAGTAAGGTTATTTTTCCCATACTTCAACCCTTCACGAGCACAGATTGTGACGTCATCAATTCCCGGATGTATCAGACGACAGTTTTGATCATGTTTAGTGTTAATTTAAAGTTTGAGGATTTATTCAAATCTATTTTCTTATAGTGCGTTAGTTTATCTTTGTTAATTCGGTTTTAATTTTATTTCTATTATTCTTACTTTGCAAGTTAATGGGCGTTCTTGCGTCCATCCTTTTGATTGTTGTAATAATAATAATAATAATAATAATAATAATAATAATAATAATAATAATAATAAGACGAGTGGCTCAAGAGTGCATGGGAAGAAGGACTGATAAAAGTAGACGAAGACCCAGAAATATACAGAGACAGGAGAATGACAAACAGAACGGAGGAATGGCATAACAAACCAATGCACGGACAATTCATGAGACAGACTAAAGAACTGGCCAGCGATGACACATGGCAATGGTTACAGAGGGGAGAGCTCAAGAAGGAAACTGAAGGAATGATAACAGCGGCACAAGATCAGGCCCTAAGAACCAGATATATCCAAAGAACGATAGATGGAAATAACATCTCTCCCATATGTAGGAAGTGCAATGCGAAAAATGAGACTATAAACCACATAGCAAGCGAATGTCCGGCACTTGCACAGAACCAGTACAAAAAGAGAGGCATGATTCAGTGGCAAAAGCCCTCCACTGGAGCCTGTGCAAGAAACACCAGCTACCTTGCAGTAATAAGTGGTACGAGCACCAACCTGAAGGAGTGATAGAAAACGATCAGGCGAAGATCCTCTGGGACTATGGTATCAGAACAGATAGGGTGATACGTGCAAATAGACCAGACGTGACGTTGATTGACAAAAAGAAGAAGAAAGTATCACTCATTGATGTCGCAATACCACGGGACACCAGAGTTGAAGAGAAAGAAAGGGAAAAAAGGGATAAGTATCAACACCTGAAAATAGAAATGAGAAGGATATGGGATATGCCAGTGGAAATTGTACCCATAATCATAGGAGCACTAGGCACGATCCCAAGATCCCTGAAAAGGAATCTGGAAAAACTAGACGCCGAAGTAGCTCCAGGACTCATGCTGAAGAATGTGATTTCTAGAAACGGCGCACATAGTAAGAAGAGTGACGGACTCCTAAGGAGGCAGGATGCAACTCGGAACCCCACACTATAAATATACCACGCAGTCGAATTGGAGGACTGTGATAAAAAAAAATAATAATAAAAATAACAATAATAATATGCTGGAAACAGTCCTTCTTTCAAACATGTTTTATTGAATATAAAGGCCGAATTTACAGAGTTGATTTTATACAGAATTCTCTCACTTCTTATGATGGACATGAGACAGCTGCTGCTTAGAAATATACCAGTGAGCCAGAGAAGCAAGTCATTGGAAGAATTGAGAGAATTCTGTTTAAGATCAATTCTGTAAATTCTGCCATTATATTCAATAGTAATAGTAATAATAACAAAAATAATAATGAGACATGCAATTTATGAAAACCAAATTTTAGAAGACTCGTAGTAAACAAAATTTTCAGGCGTTCTTCATCCCCCACCCCTCTCTCTCTCTCTCTCTCTCTCTCTCTACTCTTCTTCCTCTCTCTCTCTCTCTCTCTCCTTGCTTGGTGAGTCGTTACCCCGCGTGAAAGTCAGATTAATCAAAACAGATATCACAAGTTTAACATGACGGACGAGAATTTGCAGAATATCTAGGAAAGTGTTCGTGTGAACTATTCACCGGTGATAAAAGATTAGTGTGGAAATAGTTAGGCATAAAAGCGTCTTCTAAGTTAGTTTATCAAGTGTAATACTTAAATAAAATCAGAACAAACGATGGCAGTAAGTTCCCAACTGCGCGGGAAGGGAAACGGTGGGCGTAATTTGGCGTGTCTAGAAGATCGCACAATACGATGAGGTTAGCAGGAAGGGAAACTGCGGCATTATCATCTATTGAAATCAGCAACAGTCCTAACCAAAAAGCTCAAACAAAAGCATTCATAGAATTATTAGAACGGATATAATCCCTTACAATAAACTGGAACAAATTCTAATGAAAACATTCTTGAAAATAATTGAAGAACTTTCCAAATAAAATCCAAGTGGTCAAGAAGAACTCATAAAGAAAACAATTACATTAAACCAACATATTGCCGACAAAGCAAAATGAATAATGGGTAATCCTTGTTGAAATATCCTTAATTGATATGGCATTAGGGAAAAAGAATAGGCCCAAAAAGCATGCCAAAACTGTGTAAGGTTTGGTTATATGCATAGTCAATCCACAAAACCTACAATCGAAGAAAATGTGCTTGCATGGCAACATTCCGACCATCCACAGTTGTGCTGAGGTAATACAAGGATTTGAGGAAAAGATACAAGAATTTTTTGTTCAACATTGTCTATCATGGATAGACAATGTCTTATTAAATCAAGAATTGAACTGGTACAAATAGTTGAGGATGAAGAAGAAGAGGAAGAGGAAGAAGAAAGAAGAAAAAGAAGATAAGAGGAAAACTGGAAGAGAAGTAAACAAAAAATGAAATGACAGAAAACAAAAAAAGAATGGAAAACAAAGAAACAAGATAAAAGGTATGGATTGCAGAGATACTCAATTGATACTACATATGAGGCAAATAAAGCAGCATACCTACGAAGGAAATAAAATTATCGATATGACAACAGAAAAGCAAATCCCGAAGAGCGCTACCCAGAATTCCTATACAATGACGGGAAAGAGGAAAAAAACAAAAAATAGGAACCAAAAGAAGACAAAAATCTGCAACCTTATTGTTTTGAAAAAGAGGGAATTGCAGATTTGGAGAAAGATGGTTACCTACGAAAACAATTCCTAAGATATGTCGAAAACTATGAAATATATTGGTAAATGAAATGTTGCATTACTTAGAATGGATATGGGGATTGATTGGCAGAGATCTGCATCCAGAAAAATTATGTAAAAAAAACCTAAAAGAAGGAAAAGGATGTAAGTTTGACAAAAAATGCCAAATATATGCCACCCTGTTAGCCATGGACTCAAATCAATCAACTAAATAACCCCCCAACCAAGAATAAAAATCCAAATAAGAAAGAAAACAAATAAAGAGAGCAAATCAAGAATATCAGGTAAAAAAGAGGGAAAAGCAAACCAACCAACTGAGATATGACAGGAAGGTTGTCAGCGCAAAAAAATTTCACAAAGCATCAGCTCCAAAAAATTCTTTACTCAAGAGATAATAACTGTATTTATTATGCAAGAAGGAGGATTTGCAAGACGAACGGGAAAAGAAAAGAAGAAAATTTGCAGATTTCAGACAAACAAAATAACATAATTGATGAAGATAAGGAAAATCAAAGATTATGGAAAAGTTGGATTTTTTTAATGTCAGACAATTTCTGGAAATGAAAAAAAAAGATAAACAACATACCAGAACAGGAAAGAGACATGGGAAAAGTACTTATTACTTACCAGGTTATTAAATGAAGGAGAAAACAACGCAAAAACGCCATCATAGCTGATGAACTGCGCATGGGGTTTTAGTTTTACGAGGTAAACTCAAAAAGCAAAAAATAGAGTTACTTAGAAGAACTAACAACCCAAAATGAAAAGGGAAAATAAAAAAAGATATAATGCAATATAAGTGAAAACCTGGTATTCCCAAGGAGACTGGGAATTGATGATCAAATAAAAGGGTTCCAAACTTATTAAGATCAGATAGAAAAAAATAGGAATTCCAAGGGGAAACCCGCAATATATGGGAAAAGGACAAAAAACAAGGTAAAAATATATGAGAAATATAGTAACTCAGGAATGTGAACTAAATAGCGGTTAGAATTTGAATCTGAAAAAATTGATTGTAACATAGAATATATAAGACCTCCATAATACTGAAAGAGTTTGACTTAAATAATTGAAAAAAATTGGAATGATATTATGTAGAAAATCACAAGGACTGGGACTAGTTCTCCCTATCTGGTGACTTCAACCTTTCCACCTTTTCGTAGAATGGAAAGAACGAATAGGAGATTTGTGGTTGTTACTTATACATATCAAAAAACAAAAGAGAGTAATAGTAGTGGCAGAAGATAAAGAGGGCAATTTTGAAAAGCTATTTTAGATATGCTACTAGAATACCAACAATTCAAACAAATAAAAAATCACCTGCCAACAAGAAAGGAAAATACTTTAGACCTAGTATTTGTGAACGAGATGAATTATGGTTAAAGAAATTATAGTTTATAATGCGAATATTTCAGAAACATAAATGTCATAGTAATTAAAAAAAACAGTTCATTCCAAAGCAAGTGCAAAATAGAGATAAGCAAGAAATGAAAAACGTGGGTAAGGATATGGAAAATATCAAACTTCTACAGTAAAAATATAAAAATCGGTTTTCCAGAAATTAATTGAAAGAATTGAAAACCAAACGATTGGGACTAACATTTTCGTTAAGTGATGAACCTAATGGGTTAAATACCGGAGATATTATATTAAAATATTGGAGAAAATAGTGGAAAAATATAAAAAAATACCGAAGAAGAAAAAGTAAACATCATTCATTGGCATACCCAAAGAGACAGAAGGATCTATTGTTCCAGAAAATCAGAAAGTGGAAAAAAGGTCTTGCAAAAGAAAAACAAAAAAAAAATGCCATGGAAAAGTTATAGAAACTAAAAAGTAAGATAGAAAATGCAGAACAAAAGATGTTATACAAATCAAAAGGGAAAACGAAAAACGGGACGTTTGGAAAGAAAAAAACCCTATAAATTTCAAATTCCAAGGCAAAACCCCAAGCTGATTTAATACTTTTCATATGCGAAAGAAGATGAATAAAAGGAAGAATAAAGAAATAGGCCCTCCCCCCTTGAAGAATTGAAGGGAGATTAACGGAATGGAAAAAACAAAAAAAGGAAATTTGCAAAACCATACTGGCAGAACGGATATAAGAGAGAATTCAACCCCTAAGAATAGATAATGAAGATAATGGATATAGAAGTAAGGGGATGAAAAATAGTGAAATATTTTAAGCTGACATAGAAATTAATGAAAGCTGATATTGTGCAGGCTATTAATGAAATTAAAAATGGACGGCTGCTGCCAGGGCCTGATGGAATTCCTGCTATTTTGTTAAAGTTAAACAAAGTAGTTTCATTCTATCGCAAAGCCACTTGCCAAAATATTTAGAAGAGGACAAAAGTGTAGATACAGGCAAGACTTTATGATGAGCACCAAATTAGCATAGATTACCCCATACATTTCAAAAGTGGAGCAAGACTAGAGGCAAGTAAGTTATAGGGCCTGTTGAGTCTAGAACATCACCATATTATGAAAGTGGTATGAAAAGGGTAATGAAGGAAAAATATTAATGAAACATTTAATACAAAAATAATTTGGTTTAATAAACGGACAACATGGGTTTCGTACACCGGAAAACAAAGTACACAAACCCAAAACCCCTGTTTAGTTCCACCGTGAGGGAACATATTCCAAATAAAAATTGAAAAGCGGAAAATTGAAACAGATCGTGGGTTTTAGTTTTAGACTTTGCAAAAGCTTTTTGATAAAGTAGACCCCATAATAATAATTAGGCGGAAGAAAATAGAAAACACAATATCGGGATTCAAAGTAGGAAGATGGTTAAAAGAAATTTTTTTACACCAACAGAAAAACAGATAGTTTTATTGCAAACGACGAAGAAATCGGATGAAGTCAAGGGTAAGGTTTTTAAGAATACCGGCTGTGCCCGCAAGTACGGTGTTTAGCTGCAATACTGTTTGTTATTATGACTTGAAGACATAGAACAAAGATGTGAAGGATTCGGGTAGTGAGTAGTTTCGCAGATGACACAAGAATAAAGTAGAGAAATTACTTGTGATGAAGATAGGAACGCTCTACAAAGAGACCTTTAACCAAAGTATATGATTTGAGGGCAGAGGTAAACTAGGATGGTATTTTAACCCTCGACTAAATTTGAATCAATAAATTTATGGAGACAAAGAGAAAGAAAGCTTATAGCATATTTAAGGAAACCTAAATTAATGAGAACCATCACAAATAAGAAGCAAGTTTAAAGACCTTGGTTGCTTTTGAAATGGGGGGACTGAATAGGTAACTATGTTTATGCAATGATCAAACTAGGCAAACGTCTGGTTGGCAAAATGTTAAAGCACAAAAAATGGGAATGTTGTTTACGGCACTTCGAAACAAGAAAAAGCTGGAACACAAATGATTATGCGTTTATAAAACATATGTTCGTAGTTCCAACTTGGAATATTGCAATATGATAATGGGTTACCCACCACTATCAAAAGGGATATTGCACAAATAAGAGGAGTGTACAAAGGTCCTGTTTTACAGCTAGAATAGAAAGGAAGTTTCCAATGGGAAACCTAGACTACTGGGAAAGACTACAATTCTTAAAATTATTAAAATTAGTCGCTATAAAGGTTTACGCTAGAAAGGAGAAGAGAAACGCTAACATGATCAATTCAGAGGCATGGAAACAGATTAGAAGGAATAGCAGACAAAATATCATTGGAACTAAAAATATCAGAAAGAGGCAAGCAGAGGGTAGATTCAATAGTGCCCAAACCTTAAAACCACAAAAAATACAGGAAAAAAAAGGAAAGCCACAAAAAGCAATGGACATTAATCCACTACACAACCAGCATCGATAAGTGCCTAGACTTCCTATTCAAATGCGTTTGCCAGATCATCTGAGGAAATATATCAAGGAGTGAGCGGTAGATGGTGTTTCAAGAATAAAGCTCGGACAAATATCTAAAACTGCATCCCCTAGGACCATCCAAGATTGGAAGGAAGATGGCAAAATTATACCGGAGATGTACTAGCAAACTCTCTGGTTTTAGGACCATTAGAGGTCCGGCACAACTGGATGGGAGGGCCTGGGGCAACCCGAACAACGATGTACAAGGTTCTGTAAGGTAAGGTCTTCGGTTTTCAAACGTTCTCTCCCTGTTGTCCTCAACAAAACGGCCATCCTATCTCTCTCTATTCTCTCTCTGCTCTATCTCTCTCTCTCTCTCTCGTCCTTCCCCAGTGAAGTCCTACCTACCTAACTAATAGCCTTCCCGGAGTCTAGGTGCCTTCACGTCGCTCCCTCCTCTCTTCTCTCCTCTCCTTCTCCTTTCCGTCCTTTTCAAAGTTTTTCGGACACTTTCTCACCCTGTTTCCTCAACAACCCCCACCATCCCCCCCCCCACCCCCCCCTATCCTCTCTCTCTCCTCTCCTCGTCTCCTCGCATTCATCTCTCCTCCTCTCTCTCTCTCTCTCTCCCCCAGTCCTCCATTGAAGTCCAGAACTAGCAAGCCTCCCTGGAGTCTAAGTGCCTTCCTCTCATCTCATCCTCAGTCCTCCATTCCTCATCTCATTCTTTCCCGTCATCCTCTTCTCTCGATCTCTCTCTCTCTTCCTTCGGTTTTGCAGACGTTCTTCTATCCCCTTGTTTCCTCCAAACAACAGCCATCTCATCTCTCTCTCTCTCTCTTCTATCTCTTCCTCTCGTTCCTCCTCTCTCTCTTCTCTCTCTCTCTCTCACTCAACTAAACAATGACGGGAAAGAGGAAAAAAATAGACAAGAAAGACCAAAATCTGCAACCTTTTGAAAAGAGGGAATTGCCAGATTTGGAGAAAGATGTTACTACCAAACATGCCTAAGGGTATGTCAAAACCTATGAAATATATGGTTAAATGTGCATACTTGAGATGGCTATGGGGAATGATTGCAGAGGAATCCTGCATCCAAAAATATGTAAAAAACCTAAAAGGAAAAGGAAAGGAAAAGGATGTTAAGTTCGACAAAAAATTGCAAATCATATGTCACCCTGTAAGACCATTGAATCATAATTCAAAAATAAATAACCAACCAAGTGAATAAAATCCAAAATTAAAGAAAGAAAACAAATAAAGAGAGAAAATCAAGGAAATATCATGGTAAAAGAAAAGAGAAAAGCAAACCACCCAATGAGATATGCAGAGGGTCAGCAAAAAATTTCAAAGCATCAGCTCCGAACTTTACTCAAGAGATAATAAAACGTATTTATTATGCAAGATAGGATTATTGCAGAAAGAAAAACGGAGAAAATTGGGGGGCAGAGTTTCAGACACAAAATGATAATTATGATGAAGGAAAGATCAAAATTATTATTGGAAAAAGTTGGGATTTTTTAAATGTCAAGAATTTCTGGAAATGAAAAAAGACAACATAACCAAGAACCAGGAAAAGGGAAGACAAATGGGAAAAATACCTTATTATTCCTACCAATATTAAATGAAAGGAAGAAAACACGCAAAACAAACCAATCATAGTGGATGAATTGCGGCAGGGTTTAGTTTAGTTAACGAGGTAAACTCAAAAAGAAAAAATAGAGTACCTTAGGAAGAACTAACCCAAAACTGAAAAGCAAATAGATATAATTTTTTTTTTTTGGGGGGGGGGGAATATAAGTGAAACCTGGTATTCCCAAGAGGACTGGGAATGATGAATCAAAATAAAAAGGGTTCCAAACTTATAGATCAGATAGAAAAAATAGGAATCAAGGGGGAAGGGGGAACCGCAATATATGGGAAAGACAAAAAACAAGGAAAAATATATGAGAAATATAGTAACTCAGAATGTGAACTAATAGCGGTAGAATTTGAATCTGAAAAAATTAATGAACATAGTAATATATAGACCTCCTAATACTAAAGAGTTTGACTTAAATAATTGAAAAATTGGATGATATATGTAGAAATCACAAGGACTGGACTATTCTCCTATCTGGTGACTTCAACTTTCCTTTCGTAGAATGGAGAAACGAACAATAGGAGACTGTGGTTGTACTTATACATATAAAAAAGAGAGTAATAGTAGTGCAGAAGATAAGAGGCAATTTGAAAAGCTATTAGATATGCTACTAGAATACAACATTCAACAAATAAATCACCTGCCAACAAGAAAGGAAAATACTTTAGACCTAGTATTTGTGAACGAGATGAATTATGTTAAAGAAATAATAGTTTATAATGCGAGTATTTCAGATCATAATGTCATAGAATTAACAGTTCATTCCAAAGCAAGTGAAAATAGAGATAAGCAAGAAATGAAAAAGTGGGAAGGATATGGAAAATACAACTTCTACAGTAAAAATATAAAATGGTCAGAAATTAATGAAGAATTAAACAAAGATTGGGATAACATTTTCGTAAGTGATGACATAAGGGTAAATACGGAGATATTATATAAAATATTGGAGAAAAATAGTGGATAAATATATACCGAAGAAGAAAAGTAAACATCATTCATGCATACCAAGAGACAGAAGGATCTTGTTCCAGAAAATCAGAAAGTACAAAAAGGTCGTGCAAAAAGAAAAAAAATGCATGGAAAGTTATAGAACTAAAAAGTAAGATAGAAAATGCAGAACAAAAGATTATCAATCAAAAGAAAATGAAAAACGGACTTGGAAGAAAAAAACCCTATTAAATATCAAGCAAAACCCCAAACTATTATACTCATATCGAAGAAGATGAATAAAAAAAGAATAGAAATAGGCCCTCTGAGAATGAAGGAGATTAACGAATGAAAAAAAGGAAATTTGCAACATACTGGCAGAACGATATAAGAAGAGAATTCACCCCTAGAATAGATAATGAAGATAATGATAGTAAGAGTAAGGGACGAAAATAGTGAATATTTAGCTGACATAGAAATTAATGAAGCTGATATTGTGAAGCCAATTAATGAAATTAAAATGGAGCTGCTGCAGGGCCGGATGGAGTCCCTGCTATTTTGTTAAAGAAAGATAGTTCAATATCGCAAAGCCACTTGCAATATTATTATGACAAAGTGTAGATACAGGCAAGATTTATGATGAGCACAAATTAGCATATATCACCCTACTTTCAAAAAGTGGATCAAGACTAGAGCAAGTAATTATAGGCCTGTGAGTCTAACATCACATATTATGAAAGTGTATGAAAGGGTAATGAAGAAAAATATTATGAAACATTTAATAAAAAATAATTGTTTAATATAGGACAACACGGTTTCGTACCCGGAAAAAGTACACAAACCCAACTGTTAGTCCACCGTGAGAACATATTCAAAAATATGAAAAGCGGAAATGAAACAGATGTGGTTTATCTAGACTTTGCAAAAGCTTTTGACAAAGTAGACATAATATATTAGCAAAGAAAATTAGAAAACACAATATCGTAGATAAGTAGGAAGATGGTTAAAAGAAGTTTTTACACAACAGAAAACAGATAGTTATTGCAACGATGAGAAATCGGATGAAACCAAGGTAATATCCGGTGTGCCACAAGGTACGGTGCTAGCTGCAATATTGTTTGTTATTATGATTGAAGACATAGACAGTAATGTTAAGGATTCGGTAGTGAGTAGTTTCGCTGATGACACAAGAAATAGTAGAAATTACTTGTGATGAAGATAGGAACGCTCTACAAAGAGACCTTAACAAAGTATATGATTGGGCAGAGGTAAATAGGATGGTATTTAACTCTGATAAATTTGAATCAATAAATTATGGAGACAGAGAAGGAAAGCTATATGCATATAGGGGACCTAATAATGAGACAATCACAAATAAAGGAAGCAGTTAAAGACCTTGGTGTGATGATGAATAGGAACATGTTATGCAATGATCAAATAGCCATTCTGTTGGCAAAATGTAAAGCTAAAATGGGAATGTTGTTACGGCACTTCAAAACAAGAAAAGCTGAACACATGATTATGCTTTATAAAACATATGTTCGTAGTCCACTTGAATATTGCAATATGATATGGTACCCACACTATCAAAGGATATTGCACAAATAGAGAGTGTACAAAGGTCCTTTACAGCTAGAATAGAAGAAGTTAAGGACCTAGACTACTGGGAAAGACTACAATTCTTAAAATTATATAGTCTAGAAAGGAGAAGAGAACGCTACATGATAATTCAGGCATGGAAACAGATAGAAGGAATAACAGAAAATATCATGGAACTAAAAATATCAGAAAGAGCAAGCAGAGGTAGATTAATAGTGCCCAAAACTATACCAGGAAAAATAAGGAAAGCACACAGAACATTAATCCACTACGCACCAGCATCGATAATGCAGCGTCTATTCAATGCGTTGCCAGCTCATCTGAGGAATATATCAGGAGTGAGCGTAGATGTGTTTAAGAATAAGCTCGACAAATATCTAAACTGCATCCCAGACCATCCAAAGATTGGAAGATGCAAAACTATACCGGAAGATGTACAAGCAACTCTCTGGTAGACATTAGAGGCGCCTCACACTGAGGGACCTGGGGCAACCCGAACGAACTGTAAGGTCTGTAAGGTAAGGTCTCCTCCAGTGAAGTCCTACCTACCTAACTAGCAGCCTCCCGGAGTCTTATGTGCCTTCTCTCTTTTTCTCTCTCTGTCTCTGTCCTCTGTTTGTCTGTCTGTCTGTCTGTCTCTGTCTCTGTCTGTCTGGTCTTCTCTCTCTCTCTCTCTCTCTCTCTCTCGTTTTCAGACGTTCTCTCCCTGTTTCCTCAACAACGCCATCTCTCTCTCTCTCGTAGTAGCCATCTTGCTTGGTGAGACGTTCCCGCGCGAAGTCAGATTAATCAACAGATATCACGAGTTTAACATGTCTAGAATTTGAGAAATATCTAGAAGTGTTCGTGAACTATCGGTGATAAGATTAGTGTGAAAATAGTAGGATAAAGCGTCTTCTAAGTTAGTTTATCAAGTGAAATACTGTAAATCAGAACAAGATGGCAGTAAGTTCCAACTGCAGGAAGAAATGGCAAAATTTAGCTTGCTTGGCAGATTCGCAATAAGATGAGTAGCAGGAAGGGAACTGGCATTTCTCATCTATGAGATCAGCAACAGTCCTAACCAAAAGATACAAAAGCATTCAAGAGATATATTAGAAGGATATAATCCTTCAAACTGGAACAAATCAACTGAAAACATCTTGAAAATAATTGAAGAAGCTCCAAATAAAATCCAAGTGGTCAGAGACTCATAAAAGAAAATATCATAAACCACATATTCCGACAAAGAAAATGAATAAGGTGAACCTTGTGAATATCCTAATTGATGCATTAGGAAAAAAGAATGCCAAAAAGCATGCAAACTGTGTAAGGTGTGGTATAGCATAGTTAATCCACAAAAACCTAATCAGAAAATGTGCTGCATGCAACATTCCGACCCATCCACAGTGTGCTGAGGTAATGCAAGATATGAGAAAAGATACAAGAATATTTTTGCTCAACATGTCTATCATGGATAGACAATGTTATTAAATCAAGATTGAATGTACAAATAGTTGAGGATGAAGAAGAAGAGGAAGAGGAAGAAGAAGAAGAGGAAAACGGAAGTGAAGTAAACAAAACTGAAATGACAGAAAAAATAAGGAAAACAAAGAACAAGATAAAAGTATGGATGCAGAGATACTCATTGATACTACATATGAGGCAATAAAGCAGCATACTTACGAAGAAATAAATTACGACATGACAACACAAAATAAAAATCCCGAAGAGGCTCTACCCAGATCTACACAATGACGGGAAAGAGGAAAAAAAGAAAAAAAAGACAAAGTCTGCAACCTTTTGAAAAGAGGGAATTGCAGATTTGGAGAAAGATGTTACTACAAACATCCTAAGGTATGTCACAACTATGAAATATATGGTAAATGTGCATACCTAGATGGCTATGAGGATGATTGCAGAGATCTGCATCCAAAAAATATGCAAAAACCTAAAAGAAGGAAAAGGATGTAAGTTCGACAAAAAATGTAAATATATGCACCCTGTAGCCATGAATCATAATCAAATAAATAATCAATCAAGTAAGTAAAATCCAAAATAAGAAAGAAACAAAACAAATAAAGAGAGGAATAAAGAATATCAGGTAAAAGAAAAAAAGCAAGCCATCAACGAGATATGCAGAGATGTCAGCAAAAAATTTCAAAGCATCAGCTCCAAAATTCTACTCAAGAGATAATAACTGTATTTATTATGCAAGAGGATATTGCAGAAACGGAGAAAATTGCAGATTCAGACACACAATAATTATGATGAAGGAAGATCAAATATTATGGAAAAGTTGGATTTTTTAATGTCAGAATTTCTGGAAATGAAAAAAGAACAACATACCAGAACAGGAAAGAGACATGGGAAAATCCTTATTAATACCAATATTAAATGAAGGAGAAAACACGCAAACCATCATAGTGATGAATGCGCATGGGTTTAGTTACGAGTAACTCAAAAAGAAAAATAGAGTACTTAGGAGAACTAAACCCAACCCAAATTGAAAAGAAAATAGATATAAAAAAATATAAGTGAACCTGGTATTCCCAAGAGATGGGAATGATGATCAAATAAAAGGGTCCAAACTTATAGATCAGATAGAAAAAATAGGAATCAAGGGGGAACCGCAATATATGGGAAAGACAAAAAACAAGGAAAAATATATGAGAAATATAGTAACTCAGAATGTGAACTAATAGCGGTAGAATTTGAATCTGAAAAATTAATGAATATAGTAATATATAGACCTCCTAATACTAAAGAGTTTGACTTAATAATAGAAAAATTGGATGATATATGTAGAAATCACAAGGGCTGGACTATTCTCCTATCTGGAGACTTCAACTTTCCTTTCGTAGAATGGAAAGAACGAATAGGAGACTGTGGTTGTACTTATACATATAAAAAAGAGAGTAATAGTAGTGCAGAAGATAAGAGGCAATTCGAAAAGCTATTAGATATGCTACTAGAATACAACATTCACAAATAAATCACCTGCCAACAAGAAAGGAAAATACTTTAGACCTAGTATTTGTGGAACGAGATGAATTATGTTGAAAGAAATAAGAGTTTTATAATGCGAGTATTTCAGACCATAATGTCATAGAATTAACAGTCCATTCCAAAGCAAGTGAAAACAGAGATAAGCAAGAAATGAAAAAGTGGGAAGGATATGGAAAATACAACTTCTACAGTAAAAATATAAAATGGTCAGAAATAAATGAAGAATTAAACAAAGATTGGGATAACATTTTCGTAAGTGATGACATAAGGGTAAATACGGAGATATTATATAAAATATTAGATAAAATAGTGGATAAATATATACCGAAGAAGAAAAGTAAACATCAGTCATGCATACCAAGAGACAGAAGGATCGTGTTCCAGAAAATCAGAAAATGGAAAAAAGGTCGTGCAAAAGAAAAAGAAAATAATGCATGGAAAGTTATAGAACTAAAATGTAAGATAGAAAATGCAGAACAAAAGATTATACAATCAAAAGAAAATGAAAAACGGGACTTGGAAGAAAAAACCCTAATAAATATCAAGCAAAACCCCAAACTATTATACTCATATGCGAAGAAAAGATGAATAAAAGAAAAAGAATAGAAATAGGCCCTCTGAGAATTGAAGGGAGATTAACGAATGAAAAAAAGGAAATTTGCAACATACTGGCAGAACGATATAAGAGAGAATTCACCCCTAGAATAGATAATGAAGATAATGATATAGAAGTAAGGGACGAAAATAGTGAATATTTAGCTGACATAGAAATTAATGAAGCTGATATTGTGCAGCCAATTAATGAAATTAAAAATGGAGCTGCTGCAGGGCCGGATGGAGTCCCTGCTATTTTGTTAAAGAAAGTAGTTCATTCTATCGCAAAGCCACTTGCAATATTATTATGACAAAGTGTAGATACAGGCAAGATTTATGATGAGCACAAATTAGCATATATCACCCTACTTTCAAAAGTGGATCAAGACTAGAGGCAAGTAATTATAGGCTGTGAGTCTAACATCACATTATGAAAGTGTATGAAAGGGTAATGAAGAAAAATATTATGAAACAAACATTTATAAAAAATAATTTGTTTAATATAGGACAACACGGTTTCGTACCCGGAAAAAGTACACAAACCCAACTGTTAGTCCACCGTGAGAACATATTCAAAAATATGAAAAGCGGAAATGAAACAGATGTGGTTTATCTAGACTTTGCAAAAGCTTTTGACAAAGTAGACCATAATATATTAGCAAAGAAAATTAGAAAACACAATATCGTAGATAAAGTAGGAAGATGGTTAAAAGAATTTTTACACAAACAGAAAACAGATAGTTATTGCAAACGATGAGAAATCGGATGAAACCAAGGTAATATCCGGTGTGCCACAAGGTACGGTGCTAGCTGCAATATTGTTTGTTATTATGATTGAAGACATAGACAGTAATGTTAAGGATTCGGTAGTGAGTAGTTTCGCTGATGACACAAGAATAAGTAGAGAAATTACTTGTGATGAAGATAGGAACGCTCTACAAAGAGACCTTAACAAAGTATATGATTGGGCAGAGGTAAATAGGATGGTATTTAACTCTGATAAATTTGAATCAAATATAATTATGGAGACAGAGAAGGAAAGCTATATGCATATAGGGGACCTAATAATGAGACAATCACAAATAAGGAAGCAGTTAAAGACCTTGGTGTGATGATGAATAGGAACATGTTATGCAATGATCAAATAGCCATTCTGTTGGCAAAATGTAAAGCTAAAATGGGAATGTTGTTACGGCACTTCAAAACAAGGAAAACGCTGAAAACACATGATTACGCTTTATAAAACATATGTTCGTAGTCCACTTGAATATTGCAATATGATATGGTACCCACACTATCAAAAGGATATTGCACAAATAGAGAGTGTACAAAGGTCCTTTACAGCTAGAATAGAAGAAGTTAAGGACCTGACTACTGGGAAAGACTACAATCCTTAAAAAATTATATAGTCTAGAAAGGAGAGAGAACGCTACATGATAATTCAGGCATGGAAACAGATAGAAGGAATAACAGAAAATATCATGGAACTAAAAATATCAGAAAGAGCAAGCAGAGGTAGATTAATAGTGCCCAAAACTATACCAGGAAAAATAAGGAAAGCACACAGAACATTAATCCACTACGCACCAGCATCGATAATGCAGCGTCTATTCAATGCGTTGCCAGCTCATCTGAGGAATATATCAGGAGTGAGCGTAGATGTGTTTAAGAATAAGCTCGACAAATATCTAAACTGCATCCCAGACCATCCAAGATTGGAAGATGCAAAATATACCGGAAGATGTACTAGCAACTCTCTAGTAGACATTAGAGGCGCCTCACACTGAGGGACCTGGGGCAACCCGAACGAAATGTAAGGTCTGTAAGGTAAGGTCTCCTCCAGTGAAGTCCTACCTACCTAACTAGCAGCCTCCCGGAGTCTTATGTGCCTTCTCTCTTTTTCTCTCTCTGTCTCTGTCTCTGTTTGTCTGTCTGTCTGTCTGTCTCTGTCTCTGTCTGTCTGTCTCTCTCTCTCTCTCTCTCTCTCTCTCTCGTTTTCAGACGTTCTCTCCCTGTTTCCTCAACAACGCCATCTCTCTCTCTCTCGTAGTAGCCATCTTGCTTGGTGAGACGTTCCCGCGCGAAGTCAGATTAATCAACAGATATCACAAGTTTAACATGTCTAGAATTTGAGAAATATCTAGAAGTGTTCGTGAACTATCGGTGATAAGATTAGTGTGAAAATAGTAGGATAAAGCGTCTTCTAAGTTAGTTTATCAAGTGAAATACTGTAAATCAGAACAAGATGGCAGTAAGTTCCAACTGCAGGAAGAAATGGCGAAATTTAGCTTGCTTGGCAGATTCGCAATACGATGAGGTAGCAGGAAGGGAACTGGCATTTCTCATCTATGAGATCAGCAACAGTCCTAACCAAAAAGATACAAAAGCATTCATAGATATATTAGAAGGATATAATCCTTCAAACTGGAACAAATCAACTGAAAACATCTTGAAAATAATTGAAGAAGTTCCAAATAAAATCCAAGTGGTCAAGAGACTCATAAAGAAAATATACATAAACCAACATATTCCGACAAAGAAAATGAATAAGGTGAACCTTGTGAATATCCTAATTGATGCATTAGGAAAAAGAATGCCAAAAGCATGCAAACTGTGTAAGGTGTGGTATAGCATAGTTAATCCACAAAACCTAATCAGAAAATGTGCTGCATGCAACATTCCGACCCATCCACAGTGTGCTGAGGTAATGCAAGATATGAGAAAAGATACAAGAATATTTTGCTCAACATGTCTATCATGGATAGACAATGTTATTAAATCAAGATTGAATGTACAAATAGTTGAGGATGAAGAAGAAGAGGAAGAGGAAGAAGAAGAAGAGGAAAACGGAAGTGAAGTAAAACAAAACTGAAATGACAGAAAAAATAAGGAAAAACAAACGGAACAGATAAAAGTATGGATGCAGAGATACTCATTGATACTACATATGAGGCAATAAAGCAGCATACTTACGAAGAAATAAATTACGACATGACAACACAAAAGAAAATCCCGAAGAGGCTCTACCCAGATCTACACAATGACGGGAAAGAGGAAAAAAAAGAAAAAAAAGACAAAGTCTGCAACCTTTTGAAAAGAGGGAATTGCAGATTTGGAGAAAGATGTTACTACAAACATCCTAAGGTATGTCACAACTATGAAATATATGGTAAATGTGCATACCTAGATGGCTATGAGGATGATTGCAGAGATCTGCATCCAAAAATATGCAAAAACCTAAAAGAAGGAAAAGGATGTAAGTTCGACAAAAAAATGTAAATATATGCACCCTGTAGCCATGAATCATAATCAAATAAATAATCAATCAAGTAATAAAATCCAAAATAAGAAAGAAACAAATAAAGAGAGGAATAAAGAATATCAGGTAAAAGAAAAAAGCAAGCCATCAACGAGATATGCAGAGATGTCAGCAAAAAATTTCAAAGCATCAGCTCCAAAATTCTACTCAAGAGATAATAACTGTATTTATTATGCAAAGAGGATATTGCAGAAAGGGGCGGAGAAAATTGCAGATTCAGACACAAAATGAATAATTATGATGAAGGAAGATCAAATATTATGGAAAAGTTGGATTTTTTAATGTCAGAATTTCTGGAAATGAAAAAAAGAACAACATACCAGAACAGGAAAGAGACATGGGAAAATCCTTATTACTACCAATATTAAATGAAGGAGAAAACACGCAAACCATCATAGTGATGAATGCGCAGGGTTTAGTTACGAGTAACTCAAAAAGAAAAATAGAGTACTTAGAAGAACTAACCAAATTGAAAAGAAAATAGATATAAAGAATATAAGTGAAACCTGGTATTCCCAAGAGACCTGGGAATGATGATCAAATAAAAGGGTTCCAAACTTATAGATCAGATAGAAAAAATAGGAATCAAGGGGGAACCGCAATATATGGGAAAGACAAAAAACAACCAAGTGGAAAAAAATATATGAGAAATATAGTAACTCAGAATGTGAACTAATAGCGGTAGAATTTGAATCTGAAAAATTAATGAACATAGTAATATATAGACCTCCTAATACTAAAGAGTTTGACTTAATAATAGAAATGGAAAGAACGAATAGGAGATTGTGGTTGTACTTATACATATAAAAAAGAGAGTAATAGTAGTGCAGAAGATAAGAGGCAATTCGAAAAGCTATTAGATATGCTACTAGAATACAACATTCAACAAATAAATCACCTGCCAACAAGAAAGGAAAATACTTTAGACCTAGTATTTGTGAACGAGATGAATTATGTTAAAGAAATAATAGTTTATAATGCGAGTATTTCAGACCATAATGTCATAGAATTAACAGTCGATTCCAAAGCAAGTGAAAACAGAGATAAGCAAGAAATGAAAAAAGGGAAGGATATGGAAAATACAACTTCTACAGTAAAAATATAAAATGGTCAGAAATAAATGAAGAATTAAACAAAGATTGGGATAACATTTTCGTAAGTGATGACATAAGGGTAAATACGGAGATATTATATAAAATATTAGATAAAATAGTGGATAAATATATACCGAAGAAGAAAAGTAAACATCAGTCATGCATACCAAGAGACAGAAGGATCGTGTTCCAGAAAATCAGAAAATGGAAAAAAGGTCGTGCAAAAGAAAAAGAAAATAATGCATGGAAAGTTATAGAACTAAAAAGTAAGATAGAAAATGCAGAACAAAAGATTATACAATCAAAAGAAAATGAAAAACGGGACTTGGAAGAAAAAATACCCTAATAAATATCAAGAAAACAAAACCCCAAAACTATTATACTCATATGCGAAGAAGATGAATAAAAGAAGAATAGAAATAGGCCCTCTGGAGAATTGAAGGGAAGATTAACGAATGAAAAAACAAAAAAAAAAGGAAATTTGCCAAAACATACTTGGCTAGAACGATATAAGAGAGAATTCACCCCTAGAATAGATAATGAAGATAATGATATAGAAGTAAGGGACGAAAATAGTGAATATTTAGCTGACATAGAATTTAAAAATGAAGCTGATATTTGTGCAGCCAATTAATGAAATTAAAAATGGAGCTGCTGCAGGGCCTGATGGAGTTCCTGCTATTTTGTTAAAGAAAGTAGTTCATTCTATTGCAAAGCCACTTGCAATATTATTAAGACAAAGTGTAGATACAGGCAAGATTTATGATGAGCACAAATTAGCATATATCACCCCTACTTTCAAAAGTGGATCAAGACTAGAGGCAAGTAATTATAGGCCTGTGAGTCTAACATCACATATTATGAAAGTGTATGAAAGGGTAATGAAGAAAAATATTATGAAACATTTAATAAAAAAATAATTTGTTTAATATAGGGCAACATGGTTTCGTACCCGGAAAAAGTACACAAACCCAACTGTTAGTCCACCGTGAGAACATATTCAAAAATATGAAGAGCGGAAATGAAACAGATGTGGTTTATCTAGACTTTGCAAAAGCTTTTGACAAGGTAGACCATAATATATTAGCAAAGAAAATTAGAAAACACAAATATCGTGGATAAAGTAGGAAGGATGGTTAAAAGAATTTTTACACAACAGAAAAACAGATAGTTATTGCAAACGATGAGAAATCGGATGAAGCCAAGGTAATATCCGGTGTGCCACAAGGTACGGTGTTAGCTGCAATACTGTTTGTTATTATGATTGAAGACATAGACAGTAATGTTAAGGATTCGGTAGTGAGTAGTTTCGCTGATGACACAAGAATAAGTAGAGAAATTACTTGTGATGAAGATAGGAACGCTCTACAAAGAGACCTTAACAAAGTATATGATTGGGCAGAGGTAAATAGGATGGTATTTAACTCTGATAAATTTGAATCAATAAATTATGGAGACAGAGAAGGAAAGATATATGCATATAGGGGACCTAATAATGAGACAATCACAAATAAGGAAGCAGTTAAAGACCTTGGTGTGATGATGAATAGGAACATGTTATGCAATGATCAAATACCAATTCTTTTGGCAAAATGTAAAGCTAAAATGGGAATGTTGTTACGGCACTTCAAAAACAAGAAAAGCTGAACACATGATTATGCTTTATAAAACATATGTTCGTAGTCCACTTGAATATTGCAATATGATATGGTACCCACACTATCAAAAGGATATTGCACAAATAGAGAGTGTACAAAGGTCCTTTACAGCTAGAATAGAAGAAGTTAAGGACCTTGACTACTGGGAAAGACTACAATCCTTAAAATTATATAGTCTAGAAAGGAGAAGAGAACGCTACATGATAATTCAGGCATGGAAACAGATAGAAGGAATAGCAGAAAACATCATGGAACTAAAATATCAGAAAGAGCAAGCAGAGGTAGATTAATAGTGCCCAAAACTATACCAGGAAAAATAAGGAAAGCACACAGGATATTAATCCACTACGCACCAGCATCGATAATGCAGCGTCTATTCAATCGTTGCCAGCTCATCTGAGGAATATATCAGGAGTGAGCGTAGATGTGTTTAAGAATAAGCTCGACAAATATCTAAGCTGCATCCCAGAGCATCCAAGATTGGAAGATACAAAATATACCGGAAGATGTACTAGCAACTCTCTAGTAGACATTAGAGGTGCCTCACTCTGAGGTAAGGTAAGGTCTCTCTCTCTCTCTCTCTCTCCTCCAGTGAAGTCCTACCTACCTAACTAGCAGCCTCCCGGAGTCTAGGTGCCTTCTCTCTCTCTCTCTCTCTCTCTCTCTCTCTCTCTCTCTCTCTCTCTCTCCTTTCTTTCAAGTTTTCGGACTTTCTCTCCCTGTTTCCTCAACAACACCATCTCCTCTCTCTCTCTCTCTAATGTTCAGGCGTTATATCCACATCTCCTCAATAACACCATCTCTCTCTCCTCTCTCTCTCTCTCTCTCTCTCTCTCTCTCTCTGGGTGCACAGAAAGAGTTTTAGGAAGTGTGTTATTGGACGCTGCAAATCCTTTCATACAATTCGTAACTTGATTAACTCATATCGAGGAAGTTTTACAGCGGAGTTTCCTCCTCTCGCTCGGCTTTCCGAGTTCCTCCCCACCCCCACCTACACCTCACCCTCTCCCTTCCTCCTCCCATTCTGTCTCCTTATTTTTCCTCGTTCTCTGTCCTTTCCTCTTCTTCCTTCCTCTTTTGTTCAAGTTCACCTTCGTACTCTCGCGGCGAAGTCCCGGGGAAGATCGAGCTGAAATTGAGAATTTGTCCGCTTATGATTTTTTCTACATTATTTTTTTTTTATGTGGAAGCATAGTTCCTGGGCGCGCATGATAATAATTATTATTGGATTATTGTTTGATTGATGTTTGATTGAAATTGATGCTTTCACTCCCAAATGTACTACATGTGCAACGTAGTTTTCAACTAATCCAGCACCGCTTTCCATACATTTCCAAACCTGTTAATATCCGTCATTTTATATTACAAGTATTTTCTACTATTGTTTTCGGGTCAATTTGATCAAATACCAATATTCAGCAACATGTTTATAGTCTCTCCTCTCAGAATTACACTACTCTTACTCTAAAGCAGTCATGGATTGTATTTATACATTTTCTAGCTACATCATGATATTTTGTTTTGCTCAATACAAAGGGACGTCTTGATAAATCAATTACCAGATCAGAACATTCAGTTTAAACATTAAAAGAAATTTATCTTGATATCTGCTGGTATTTTATTGTCGATAAACATCGTATGTGTATCGTTGTGCTTTATATATATATATATATATATATATATATATATATATATATATATATATATATATGTGTGTGGTGTGTGTGTGTGTGTGTGTGTGTATATATATGTATTTATATATATACATATATACATATATATATATATATATATATATATATATATATATATATATATATATATATATATATATATGTGTGTGTGTGTGAATATTAATCACATCACCGTGATTCTTATACATGCATTAAGCTACAAATGTCCTTTAATATCCAATTAGCTCTACCTCGGAATTAATATATTTTCATGTTGGTTAACCTAAGGAGAATTTTTTTGTTAATAATGATATCGTCCTCACGTGGGTTCGAACCAGCGCCCAGCGGATAGAAGTCCTGATTTTTCTTTTGTCTGCTGTGCGCTGGTTCGATCCCACGAAAGGACGAATTTATTATCAACTAAAAAATTTCCCTTCGGTTAACGGTTAACATATATGAAAATATATTAATTCCGAGGTAGAGCGAATTGGACGTTAAAGGACATTTGTAGGTTGTTGCATTTATATATATATATATATATATATATATATATATATATATATATATATATATATATATATTACTCACCACGGATCCAACGCCAGGGCATTAGCAATTAGGGCACAAAGGTCATAATAGGAGTTGGAACCTGAATACTTAGACAACAGAGAGTTCTCTCAGAGTTTCTAATTGAAAGGATTCCATTTCTGAATGGATTCCCATCTGAAAGAGATTCCTGGATTCCCATTTGAAAGAGATTCCAGTTCTGAGAGGATTTAAATTATAAGAGGGTTCGAGTTTGGAATTTACGCCAGTTTTGAAATGATGCCAATTTTGAAAGGATTCGGAATCGGAAATAATGAAATTTTGGAAGGGTTCCAATTTTAAAAGTTATGCCCATTCTGAAAGTCTTCCAAATTAGAATGATGCCTGCTTAGAAAGAAAATATGCTAATTTTGAAAAGATTCCAATTTTCAAATTGTGTCCATTTTGAAATGGCACCAATTTTTAAGTGATGCCATTTTGAAATGTTGCCAATAATTAAATGATTCCAAATTGGAAACTGTTCCAATTTTGAAATTATGCCAGTTTTCGAATGTTTCCATTTTCGAAATAATACCAATTTTGAAATAACGCTAATTTTCAAATGATTCCAATTCTGAAATTATTACAAGTTTGAATTCTAAGAAATTCCAATAAAAGGGAATGTAAAGAATTTGTCTTGCTAAAATTTTTGAGTATTTATAAGTAAGAATCTGCTAAACTAATATTCTCTGGAGACTTTCACTTCGTTGGCCCACTCAAAAAAATTAATGCAATAATTAGTATTTATTTAATGTGGATGGGAATAAACGAAATGTGAGTGAAGACATGAGTGAACAGATGAATATTTCAGTAAATACCGAATTAAATAAGTAAGCAAATTACAGTGTGTGCGTGTGTGTGTGTGAGAGAGAGAGAGAGAGAGAGAGAGAGAGAGAGAGAGAGAGAGAGAGAGAGAACTCGCACTGTGAATAATGGGATTATAAATGAGCCAAATTGTTTTCCGAAATGTGCATAGTCTTACACACTCATAAAAACACACATACACGCACCGCGCTCGCGTGCGCGCACACACACACACACACCCACACAGGCGAGAGAGAGAGAGAGAGAGAGAGAGAGAGAGAGAAAGGTGCATGATTCATTTTATCTTTTGTCCCCAGCATTCACCACCAAGCGTTAGAGGTCATTTCTCATTTTCCACTAAAAAAAAATTTAAAAAGTTTCCTTGCGATGTTGTATGAGAGGCATGACATAGCAAAACGAAAGCAAAAAACTGAGGTTCGAATATTGGTCGTCGTAGCGTTTTACAGGTTGTAATACACCTCTCAAAAAAAAAAAATAAAAAATAAAAAAATAAAAACTGGAGGAGTAGGCATCATTTCAGGTGAATTATATTCTCAAGTGGGGAAAAATGAATCCTACCTTTAAATCTTACGTTCTGACCTAGGTTGACTGTTGGGACACGGACTTTGCAACATCCCTGAGCCGTCTGGTGTGAATGGCAGGGGTTCGTAATGATGCCTGACAGACAAAATGAGTTGAAGTCTTTATTCTTCGGTTTCCGTCGGCTCGAAGTAATCCCCTTGAGTGTAGGAGGATGGTACTATCCCTTTCAGATCTGAAGTCAAAGCACCTTCCTACCGGAGCAAGCACGTAAAACAGGTAGTTTTAGGTAGTTTCACCTGAGGCTCTTATTGTCAATCTTAACCTCAGTAGTGTTCACCACAGATGACCGGATTGTTGCCTTCTTCTCGAGTTCATTTACCTTTCTGTTGTTCTTAAGTCTTCGCTAGAGCTGTGTATCTTTGGTGTTAGAAGTTCACTCTCGACGTGGTTCGGAAGTCACGTAAAGCCGTAGGTCCCATTGCTGAATAACCACTGGTTCCATGCAGCGTAAAAACACCATACAAACAAACAAATTAAACTTAAGAGTCTCGCATCTTACAAGAGTGAGTCGACGAAGCGAAGTATATTTTTTATAGAGAGTGGCGTCTCAAAGGTCACCTCAAGTTCTTGAGCATTCCGAAGCCAAAGCCAGACATTTCAGGCCAGGAGGGTGATGTGTTGTACCTGATTGAAGCGTCCTCTTGCCATCATCTCCTCCCTCCTTTTTTGCAGGGCGTGATTTAGGTTCAAATTTGATTCTATCCCGTTCCTTTCTCTTTCTTTCTTTCCTCTGTTGCTCACTCGCCTAAGTGAGTTGTTTTAGCTGAGAGAAAAGTTCTGCGTCGCCATTTATTTTGTTACTTCACGTGTGTCTTTCATCAAGGGCAGGATATCATTTGCCATGAAACACCCTTTGGTCTTAGGCCTCAATGTGACCCAGATTGTTAAGAGTCATTGCGGGCGTCAGTGACGCTTGCATTTTGTTCTCAATAATAACTAGAGCGGAAATTCAAATGTATTTTGTAATCCATTGTTATCAATAACCTTTCCAACGCAGGAAAAACAACCACAGGAGGGTAGAAATTTCCACGTGAATGGAAAGAACAGACTGATTAAGAGGGTTGAATCCTGAGTTGTGTGGGGAGGTCAAGGATGTTCCTAAGGGCTTTACGTGTCTGTAGCCCGCAGTTTATTGACGCTGAGATTAAAACTATTTATGATATTGCCTTGAAACTTAAATACCCAAGGACTTTTGTAGATGTGGCATGGAAAAAGAGCTAGAAAAACATTTTATTCAACTAATGAGAAACTTGAATTTAGTAAGCATAACATTTTAAAATTACCCTATGATGAAAGGTTTTTAGATATTCCTAGAATTTTAAAGCTTTTTAACATAAATGATGTTTTCTGTAATATTAATGTCAAGAGTTTAGTTATAAAAAATTCTCCTAAAGATCTTCCAGATTGCATATATGAAATTCCTTGCAAAAAGTGTGATAAAGTCTATCACGGACAGACCGGTAAATCTCTTTCACAACGTCTCAAACAACATCAATATTCTGTGAGAACTGGGCAAATATCGAATGCATTATTCGTACATATGAGAGATTTAGACCATCCTATTAACTGGAGTCAAGCAAGAGCCTTAATCCCATGTAATGACACAGTTAAAAGGAATATCATTGAACGTTGTTTCATCAAGTCAAATAATGGAAACGTTCTAAATTTAAGTCTTGGTTTATTTAAACTTGATACCTTCATAATGAAAAAATTTGTAGATAATATAAGCAACAAAATTAATATATTCAGTTTTTACATGTTTCGGACTGTACGGATACTTTGTAGTTTCTGTTAGGGTTAAAGCTATGTTTTGGTTTGTGACGGTGTGATATCCGATAATCCTGGATTATCTCTTTATCTTTTACCCTTTTGACAATTAACCATCTGGTATTTTTGATCTGTTGTTTACCTGATAACTTTCTCTCCAATTGTATTTCATTCGTTCCTTGACAATGTCTTAGTAAAGACGAAAGCGCTTGGATTTCTGACTATCATTTTCTTGTGGTATTCGCTTATTTGATGAAGTCACGTGCATCTACTGTGATTGTTTAAGCATATAATATATGTATGTAATATATATTATATATAATAAATATATATATATATATATATATAATTATTATATACATTATATATAAATTATATTATATATATATACATATGATATATGTTATATTATATATATATATATATATATATATATATATATATATAGAGAGAGAGAGAGAGAGAGAGAGAGAGAGAGAGAGACGTCCATTTCCTATGTTGTTATGGTGGCAGAACATCTGCAAACTCTCGGCCATTTTTTTCCCGGCTACGAAATAAAACGATAACGTAATACGTGTCATCGCCTGCCAATATTAACTTCCTGGAAATAACGGCCTAACACGATCTTGGTTTCCTCGACGAAAAACCTGGCCGACACCTCAGTTCACAGAGAGAGAGAGAGAGGAGAAGAGAGAGAGAGAGAGAGAGAGAGAGAGAGAGATTATTTTAAAAATTACACTGTTGAGAATTTGCCAATTACGATCAGAGAGAGAGAGAGAGGTGAGGGGGGGCGGCTTGGCGAGGGGGAAGGCTGGTGGTTGGGTGTCGTATGCTCCTGAAATATCACTGGTCCTGTGAAGTATTTATATTAACCAGACGCATATTAGTTGTACTTAGAAGGATATATAGTATATTATATAAACGTGGTGATAACTGTAATCTTGTTATTCTTTGAGCCTTCCTTCATTAGCGTAAGTGGCCATTTGGTATTTGTGAGATATTACAACTGTATTATTACAACTTTCCGGTGGTTATAGAATGCGGCTTCGAGTGTTAATGATTCCATAAAGTTAAATGGACAACGTATTTGTACACGCACTAATGGCACTATGCAAACAGAAAGAAAATGACGAAAGTATGATTTGTTAAACAGGGAAGGGAGGATAAGTGAGAAAAATCACTGGTAAAACAAACACAAATTGGGCAAAGAATGGGTCACTTAGCGGACAAAACTTACAGTGGCGGTTCGTAAGGTTAGTCTTTACCAAGGCTGAAGTGGTTGCCAGTGATAGGTTTGGAACCCTGGACATAAGTTTAATCTAAGAAGCAAAGAGACTACTTAACTAACATTGTGAAACCAATAACTCAGACAACAATGTGCAAGGCAAAGAGTGAGTTCATCTGTGAAATTTGTGCATAGTGTGTTTTGTGTAAAATGTTTGAAGGAATAAAATGAAGATGTTGGTATACTTCAAATGATCCATCCTGTACTGCCACTTTTTATCCAAGGAAAGTAATTAGATACGTGGGACTCGATTAAAATGTTATAGGGTAAACAACCGAGTGGACTAGCTGCGGCCACCTTGACCGCGTTCGGACACACCTTCAGAACAAGTACTTTAACACGTCCTGACTCCGGAGATGGGCACCAGTCAAGAGCCTCATGTCGTTGTTTACCCTATACGATGTGCTTACAGCAAATAGCCAAGAGATACTTTTGAGAACTGTGTGGATCAGAACAAAGAGCGAATCTTCATACGGTGGAAGAACGTTGTCTTTGGCCATCAAAATAAACGACAGTCCATCTCTGCCCGTGCTTCAACCAGAAACGGACGATTATTCTAGCAAGTACGAGCTAGTTTTGATATTGGGCAAGCATCCAAGCATTAATCTCCGTAGGGCATGAATTCTTTTGTACCTTAATCTGCCCAATAATCTCAATAATCTCAGAGGAACAAAGACTGGTGACTGAATCATTGAGTATATGACTGTTCGGACATTGTCCAGTCCCAAACTGACTTGAAACTCTGTAGTATGGTGGGACTTGAATGCCATTAAACAAACAATTATCGACAATGTCTTCGAGTTCTAATCTGCTCTGCTTTGCTCAACCACAGAGTGACTGAAAAGGGCATGGAGTATCAGTGGAGTTTATGCCCTTACCCAGCCAAAAACTGACCAAATCTTCACGTAGTGCATCTGTTGGGCAAACTTGTCGCGTTCTTCGAGAAACTGAAAGTCACCTTAGGCCCCGTCCACACGGTCGAGCTTTGGTCGACGAACTTTGTCCGATGTGACGTCTGAAGCGGAGAAACAGCGAGAAAAGTCAGAACTTTGCCACGGTTTCTCCGCTTCTGACGCCACATTGAACAAAGTTCGTTGAGCAAAGCTCGGCCGTGTGAACGGGGCCTTAGGCGCACACCGTTGATAACTTCTTTGTAAGAATACGTTACGCAAGTCAGACTTCATTTTCTACTGTGAAGGACAGCCGTCGCTCTCTCCGGCTGATGGTGAGTGTTAAGACAATTCTTATTAGCATTATCGATACTTATCTCGAAGTCAGACATTTTGACGGTTGGGCTTGAGGTTCGCCCTTTCAACTGAAGATTCAGCAATGTGATTTAGCGACAGAGTTCGTGTCTTCTGTTCGTTCACACGGTCGAACAATGTCCGACGGACAAACATTATTACCAATTAACAATTGTCTGTCGGTCTTTACCTTGTGAGCAGAGTAAAATCAGTGGTATACAACCTCATCTGGTATCACTGTTTGTTGCCAGATCTCCTTCCATCGTTTCAACGCTTATGACGTCATCCTGCTTCGCCTATGATATGGTAACAATGTTTGTCCGTCGGACATTGTTCGACCGTGTGAACGCACCCTATTCATTCCAGTCTTGTACCGAAGTTCCATTCTCAGCACGGCCAACGTGGAATCAGAGGAATTTATTTCTGGTGATAGAAATTCATTTCTCGATATAATGGGGTTCGGATCCCACAATAAGCTGTAGGTCCCGTTGCTAGGTGACCAATTGGTTCCTAGCCACGTAAAAATATCTAATCCTTCGGGTCAGCCCTCCTAGGAGAGCTGTTAATCAGCTCAGTGGTCTGGTTAAACTAAGACATACTTGACTTATTCAAGTCTCATTTCATACTGTGTTATGCATTGTCAGTGACATCGGATAACTGAAAATCATCCATATTGTTTATTTAGAGGAACTGTTTGAGATAATTCATTTTCACGTATTTGTCGCACAGTTGTTGCTGAACTGGAATTTCGAACAATTGCTCTCGAACGTTGAGTTTTGCAGCAACTGTTGCCAATGAATAATTTCCGAATGCGTGCTTTGTTACGCCTAATTTCAAGCAATTGTTTCCCAACGTTCATTTCCGGGCGATTGATAGAGAGAACGTTTGCTCTGAATGATCGAGCATTTATGGTCAAGTCATTATCTGGACACGTTTTTTCCCTGGTTAATCATCTACTAAGACTTGGGAATAATATATATGAATGATTTGTCGAAAACGAATAAAGCGTGCTTTCATTGTAATAATTACCGGCGCTACTTTAGTAGGTGGTTTACCTTCGTGTTTCTACGACGTTTCGCTGTGTTTAGTACTAGCCCGTCGGGGGTCAAATGTCCTTGAGTGCATTTTACCACATTTGGTCCCCGAAGCTGGCATAAGGCCAGCTTAATTTCAAACAACAACAACCCTTAGTGCTACTTTAGGGACATTCGAACCCCGACGGGCTATAGTAGATTCACATCAACCGTGCATTTGATGTCTAGGCCCGTCCCTTACGACGCTCCTGATTGGCTGTTGATAAGCCAATAGCAGGGCTGAAAACTCTCAGACTCTCTCAAAAGAGTTTACATCGGCAGCATGTATGTTCCACCTCTCCTGAAAGAAGTATACCTCAGGAGAGGTGGAACATAGAACCTAACCATGTGAACTCTCGAGAGACAGAGTTTCCAGCCCTGTCATTGGCTTATCAACAGCCAATCAGGAGCGTCGTAAGGGACTGGCCTAGACATCAAATGCACAGTTGATGTGAATCTACTATAGTACTAAACACGGGGAAACGGTGTAGAAATATGCATGTAGACCTCCTACCCAATTACCATCATTCGTTACAACTATCGAGAGCAACGATTCCGTCGAAGTTGATATTATCATTTCTCTGTTGCCGTCGTTATGTCACAAGAAACATTTTGTCCACATATTGTTTTGAAAATTATGAATAACGTTTCGTCAGCTCAAATTATACATTTAAAGTCTCCTAAATTCTTTCCCAAGGTTCACTGTATTCGATTTTCTGTGCTTTCAGCTCAATGGCCGTTCTACTTTTTCTCCAGCGGTTATATTCGATGAAACTCCCGTAACTTTGGGTTAAGGTCATCAATCTTTCACAGCCGTTCAAACCGGTCCAAGGTTGAGTAGGATGGTTTTAACTCTCTCTCTCTCTCTCTCTTCCTCTTTCCGTGGGAACTGTGACGCCAGATAGTTTACTACCAGCTGATCATTCAATCAGTAACCCATATCTCTCTCTCTCTCTCTCTCTCTCCATCCGTGGGAACTGTGACGCCAGATAGTTTACTACCAGCTGATCAATCAATCAGTAACCCATATCTCTCTCTCTCTCTCTCTCTCTCTCCATCCGTGGGCGCTGTGACGCCACATAGTTTATTACCAGCCAATCAATCAGTCAGTAACCCACTCTCTCTCTCTCTCTCTCTCTCTCTCTCTCTCTCTCTCTCTCTCTCTCCATCCGTTGGCGCTGTAACGCCACATAGTTTATTACCAGCCGATCAATCAATCAGTAACCGATCTCTCTCTCTCTCTCTCTCTCTCTCTTCCTCTTTCCGTGGGAACTGTGACGCCAGATAGTTTACTACCAGCTGATCAATCA
>NC_087207.1:66777855-66787855 GCF_015104395.2 Macrobrachium nipponense
TGTGACCGTGTGATATCCGATAATCCTGATTATCCCTTTTAATTTTACCCTTTTGATAATTAACCATCTGGTATTCCTGATCTTGTTTGTATCTGAGACCTTCCTCCCCAATTGTACTTTAGTAGCTCCTTGACGATGTCTGAATAAAGACGAAAGCGCTTGGATTTCTGACTATCATTTTCCCGTGGTATTCGCTTATATATATGTATATATATATATATTATATATATATATATATATATATATATATATATATATATATATATATATATATATATATATATATATATATATGCTATATATATATATATATATATATATATTATATATATATATATATATATATATATAAACAAAGGAGTGTGGGTGTGTGTTCCAGCATAACAGAAACGCATACAGGAATTTCGACCAAACTTAGTATACATGACTTACTGTCTTGAAAGAATACTGTCGGGGTAAGACATCACCAGCACCAAAGGGCACCGAAGAGGGGGGGGGTGGGGAGGGGGGAGGTGGTGCGGTGGTGGATGGTCTTTCCTGAGGCGGGGCTGGGTTCTGCCTGTAGCCTGTAGAGTGTAGTCTTTGTAACTAATAAACTCGACGAAATTTATCACGCCCCATTTCTGTATATATACTTAATGTCTGAAAACGAATAATGTGGGGTGGGGGGTGAGGGGTGGGGTCTAAAACATCACCTGCTCCGAGGATGTAGGGATGGGAATTGGGTGACGTAAAATAACGAGAAACAGTGTCTAATCCATACTTTTCGAGGTTGCTGGATGAATGGTGATACTCCGGATGCCATTCAAGTACAAGCTCAGACCCGATAGGATGGGGGGGGGGGGGGGGGGGGGGGGTAGTGAGTGAGAAGGGGTGAAAAATAAAATATAAAAAATGCTTGGCAGTAAATTGAAGCAACTATAAACAGAGAGTAGAGAGAGAGAGAGAGAGAGAGAGAGAGAGAGAGAGAGAGAGAGAGTTTATCGGTTGTCACTTCAAAGTTTTCCAGGGCATGTTGCTTGGGTTGGTCCAAGTAAATATATATATATATAATGATTAATATATATATATTATATTATATATATATTCTATATTACATACAATACAGACGACACATTTACACCACACACACGTCTTTTCCTATGTGTGGAAACAAGGTTACGTTCCCTATTGCCTTACCAAAGTTGGGACCACTCTTACACGCGGAGGACGAGCACCAAGGGGATAATCTCTATACATCTTCGTCCTTTCCATATGGAGAAGGAAAAAACGACGTATTCCTTCGTGGTTTCAAAAGGGATTATTTGCCCTACGTGGTTTCCCTCGGTTCAGATAGATATTTAGTTCTTCCTTCCCGGAGATTTCGGTCTGATTCGTTCCGCGAATTCGGTGGAAAGACGTCAGAATTCCAGGTTCATTGAGAATGCGCCGTTTGGGTTTCTCTTGTCCTCGCAAAATTCAGACATTTGCGAGGCTGGGTGGGATTGACGGTAACGTGTGATTCTCAGGTGAAGTGTGAAGGTAGCTTGCGTTATGGATGGGTTATGTATATATGTATGCACGTGTCTAGATATATATATATATATATATATATATATAGTATTTTTTTATATATATATCCTGTATATGCTCTATATATATATGTATATATATAATATATACACACAGTATGTATGTGTGTATATTATATATATGTGTATATATATATATATATATATATATATATATTGTATATATATATAGCATATATCTATCTATCTATCTAATATATATATATATATATATATAATATATATATATATATTTGTGTGTTATTGTGCAGTATGTTTTCAATGTGCTTCCAATACGCCACAAACATTCATCACATAGAAACGCACTTGGACGTCCTTTTTGAGAACGTTAGTCACCCATCTATCCCACCAACCCGCCCACCTCCCCCGCCCCCCGGCCCCCGCCCCCCCCCCCCCCGCCCCCCCCCCCCACGCCCCTCACACCAAAAGCCCACAGAAGCGTAGTTGTTGTCGCCTTCGAGACTGCAAACAAGATTGCGCGATCTGTCGAAGCCATCAGGACCGGAAATTCAACGTGAACAAGCTGATAGGGGGTCTCTCTCATCTCTCTCTCTCATATGAATGAGTTCAAGACGAACTTGCATCTCTGGCCAGAGTCATTCAGTTATCGGCAGCGGGACACAGGCGCGTGGGGGTCCCATTCATTGTGACCCGTCATCTGCCGAAACTTTGGGGCTCGATTTAGGTTGGGGAGGGGAGTGAGGCTGGTTTCATTCATTCATGCATTCGTTCATTCGTTCATTCATTCGCCTCGACGGGCGAAAGAGGGGCTTGTTCCTACTACAGGTCACTCATCTTTCGACGCGGCGCACAAGCTAGATACCGTGAATGCTTTTTTTGGTTGTTTATTTCATAGATTCTAGAATCTGCAATGAGCTATGTAACCCTGTTGGTTGTTTCGTTGGGTATGTTATAAAAGGACAATATTATTCTTTAAAAAGGAATCTTTGTTTGTATACACACACACACACACACATATATATATATATATATATTATATATATATATATATATATATAAAAAACATCTAATATACATATATATATATATATATATATATAATATATATATATATATATATATAATATATATATATACTATATATAGATATATATATATGGTATATAGATATATATATATATATATATATATAGTATATATATATATATATATATATATGAAATACATAAGATATAAAACAATAATGCTATACAAGCAGCATTACGTAAAGACCAAATGGCTTTGTCCAGTAACACCCGACACTTTCGAACAAAAAGCTGAGGAGATCAGAGACTCCGTTGTTATCACTAGGGAATTATCACATTCGGTTCGGAAAACGCAGAGGTTGTTTCTGGATCCCGAATCTGGCTTCTATGCCTCCCGAATTAAGCTCATTGAACGACGTTGGGGGTGTAAATGAAATGACTATTGACGCATGGCGACATAATGGAATTTTTTAATTGAGGTTCTGGTCCAATTTCGGAGCTAAGTAGTCTCTCTGTCTTTCACTGGTTTCAGTGCTTCGTTCGGTTTCGTTTTTTCTGCGAAATTGTTTATCTATATCTCTGTCCGTCCGTCTATCTGTTTATCTATATCTCTGGCTGTCTGTCTGTCTGTCTGTTTGTCTATCTATATGACTATCTGTTTATCTATGTGTATCTCTGTCTGCATGTCTATCTGACTGATTATCTATATGTTTGTCTGTCTATCTATATCTCTCTGTCCGTCTGTCTGTCTGTTTATCTATATGTTTTTCTGTTTATCTATATCTCTGTCTGCCTGTCTGTCTGTTTATCCATATGTCTATCTGTTTATCTATATCTCTGTCCGTCTATCTGTCTGTTTATCCATATGTTTGTCTATATCTCTGTCTGCCTATCTATCTATCTATTTGTCTCTCTCTCTCTCTCTCTCTCTCTCTCTCTCTCTCTCTCTCTATCTATCTATATATAGATATATATATATATATATATATATATATATATATATATAAAATGCTTGTCTGTCTCCCTATCTATCTGTTTTCCTGCCTCTCTATCTATCTATCTATCTATTTATCTGTCTGTCTACTGTATTTGTCTTTTAATCGACCCTTTCTTGGTTCTTAATTAACATTCATAAGTTGCATCTTTTCTTTGTGCAAGACAACTCATCATCAGTAACGGCTGGAGTCGGTAAATGCATCTTGCAAGTCAATGCAGGCGATAATACACGTAATATGTACTTATATATAGGTAAGGCGTTAGATACAATAACCGTTTGTATATGTAATAGTCATATTAGTTGGAATAAAAGTATGAGTTATTATTTGTCTACATTCTAAAATTGCTTCGAGCCTACTACTGTAGCTTCTTGGGTACCTAAAAAGAGGAAGTGTATATATATATATATATATATATATATATATATATATATATATATATATATATCTATATATGTTGAAAGACCTGGGTTCGATCGTTATGAGTCAGAAATTTTACTATGTATATATATATATATATATATAGTATATATATATTATATATTTGATATACATATATATATATATATGTGTGTGTGTATGTATGTTATGTAATGTATGTACATATTATACATATATTACAGAGAGAGAGAGAGAAGAGAGAGAGAGAGAGAGAGAGAGAGAGAGAAGCTTGTGACAGTTTCATGAGTATCATTTGGTTTAGGCTTCAGTGGCAGGTCTTAAATCACTATATACCCTCTTCAACAAACTTATATGTCATTTCTCAAGTTCCTCTAAGTCATTTCCTCGTTGGTTCGTCCGAATTTCTTTTTATCGATTCCTTTTAAAAGACCCCCCAACCCCAACCTCCCCCCCCCCACCCCGATGCCTTCCCTCAGCATCGGTCATTTGACGCCGTGGTTTTACAGCTCATGAAACAGCGTGGAAATTTAGGAGGGCGTTTCAGGAATTCCTTCTTCGTTTCAGGAATTCCTTCTTCGGGCTACTCAGCTGAATCCTAGGGATGGGAATTCTGGAAACGACCTCCTGCGAATAATAATTTCCTCATTTTATTCTCTTTCTATCTGGCACTCGCTAAATAAAAATAAATTCTTGGAATCGGAATACTGGGAATTCCCGTTTCTGGGGGGATCTCATGAAGGGAGTGGGTCCTTTAATAGAATTTGACACGTCCTTATTATAAATCTGGTGACAAAAAAAAAAAAAAAAAAAAAGATTATAACCTTTCTGAACAATTTGGGTTTCATTCTCGAATTCGGTCTGAGTTACTGCCATCATTATTGATCACTGTACCAACAAAAATGATACTATAAAAATATATATATATATTCACATTAATCGTGCATCTGATGTCTCGGCCAGTCCCTTATGACGCTCCTGATTGGCTGTTGATAAGCCAATGACAGGGCTGGAAACTCTCAGTCTCTCTCGAGAGTTCACATAGGCAGGATTATGTTCCACTTCTGAGGGATACATCTTTCAAAAGTATCCCTCAGGAAGAGTGGATCAGACATCATGCCTATGTGAACTCTCTCTCGAGACTGAGAGGTTCCAGCCCTGCGATTGGCATATCAACAGGCAATCAGGAGCGTCGTAAGGGACTAGGCTAGACATCAAATGCACGGTTGATGTGATTCTACTATAGCCTGTACCGGGAGCTTTCGGGACAGCTAATCAGGGCCACTCCAATGGCCACAGCTTTCTTGTGGTTATAGGAATACAAACTATTTAATGGTAATCTTTTTCCTGTCTATTTTGGCCTCAGGGGCGCGCTCCCTCTGTCGTCACTTAAGGGCATTAAGTAATGAAGTTATAAGGCTTTAATCTTTATAACCGATCATTCAGTGCAGGTTAACGTGGAACCCCAAATGTGAAATAACCTAGTGTTTAACGTGAAATGCCCAATCTTTTCTTTAGTGTAATTTTGACACCAGAATTCTCTGTTGGCAATCTGATATAAGAATAGTCTGTGGCAATCCGCATATCAGATCTCTGTGGCAATCTGATACCCAGAATTCTCTGTTGCAAAATCTTGATATCAGAAGTCTCTGTTGGCATGACAACCAGAATTCTCCTGTGGCATCCTGATTACAGACTTCACTGTTGGCAAATCCTGGTAACAGAATTCTCTGTTGGCAATCCTGATATCAGAATTATCTGTTGGCAATCCTGATATCAGAATTCTCTGTTGGCAATCCTGATACCAGAATTCTCTGTTGGCAAATCTTGATATCAGAAGTCTCTGTTGGCCTGACACCAGAATTCTCTGTTGGCAATCCTGATATCAGACTTCACTGTTGGCAATCCTGTAAAACAGAATGCTCTGTTGGACAATCCTGATATCCGAAATTCTCTGTTGCATCTTGATACAGGAATTTCTTTTTTTCCTCTGTTGGCAATCCGATACCAGAATTCTTGTTGGCAAATCTTGATATCAGAAGTCTCTGTTGGCCTGACACCAGAATTCTCTGTTGGCAATCCTGATATCAGACTTCACTGTTGGCAAATCCTGGTAACAGAATTCTCTGTTGGCAATCCTGATATCAGAATTCTCTGTTGGCAATCGTGATATCAGAATTCTCTGTTGGTCAATCGTGAATATCAGAATCTCTGTGGCAAATCCTTGTATCAGATTCTCTTTGTTGCATCCTGATATCAGAATTCTGTTGGCAAATTGGGTAACAGAATTCTCTGTTGGGAATCCTGATATCAGAATTCTCTGTTGGCAATCCGTGATATCGAATGTTGTTGGCATGTGATATCAGAATTCTCTGTTGGCAATCCTTATATTCAGTGGAAATCTTCTGTTGGCCATCCAGAATTCTCCTTGGTTGGCAAAATCCTGATATCAGAATTCTCTGTTGGCAAATCCTGGTATCAGAATTCTCTGTTGGAAACAAACAAATCCTGATTCGTATCCGAATTCTCTGTTGGCAAATCCTGGGAATCAGAATTCTCAAATGTTTGGCAAATCCTGATATCAGGAATTCTCCATTGGCAAATCCTGGTATCAGAATTCTCTGTTGGCAAATCCTGATATCAGAATTCTCTGTTGGCAAATCGTGATATCAGAATTCTCTGTTGGCAAATCCTGATATCAGAATTCTCTGTTGGCAAATCCTGGTATCAGAATTCTCTGTTGGCAAATCCTGATATCAGAATTCTCTGTTGGCAAATCCTGATATCAGAATTCTCTGTTGGCAATCGTGATATCAGAATTCTAGTTGGCAAATTCCTGATATCAGAATTCTCTGTTGGCAAATCCTGGTATCAGAATTTTCTGTTGGTTGGCAAATCTGATATCAGAATTCTCTGTTGGCAAATCCTGGTATCAGAATTCTCTGTTGGCAAATCCTGATATCAGAATTCTCTGTTGGCAAATCCTGATATCAGAATTCTCTGTTGGCAAATCCTGATATCAGAATTCTCTGTTGGCAAATCCTGATATCAGAATTCTCTGTTGGCAAAATCCAGGTATCCAGATTTTTCTCTGTTGGCAAATCCCTGATATCAGAATTCTCTGTTGGCAAATCCTGATATCAGAATTCTCTGTTGGCAAATCCTGGTATCAGAATTCTCTGTTGGCAAATCTGGTATCAGAATTCTCGTTTTGGCAAATCCTGATATCAGAATTCTCTGGTTGGCAAATCCTTGATATCAGAATTCTCTATTGGCAAATCCTGGTATCAGAATTTCTCTGTTGGCAAAATCCTGATATCAGAATCTTCTGTGGCAATCCATGATATCAGAATTCTCTGTTGGCAATCGTGATATCAGAATTCTCTGTTGGCAATCCTGATATCAGAATTCTCTGTTGGCAATCCTGATACCAGAATTCTCTGTTGGCAAATCTTGATATCAGAATTCTCAGTTGGCAACCCTGATACCGGAATTCTCTGTTGGCAAATCCTGGTATCAGAAATCTCTGTTGGCCTGACACCATAATTCTCTGTTGGCAATCCTGATATCAGACTTCACTGTTGGCAAATCCTGATATCAGAATTCTCATTTGGTAATCGTGATATCAGAATTCTCTGTTGGCAAATCCTGATATCAGAATTCTCTGTTGGCAAATCCTGATATCAGAATTCTCTGTTGGCAAATCCTGATATCAGAATTCTCTGTTGGCAATCGTGTTATTAGAATTCGCTGTTGGCAAATCCTATAATCAAATTCTCCTTGCATCTGATTCGACTTCTGTTGCAAATCTGATATAATTCTCTGTTAGCAATCCGATATCAATTCCTGATAAATCCAGAATTCTCTGTTGGCAAATCCTGATATTCAGATTCTCTGTTGGCAAATCCTGATTCAGTCTGTTGGCAATCGTGTTACTGCTGGCTAATCCTGATATCAGAATTCTCTGTTGGCAATACTGATATCAGAATTCTCTGTTGGCAATCCTGATAACAGAATTCTCTGTTGGCAATCTTGATACCAGAATTTTCTGTTGGCAATCCTGATATCAGAATTCTCTGTTGGCCTGTTATCAGAATTATCTGTTGGCAATCTTGAAATCAGAATTCTCTGTTGGCAATCGTGATATCAGAATTCTCTGTTGGCAATCCTGATATCAGAATTCTCTGTTGGCAAATCCTAATCAGAATTCTCTGTTGGCAAATCCTGATACCAGAATTCTCTGTTGGCAAATCCTGATATCAGAATTCTCTGTTGGCAATCGTGATATCAGAATTCTCTGTTGGCAATCTTGATATCAGAATTCTCTGTTGGCAATCGTGATATCAGAATTCTCTGTTGGCAATCGTGATATCAGAATTCTCTGTTGGCAATCGTGATATCAGAGTTCTCTGTTGGCAAATCCTGATATCAGAATTCTCTGTTGGCCTGATACCAGACTTCTCTGTTAGCAAATCTTGATAGCAGAATTCTCTGTTGGCAATCCTGATATCAGAGTTTTCTGTTGGCAATCCTGATATCAGAGTTTTCTGTTGGCAATCCTGATATCAGAGTTTTCTGTTGGCAATCCTGATATCAGAATTCTCTGTTGGCAATCTTGATACCAGAATTTTCTGTTGGCAATCCTGATATAAGAATTCTCTGTTGGCCTGTTATCAGAATTATCTGTTGGCAATCTTGAAACCAGAATTCTCTGTTGGCAATCCTGATATCAGAATCATCTGTTGGCAAATCCTTATATCGGAATTCCCTGTTGTCAATCGTGATATCAGAATTCTCTGTTGTCAATCCTGATATAACTATTCTCTGTTGCCATTCCTGTTATTAGAATTCTCTGTTGGCATGATAGAATTCTCTGTTGGCCTGATATCAGAATTCTCTGTTGGCAATCTTGATATCAGAATTCTCTGTTGGCAATCCTTATATCAGAATTCTCTGTTGTCAATCCTGATATCAGAATTCTCTGTTGGCAATCTTGATATCAGAATTCTCTGTTGGCAAATCCTGATATCAGAATTCTTTGTTGGCATTCTTGATATCAGAATTCTCTGTTGGCAATTCTGATATCAGAATTCTCTGTTGGCAATCCTGATATCAGAATCTCTGTTGGCAATCCTGATACTAGAATTCCCTGTTGGCAAATCCTGATACCAGAATTCTCTGTCGGCAATCCTGATATCAGAATTCTCTGTTGGCAATCCAGATATCAGAATTCTATGTTGGCAATCCTGATATCAGAATTCTCTGTTGGCAATATTGATATCAGAATCTGTTGGCAATCGTGATATCAGAATTCTCTGTTGGCAATCGTGATATCAGAATTCTCTGTTGGCAATCCTGATATCAGAATTCTCTGTTGGCAAATCCTGATATCAGAATCTCTGTTGGCAAATCCTGATATCAGAATCTCTGTTGGCAAATCCTGATATCAGAATTCTCTGTTGGCAAATCCTGATATCAGAATTCTCTGTTGGCAAATCCTGATATCAGACTTCACTGTTGGCAAATCCTGATATCAGAATTCTTTGTTGGCAAATCCTGATATCAGAATTCTCTGTTGGCAAATCATAATATCAGAATTCTCTGTTGGCAATTGTGATATCAGAATCTCTGTTGGCAATCCTGATAGATACTAGAATTCCCTGTTGGCAAATCCTGATATCAGAATTCTCTGTTGGCAATCCTGATAGATACTAGAATTCCCTGTTGGCAATCCTGATGTCAGAATTCTCTGTTGGCAATCTTGATATCAGAATTCTCTGTTGGCAAATCCTGATATCAGAATCTCTGTTGGCAATCGTGATATCAGAATTCTCTGTTGGCAATCCTGATATCAGAATTCCCTGTTGGCCAATCCTGATATCAGAGTTCTCTTTTGGCAAATTCTGATATCAGAGTTCTCTGTTGGCAATCCTGATATCAGAATTCTCTGTTGGCAATCCTGATATCAGAATTCTCTGTAGGCCTGTTATCAGAATTATCTGTTGGCAATCTTGAAATCAGAATTCTCTGTTGGCAATCGTGATATCAG
>NC_087207.1:66792855-66805355 GCF_015104395.2 Macrobrachium nipponense
CTGATTGGAAAATGCGTTGCGCTCAAATCCGATATTGGAATAGGGCGGTTTTTTTTATGATATTCGTAGTATTCGGGTGTACTGTTGAATTTGGGGGGGGGGGGGGGGGTGTAATTTGATGATATTTGTACATTTGGAATTGGGGCTGTTTTTATGATATTCGTACTGTTCGAATTGTGGGGGGTAGGGGGGTGGGGGGTTACGGGTTACTTGATGATATTCGTACATTTGGAATTGGGCTGTTTTTGATGATATTCATACTGTTTGAATTGACGGAGGCGGGGGTGGGGGGGGGGGATACTTGCTGATATTCGTACACTTGGCATTGGGCGGGTTTTGATGATATTCGTACTGTTCGATTTTTTTTTTTTGGGGGGGGGAGTTACTTGATGATATTAGTACATTTGGAATTGGGATGTTTATTTTAAGATATTCGTACCTCTAGAATTGGGGGGTTTTGATGATATTCATACTTTTGGAATTGGGTGTTTTGATGATATTCATAACCTAGGAATTGGGTTTTTTTTTATGATATTCATACTTTTGGAATTGGCGGATGTATGTATTTGATAACATTCGTAATTTTGAAACGGGTGTATTTGATTGATAATATTCGAACTTTTTTTTGTGGTGTATTTGATAATATACTTACTTCTGAAACTGGAGTGTATTTCATAAAATTAAATTCGTTACTTTGGAATTGGGGTGTATTTGAAGACCTTTGTACTTTGGAATATAGGGGAGGGTTATATTTCATATTATTCATACTTGGGAATTAGTGTGTATCCGATGAATTTCGTCTTTTCGGAAATGGGGTGTATTTTTATAATATTCGTACTTAGGAACTCGGACATATTTGATAATATTCGTATTTTAGGAATTGGAGTGAATTTGATAAATTTTGCTCTTTTGGAATGGGGTATATTTTGATAAAATTCAACTTGAAAAAAATTTTGCCTTTTTGGAATTAGGCCGAAATTGATAAGATTCGTCCTTCTAGAATTGGGACATTTTATAAATATTTTATCATTCATTATTTGTAAATAATTAAAAACAGTAACAGGTTGCAATGGGAAATGCTTTTGTAGCGAGAAACTGGGGTGAGCCTAGCTGTGAGGAATTCATTAGGAATTAACGTCGGATGTGCAAAAGACGAAGATGAACAAATTCCCAAATTATCATATCATCACACTCTTAGGATCTCTGCTCCACTTTTTCCATAGCAACTAACTAATAATTTCTCTTCTCCCTCCGGGCTGGACTCCACGTCCCAAGTTTCTCATTTACCCGGTTAGTCATCATTTCGGAATAACACGGACAAAGAGAGAGAGAGAGAGAGAGAGGCTGCGTAGGTTCTGTGTCTGATGGACCCTGACGTCCCACTGAAAATGTTCGACATAGTGAAACATGGCGTAAAATGTACGTAGAGTTTTTCAGAGTTTGGGATCAATACAGCTGATAATTCATCGGTCCGCGAAGCGTCTGTGATAGTCCCACCACTAAACTGCTTTTATTTTTTATTTTTTCTTTGCCTCATTGTGACCCATTGCCACTTCGACCTGACTCGCAGTGCTTGACAATAACCAAACCAGGTTCATAACATTTTAGCCTTTCCAGTGAATGGAAGAGAAATAAGGATGGTCTTGACAGTTATTAAAACACGGCAAGAACACGATGGAAATATGCTCTTGAGAGAGAGAGAGAGAGAGAGAGAGAGAGAGAGAGAGAGAGAGAGAGAGAGAGAGAGAGACCAAATTTATTTATTTTTTAAAGATATTTTACGTTCCCAAGAACTTTGGTTCTTATGATCACTAAGTCTGTTTTCCTATAATCTAAAGGGAGAACACGATAAAGGAATGTGTCAGTTCGTTTCAGTGTACGGTAAAAATAGGAGCATGTGGTGAGTCTCAGTCATTATCTACACAAAAAGGCCAAATCATTTACAAAAAAGGCAACGTTATCCATCAGTGTGCGATAAGCACAGATAGACATAACCACGGAAGACTCAAGTGTCTACTGTGCGGACTACCTCATACAGAGCCCATCATAAATAGTATACTGCAGGATACTGATGATACGCAACGAGACTTGCGCAATGGAGAGCGGCATGAAGATAACGCAGGAGAACTGGATTTTTAGGGCACGAAAGGGAAAGAGATATATATTTATAACTCGATTAAAAACAGGTCACACTCAGGCATGGGGATGTAATGGACGGCCGGGTTCAGTCATGAATGCTTCGGGAACCTGATTCGTCAACGTGCTTGGTTTCAAGTTATTGTTTCGAGTTACTTTGTTGTTGCAGGATATAGTGTCTCGGTGAATAGCCTGTAATACTGTAGTGGCTATTCACCGAATTGAATTGAAAATAGAATTCAGGCCAAAAGCCAAGAACTGGGACCCATTATATCATTAAACGATGAAAGAGATAACAGTTGCACTTTGAATCAATTGTTAGGAGAGCGTGGAAAGGAAGATGGAAGAAAGAGAAAATGAAAGTAGGAACAGTAAGAGGAACGAAAGGAGTCGTTGCAGCGAGGGTCCGAAGGCACGCTGCTAAGACCCTGAAGTTATGCCTACAGGTTACCGCATGAAGTGTACTGACGGCACTAACCCCGTGCGGGGTTCAATTATTTCGTTAAACAGTATTGCAGGGAACAGCATTGTATGCCATCACGTCACTGACCAGGCTCTCGCATTAACCGGTATATATATATATATATATAATATATATATATATATATATATATATATATATATATATATATATATATATATATATACATATATATATGTATGTATATATATATATATATATATATATATATTATATATATATATATATATATATATTATATGTGTGTGTGTGTGTGTGTGTGTATGTATGTATATAAATGTGTGTCGGGAAATATATTTACTTTTATTGTATCATCCTTAGAATATCACATTATAAATAAAACTTTGGGCGAGGATTGCATTTGAAGTTTAACGTCTTCTACAAACACTATCGAGCTCAATTAAATTATTTAAAACTGAAGCATGTCCCTAAACATTTTTAAATACTGGAGAAATGATTTTAATGTCTAATACTACCAACCTTCCTTACACAGTGATAATCCTGAATTATTTCGACATTGCAAGTATTTCAGTATATCATAGTTTAACCACACCACTGAGCTCATTAACAGCTCTCCTAGGGCTGGCCCGAGAGGATTAGATATTTGTACGTGGCTATTAACGGGACTTACAGCTTATTGTGGGATCCGAACTACATTATATCGAGAAACGAATTTCTATCACCAGAAATAAATTCCTCTGATTCCGCGTTGGCCGAACCGAGAATCGAACTTCGGACCACCGGATTGGTAGGCGAGCGCGAAAACCACTGATCTAACGAGGAGCTGTAATCATCGTAAAATTTTATACATCTTGATAATTAGCCGTTGAAGCCAAGTTAATTAATTATTCGAGCCGTTCATGCTTTCTAAAATGCTGCTCAGTGGGATGACGCGCTGAACTGCTGGTATATAAACGATTTCATTTCTTCAAAACTAAAGTCTCTTGATTAATTCCCGGCGCCTTCCGAAGGTCACTCCCCTTCGGAATGAGTAATTCAATAAGGCGCTGCTAACAGCGTCTACTAAGCCACTAATTAGAATCTTAATATAACTTTTTTTTTTTTAGAAGTTGAAAGTTTTCTATAACTCTCAGCTAACGCCTTCCACAAAAGGTCTAATTAGAAGTCTCTCTTGGCGACAAAATCATTAAAGTTGTGATGACGGCTTCCCGGTTTCCTCCACCTTTTTTTTTTTTTTTTTTTTTTTTTTTTTTAATTCAATATTTTGTGATTTGATGTATTTCATCTGTGAAATGGAATTTTTTTAAATGTTTGTCTGAAAGGCTGGCTGATGTATGTACATATGTTTGTATATACATACATACATACATACATATGTAAGTGATTACATAATAAAAAATATGGAATGTTATTCCATATATATAAAAGACTAAAATTAAAGAGGTCAACCAGATTGATTACAGGAATGTGATCAGACCAGAGACGATAAAGTATGTAGGCTAAGATGACGTGCCGTCACCTGTGTTCATTCATTTGTTTTGAAACATTAGTCCAAGCTCCCTGCTTGAGACAAACACCGTGACCTATAGCTCAAGCGGCCTACGTGATTAGTAACTATGTCATCTGATTGTATGTTCGTATGTTCGAGCTACCGTCTGCTTCCTTTATGATTTGTAACCAAGATGGTAGTCAGAATAGAGTTAGCCATCATCATTGGCAGACCTGTACCTCTTTACCTAAGCTTTATCATGTAGAACAGAACAGAATAGGATTAGCCATCATCATGGGCAGAAGCGATCAAGCTATCGTCATTAGAAGACCTGTACAATCCTACTTGATCTTCACCATGTAATCTCAGAGAATATAAGTATTTTTTGTACTTCGTGGTTTGTACTAGAACCTCACATCATTGCCGAATCATCATGAGTTTAACACATCGTCGTAATAACCAAAGAAGATAATACCGACTTCGTAAGTGATCTACAAACCCCAAGACACTCCAATGAATATGGAAGTGCAATACCAACCGACTTAGCGTAAGATTATCGCAAGTCTAACATTACCTCATAGGGCGCCTTATTATACGAGGCAACAGCCCTAATACATACATACATATACATATATATATATATATATTAACTGGAGTCAAGCAAGAGCCTTAATCCCATGTAATGACACAGTTAAAAGGAATATCATTGAATCTTGTTTCATCAAATCAAATAATGAAAATGTTCTAAATTTAAGTTTTGGTTTATTTAAACTTGATGCTTTCATAATGAAAAAAAGTTATAGATAAATATAAGCAACAAAATTAATATATTCAGTTTTTGCTTGTTTTTGGACTGTAAAGATACTTTGTAATTTCGGTTAGGGTCAAATCTGTTTAGGTTTGTGACCGTGTGATATCCGATAATCCTGGATTATCTCTTTTAATTTTTACTCTTTTGACAATTAACCATCTGGTATTCTTGATCTTGTTGTGTACCTGAGACCTTTCTCTCCAATTGTATTTCATTCGTTCCTTGACAATGTCTTAGTAAAGACGAAAGCGCTTGGACTTCTGACTATCATTTTCCTGTGGTATTCGCTTATCGCCCGATTCATATACATACATACATACATATATATATATATATATATATATATATATATATATATATATATATATATATGTATATATATATATATAATATATATATATGTATATATATATATATATATATATATATATATATACATATATATATATATATATATATATATATATATATATATATATATATATATATATATATATATATATATCATACACACACACACACACACACACACACACACACATATATATATATATATATATATATATATATATATATTATATATATATTATATATATATAATGTGAGTGTATGTCGAAATAGGCATTTTCGTCTTATTGTATCTTCATTCTAGAATCATATCGTAAAGGTTATAACTTTTTTTTTTTTATTCATCCAACAACCAGTTACAAAGAGATTCTCAAATAAATGTACAGTGATTTTGGAAGGACGCTTAAATAAAACCGAATAGTGTAATGAACAACTAATTGTCCCTCATGGGTTAATGAAGGCAAGTATCCTTGCATTGGTAATTCCAGCCTTATTATGAGTTCCCTTTTCCCGCATATAACTCATTATTGTCATAGCGTTCTCATACGAGTATGTTATGCGTCTCACTCATTCTGGTCGGTTTCCGAGGGATGAAAATTGTATTTTTAAAGCATGGACGAGATTACTGATAGTTTTGTTTCTGGCCTTTCAAGCCTATCATTTTCTAGTTATATGAAACCACTATGATAAATCAATGGCCAGTAATATAGTCACAGAGAAAAAGAGTCGCAATTTTGGCTAGGAAACAGTCACATTAATTTATGGTGGCCGGTAATAAAGTCACAGAGGGGGGAGGGAATTCACAATATTTCTTGGAGGGCTTTATCTTTATGATATAGCATTTACAGTGTTTTGTTTGTTTATACGGAAATCCCCAACGGGCTTATACTAAACACCCCGCAAAGGTGGGCATATCGAGTTAAAAAAAACCGTGTAGGTCACTATCTAGGAGAGATTATTGTGACTTATCTTTTATTTTTTGCAGTGACTTTTTTCTGTGATTTATTTCCTATGGCATTTTTCCCAGTGCTTTGGTCATAATACAATGATGTCTTTTCTCCTCTTAGAAAAAGAAAAATGTTACGTAAACCATCTCTGATTCGTCATCAATGTTTCTGTGACATGATTACGCAATGGCAGTCGTTCTAATTAACTATTAAAAGTTATGACGAGGTTTCTGATAAGGTTTTAAAAATAGACTTGTTGCACATAGCCCGAAGATTCAATTTGTGACTAAAGACAAGTTTTTGATGATAACATCGCAATGTTGAAGAGTCGACGTTTTTAAAATTAAATTGTAAATATTTTATTTTTAAATAGGGCTGCACTAAAAGATGTTTGTGAACAACATCAAGACTACATTTATAATAAAGAAAAGTCGTTAATAAACGTGGCGATTTAGTTGAAAAAAAGTTTTTAGGTGTTTCGAAAAGGTTTTTCAGATGGTTAAAAAAGTTTTAATGGTAAATTTTTTTTAATGGTTAAAAACTGTTTTAAATGGTTAAAAAAGCGTTTTTTTTCAATGGGTAGACACATTTTTAAATGGTAAAAAGCTTTTTTTAATGGTTAAAAAGTGTTTTATGGTAAAAAAAATTTTAATGGTTAAAATAGTTTTTTAATGGTTAAAACAGTTTTTATGTGGTTAAAATGTTCTTTAAATGGTTAAAAAAGTTCTTTAAATTGTTAAAAAGTTCTTTAAAGAGCCTCAGTAGCGTGATCGGTATGGTCTTGGCCGCGAGTTCGATTCTCGGGCATTCCATTGAAGTGTGAGAGAAATGTATTTCTGGTGATATAAGTTCACTCTCGACGAGGTTCGGAAGTCACGTAAAGCCGTTGGTCCCGTTGCTGAATAACCACTAGTTCCATGCAACGTAAAAACACCATAAAAAAAAAAATTCTGTAAATGGTTAAGTTTTTTAAAATGTTTAAAAAAGATTTTTAAAAGGTTAAAACAGTTTATTAGATGGTTAAAATATTTTTCCAGAACATTTTGTTGTTTAAGGCCCATATAGTTAGAAAGGAAAACTATATTAAAATGAGCATTATCCAAAATTTCAAAGTTCCCAATAAACCAGTAAGCATTATGTTACTCATGATTGACACCGCAGTACGTAAGGTGTCAATGAACAGTCTCTCTCTCTCTCTCTCTCTCTCTCTCTCTCTCTCTCTCTCTCTCTCTCTCATTCTTTTCCCAACCTACAACATTTGCTGTCATTGAACACCAGCCCGTCTGCCGGTCATTTGTCCGAATTTTTCTTCTCCCTGTCGTTGATGATTCTCACTTACGTCATTACATCTCTTTATCAACGGAATGACAAATTGCTTTGCATGTCCCGTCTTCGGTAAAGCTTCATCGATCCCCAAAGCGCGAGAGAAAACCTATGGAAAGGCGCTGTTAACTCTACGTGAAATGCACTCCGCGTTTGGCGCGTCGATACGTTCTAGTGGGGGGTACGATGACGTCAGAAAATGTCTCGGCTAGCCGTTACCGGGTCCTACATCCTCACCCCCAACCCTTACTCAGAAGCCGTTATTACTTTGTAATGAGTACTCAACGAATAAATGAGAAGCTGAAGAGGTGGAAGGTGGAATTCACCTGTGAAACTAGTTTGAGAAATGGACTGGTGTATAGAGATGAGGGAAGAAAGGTAAAAACGCTGAAGAGAAGAATTTTCTCGGTTGAATCACTTCATGGTTGACGTCATCAGTACAACAACAACACCCCCCCCCCCCAGTGTCGATAGTGTCATTACTTATTTGAATTTAGGAAATTGTTGAAAACTTACCGTTCTTGGCAGTTATATCCACTCTCCAATTTAGGAATTCCATGTTCTGACAATAATTATAAGTTAGTCCTCGTCAGTTCCTCTCGCTTTGGATTTACAAATCCTCTGTGAGATAACGTTTACCGACCTTACAGCTTTTTAAGTCAACTGCAGAAAGCAAATTTTTTTTTTGGGGGGGGGTTTTAATGCGAAACGTTCAGAAAGATCCTCTAAACTTTGGATTTTCAATTTCTCTTCTTGAAAAGTCCCCGTAACTTCATATTTGCAATTCCTGCCTGGGTAAGACAACGTTTACCGAGCCCCGAATCAGAGCGCAAGATCCACATTGTCCCCTGTCGCGCGAGTGTGTATCAATATGTGGCACTAATCCCTTCTTGGACGTTTTGTCAACATTCCTTTCCTGCATGCGAGAGTTTAATTTATGCAAGTGATCTGGAGAGATTAAAAGCTTTGCATAATGGAGACCAAGGTTCGAGGGGGTCCGACATATCTTCACGAGGGAGGTGGCCATGTCAACACAAGGATTCCCGGAAAAGAGAGAGAGAGAGAGAGAGAGAGAGAGAGAGAGAGAGAGAGAGAGAGAGAGAGAGAGAGAGAGAGGATTACTTTCAAGGCCCACTTACCAAAGACGGAAATTATATGCCCAGTCAATGCTCTCTCATTCTTAAGTGGCTTTGAAAGGAACCCTGAAAGCCTGTCTCTCTCTCTCTCTCTCTCTCTCTCTCTCTCTCTCTTTCTCTCACTCTCTCTCTCTAAATAATGAAAACATTTCCCGATAATAATTGACCGGTTAGGATATTAAATAAATGTATGTATGTATGCATATACAAATAAAAAAAATATATATACACACATATATAATGTATGTATATACATTTATGCATATATATTAATATATACATACACATACATATATACACACACACACACTGCATGTATGTATTTATGTATGTATGTATGTATGTATATATAACATACATACACACGTGTGTAATAATACACTGAAAGCTATCTGTGAATCGGCATAAAATTCTTATTTAATTTTGTTGCCAAAATAAGTATAAAATGATAAAAAAAAAGTCCATATAGACCCCGAGGAGTCCTCTTTAATCTGTTACAGCATTCAGCCGTGTTCATGTCAGTCATTAGTTTCCATGTTTTCATGTTGGAGAAAATACCGTCATGCCATTTTTGCCCGAAGTTTATTGCGCAATAAGTGCTAATATCCCGTGTGCCGGGCTTTGTTTTTATGCCCTACGGTTTGCAGCCCCGAGGCATCTAGTAATTGGACTGTCCGTTCGTCTGACTGCCCTCATGCTCGTTTTTCTTGGGCGTTAACGTTTTGATAATGCGTTATATTCATATATATATATATATATGTGTCAATAATATAATATAATATATAATTTATCTATAATATCTATAATGTTGCGAGAGAGGACGCAAGAGAGCGGAAAGAGAGAGAGGAGAGAGAGAGGATCTAAGAGAGCCACTATTTAGTATATATATATATATTATATATATATCCGAATGTCTCTATGTATATTATATATAATATCTATATATATAATATATATATTATAATATATCATCTACTATAAAATATATATATATTATATATCTATAGTATAGCGGAAGAGAGAGAGGAGAGAGATAGAGAAGAAGAGAGAGATAGAGAGAGAGAGAGATAGAGAGACCAATACTTTATCATATATATAGATATTCTAGTATCTATATATGAATATATATATAGTATATATATAAATGAATATATATATATATATATATATATATATATATATATTAATCTATAATCTCGCTCTCTCTCTCTCTCTCTCTCTCTCTCTCTCTCTCACTATATATATATATATATATATATATTATATATATATATATATATATATATAATATATAGAGAGAGAGAGAGAGAGAGAGAGAGAGAGAGAGAGAGAGAGAGAGAGAGAGAGAGAGAGCTTATATTTGCCACATACTCCACTGTTGAGGTCGATGTATATATATATATATAATATATATATATATATATATATATATATATATATATATATATATATATATATATATATATATATATATATATATATATATATATATATATATATATACATATATATAATATAGAGAGAGAGAGAGAGAGAGAGAGAGAGAGAGGTCAGTGTCCACGTAAAGATCCTAGGCAAAGGTCAGGGGTCAAACGAGAAATTGCCTGCGCCGGGGTCATCGTACTTCAAACACATTTCAGGTGCCGGCTTTCATTTGTATACATTAAAAACTCAATATAACAGGAGAAAGTTGTATATTTCGCTCATTTTTCTAGGACAGTTTTCAAGTTCATCATTTTCACTTGCCCTTGATATTAAGGAAACGTCACACAGTTATTTTATTTATCGTTTTAATTTGCAGTTTTTTTTTTGCTAAGTGGATTATACATTTCTGCACTTATTGGTAAATTAAATACCTTTGCATTTTTTTAATTGTATTTTTTAATGTCTAGACTTAGCCCCTATTTATTTTCTCATTTTAGTATATTGTTTTTAAATGCATATGTAACTTGACCCGCCCTTTTTAAAGGAATATGCAATGGTATGTTTCAATCCTTATTTTCCAAAGAGAGGATTTAAATACTTTATAAATTCTGAACATTTGCTGTTATGGAAATACTGCCTTCACTTTAGTCACCTCATTTTGATCAGGTTAACTTCCTGGAAATGACCAGAAATAACTAGCGCCTTTCACAAATCTAGTAAAATTAATTTTGAAGTAACATATTTTCAATGCTACTATTTGGTTTATAGTTATTATGCAGACCCAACTGAGATTAATTCAGCTTTATTCTTTCCTGGGATTTTTTATTTACATACTCAACCCTGAAAAGAATTCTTTCCTTATGCTTGTGTACACACACACACACACACAAACATACATACATACACACATATATATATGTGTGTATATATATGTATGTGTATATATTTATATATATATATATATATATATATATATATATATATATATATATATAATATATATTATAATATATATATATATATATAAATTATGTGTGTGTGTGTATGAATGTATGCATACGTTTGTCATAAAAAAGAATTTCTAGCTGATGTTTTGTATTTCCTAAAAAAATTATCTGTTATTTTATTTCCTCAGTACTACGTAAAATGTGGTTAAACAATACGAACTGGTTTCTTAAACTTTTCGGTTATTTAAATTCTGTTGTTAGGACAGAAAAGTCTCTTTCTTTTCAGCGGATATTAAATTGAATAGAGACCAAAAATGATTTATAGGCTAAAAGGTTTGCGAGAGAGAGAGAGAGAGAGAGAGAGAGAGAGAGAGAGAGAGAGAGAGAGAGAGAGAGAGAGAGAGAGAGAGAGAGAGAGGGGGTCAAAGATCGATGACCGAAGGGTCTCTGTATATAACGATTTCAAGAAGATACCTGAAGCCAGGCATCTCTTCCAAGAGCTTCAATATTGAACTTCAATAGCAGTATGAAATCCTCTGTTCCATTTTTAGTTTTAGTCCAAGATTATTTCTTTCTGTGCGCGGCGATTTTTGTGCTTCAAGAAAAGAATGGCCTAGTTAAAAAGGAAAAAGAAATGAATTCCCAAAGATTTATGATCGGTAATATGTGCTACATAAGATTGTCGGATATCTGAAAGTGAGTGTAGAAAGATGTTCTCCCTGGTGGATGCTCAAAATAAGTGGTTGTGGATATTTCCGTTATTCTTGTAAACTTTTTGAGAGACTCAACATGCTCATTTCGCATTTGATTTATTGATTCGAAAATTCGTTAGATTGCCCCGTAAAACTAAATAATTTTATAGTTCTCAGTTAATATATACTTCTCTGATTTCGGCACATTAAGCTTTCGTTTCACGTTTTTATCTTAATTACCTGGAAATTGATTTCACCCCAGGTGAATTCCCTGCGAGTTTACTTGGCCCCAGGTGAATTTCCCGCGAGGTTTCTTGACATCAGGTGAATTTCCTGCTGAGCCTACTTGACTCCTGATTAATTTCCTGTAATCTTACTTGACTTCAGGTAAATCCCCTGCTAGTGTAATTGATTACAGGTGAATTCCCTGCAAACTTACCTGACTTCGGGTGAGTTCCCTGTACGTATACTTGACTAAAGGTAAATTTCCTGCAAACTTTTTTAAGGCGAATACCCTGCTATCTGACTTGACTTCAGGTGACTTCCCCTGATAGCTTACCTGACTTCAGGTGAAATCCTTGCGAGCTTACCTGACTTCAGGCGAATACCCTGCTATCTTACTTGACTTCAGGTGACTTCCTCTGAGAGCTTACCTGACTTCAGGTGAAATCCTTGCGAGCTTACCTGACCTCCGGTGAAATCCTTGCGTGGTTTCCTGACTTCTGGCGAATTCCCCTGCGAGCTTACTTGACTTCAGGTGAATTCCCCTGAGAGCTTTACCTGACTTCAATTCCCCTGAGAGCT
>NC_087207.1:66810355-66847855 GCF_015104395.2 Macrobrachium nipponense
TACTTTCTTCTTGACTTTGTCAATCAACGTCACGTCTGGTCTATTTGCACGTATCACCCTATCTGTTCTGATACCATAGTCCCAGAGGATCTTTGCCTGATCGTTTTCTATCACTCCTTCAGGTTGGTGCTCGTACCACTTATTACTGCAAGGTAGCCGGTGTTTCTTGCACAGGCTCCAGTGGAGGGCTTTTGCCACTGGATCATGCCTCTTTTTGTACTGGTTCTGTGCAAGTACCGGACATTCGCTCGCTATGTGGTTTATGGTTTCATTTTTCGTATTGCACTTCCTACATATAGGAGAGATGTTATTTCCATCTATCGTTCTTTGAACATATCTGGTTCTTAGTGCCTGATCTTGTGCCACTGTTATCATTCCTTCAGTTTCCTTCTTTAGCTCTCCCCTTTGTAACCATTGCCATGTGTCATCGCTGGCCAGTTCTTTAGTCTGTCTCATGTATTGTCCTTGTATTGGTTTGTTGTGCCATTCCTCTGTTCTGTTTGTCATTCTCCTGTCTGTATATTTGTGGGTTTTCGTCTACTTTTATCAGTCCTTCTTCCCATGCACTCTTATGCCACTCGTCTTCACTGGTTTTCAGATATTGCCCCAGTGCTCTGTTCTCGATGTTGACGCAGTCCTCTATACTTAGTAGTCCTCTCCCTCCTTCCTTTCGTGTTATGTATAGTCTGTCCGTATTTGCTCTTGGGTGTAGTGTTGTGTATTGTCATATGTTTCCTCGTTTTCTGGTCTATGTTGAGGAGTTCTGCCTTCGTCCATTCCACTATTCCTGCGCTGTATCTGATCGTATTTTCGGCGTTGAGTTTTGACTTGAGTATCGCCTTGAATCTCTGCATATATTCTTTCGTGATCGTGTCCTTCAGCTCTTGGTGTTTTATATCCCCTCCTTCCATTATTCCCAGGTATTTGTATCCCGTCTCATCTATGTGTTTGATGTTGCTCCCATCTGGTAGCTTTATTCCTTCTGTCCTTGTTACTTTGCCTTTTGTATGTTGACATTCTGATGCCCCTGATACAATCCTTACAGTCTGGATTAGGGTATCTATTTCCTTGATGCTCTTACCATACAGCTTGATGTCGTCCATGAACATCAGATGGTTATTTCTGTTGCCTCTTTTCTTGAGTTGGTACCCAGCATCCATCTTCTGCAGTACTTTTGGCATGGGAATTATGGCCACTACGAAGAGTAGTGGGGACAGTGAGTCGCCCTGGAAGATCCCTCCTGATATTCACCTCTGCTAGTCTCATTCCATAGCTTGTAAGTATTGTATTCCAGTTGCGCATTGTATTTTTGAGGAAGCTGATGGTGTTTTCCTCTGCCCCATATATTTTCAGGCATTCTATTAACCATGTGTGTGGTATCATGTCGAAGGCTTTCTTATAGTCAATCCATGCCATGCTTAGGTTGGTTTTCCTTCTCTTACTGTTCCTCATTACCATTTTGTCTATAACAGGAGCTGGTCTTTTGTGCCCCTACACTTCCTTCTGCAGCCTTTCTGTTGGTGGGGGATGGTGTTTGTATCCTCTAGGTAGTTTTATAGCCTTTCACTGATGATACCTGTTAGTAAATTCCACATATTATTATTATTATTATTATTATTATTATTATTATTATTATTATTATTATTATTATTATTATTATTCAGAAAAAAAACTCTAGTTTTTATGAAACAAACCTACAAGGGGCACTGACTTGAAATTCAAGCTTTCAAAGAATATAGTGCTCATTAGAAAGTAGTTACAGAAATAGGAGAACAGCGACTCTAAAGATAAAAAAAATATGAATTAACAGAAATTAATAAATGAGTACATAAAAACACGAATAAATTTGTAAAAAAAAAAATGGCCAAACAACTGAAAAGGAACATAGGCACATGAAACACAAAAATATAAGTTTATTTGTAAAAAAAAAATGGCCAAGAGATTGAAAAGGAACATGGGCACATGAATAATAAAAATATAGATAATTTAAAAAAAAAATGGCCGACCGACTGAACAGGAACATGGGCACGTGAAGAGTCAATTCTTTTAACCGTTTATACATGCCACACTCATGCATAATTTACTTGGAAATTGAAATCCCTAACTCATGAAGTCATGAGCAGCTGTAAGCGTCCCGCAGTATGTCAGTGAAATTAGATTGTGTCTAAACTGAATATAGATTCTGAATATATTCAAAACGCAGGTGAAACACTCGTTGTGATTCAGCAGAATTCCATGGCTGCTATTTTGCATATAATCGTCGATATTGGGATGCCCGTTGGTAAATAGTCAGTCTTTTCAAGATTTCGTATGAAATTTTCGTATGGAATTCCACCTTTGGCGTATGGTCAGGCATGTATACATTTGAGAGCTCGTCAATTTCGAGGGAAAAAAAATCTCATTTTATTTGTAAGAGGTTCTCAGGTGTTCAAGGTCGCGTATGGAACTTCACCTTTGGCGTATGGTCTGGCATATACACATTTGAGAGCTCGTCAATTTCAAGGGGGAAAAATTCTCATTTTATTTGTAAGAGGTTCTCTCAGGTGTTCAAGGTCGCGTATGGAGCTCCACCTTTGGCGTATGGTCTGGCATATACACATTTGAGAGGTAGTCAATTTCAAGAGGAGAAAAATCCCATTTTATTTGTAAGTGGCTCTAAGCCGTCATGTAGATAAATGGAAGCTTCACTTAAGATTGCATAAGATAATTTCAGCTCGGGGGTTGGTCGGTGGGGGGGGTGGGGGGGGGGGGGAGGTAAGTGTTATTGATACACCATATGGCATGACTTAAAAGTTCTCTGCAGCGTCCCTTCGGCCCCTAGCTGCAACCCCTTTCATTCCTTTTGCTTTACCCCCGTTCATATTCTCTCTTTTTTTTTTCATCTTTCTTTCCATCATCTCCTAACAATCGTTTCATAGTGCAACTGCCAGATTTCCCTCGTGTCCCGCCTTTAAAGCCTTCTTTACTCTCACTTTCCATTTCATTGCTGAACGACCTCATGGGCCACAGCGCTTGGCACTTTAGATTTTATGTTCCAGTTCCAAGATGAAATAAAAGTACAATTCATTACTGAAACTTGCAGCAGATCTTGTGAGTCTCTGGTGTGAATGGAAGAGAGGGTTATAGTGAGGTGCCCAAAGCCACCAGAGATTGGGCGAGCGATGACCACCCTCATTCAAGCAACTCTCACGTGTATTTATGCCAACGAATTTATTCGTGCCTATTCCAAGGCGGTCAATTTCCACATACATCTGGAAATGAGAAATTAATGAGACTGTTAGAGCTGGGTATCTTATATGCACACGTATGTATAGAGATAAGTGGCGTAGTGTTTATAGGAGGGAATTAACAAGCTGCTCATGAGACTTATATGTACTATATATCTGAGACTTTGTTCATATACGAAGTCATCGTGATAGTTTGAGTCTAAAGAAGAAAAGGTTGAGAGTTGACTTATCTTATGTTTAGTCAATTCATTTTTGACATTATGAAATTAACAGGATTCTAAATCATTATTTTATGATATGTTACCGTTACCTGAAAAGCTTATAAGTTTATAATTCAAAGAATAAAACACCATTTCAACCCTTCTGGATACCAGGAAGCACAGCGTCTGCCATCTCCCACCCCCGCCCCCGCACCCCACGCAGTCCAAAATAACCCCAAGACATTGGCATTTGCTTGGAGAACTGATGGCCAGAGTTTATAACGGAAGAGGGGCCGAAGATAACTGCGGCAACAGCTTGAAGTTGCCCTCGAAGTTCATTCATCATAACTGAAGTTCATTCGGACGAAGTTTCACAGATGAATCTATGTTTTGGGAGGGGGGGGGGGGGGGGAACGGGGACGCGTAGATTTGTTATTGGTGAAACTATCCGCGCCAACCCGTAGATTTCTTCGGGCGCAGCTGCACTTTCGAGATTGATACGGGAACTTCTCTTGATGTGTGTGTGTGTGTGTGGTGTATTTCGGGAGTGATTCGTTATCGTTTTGACTCCGCTCAGGAACGTGAGTCTTGCATTATTTATATAAAGGAATTAAGGGCACCGCTTCATGATTGAAAAAGTCCTTCGTTACCAAGGAGACCAGCGGCAAAGATACTTTGAAAAATTTTTCCGTCCGCCCTCACATCTAAAAAAAACTACGGAGGCTAGAAGGCTGAAAATTGGTATGTTGATCATCCAGCCTCCAATCATCAAACATACCAAATTGCAGCCCTCTAGCCTCGGTAGTACGTATTTTATTTAAGGTTAAAGGTAACATGGATCGTGCATCTGGCAGCGCTTTCCGGAGACCTGGGACGCACCCTCACTCTACTGCATCTGGGAAGCAACTGACGCGCTACAGCCTACAGGCCGTATCTGATGGTTTTATACAGCATTGTACGTTGTACAGAAAACCTCGGTTGCGTAGAAGAAACCTCGGCGCATTTTTTTTACTTGTTTGTAATGTGTTTGCTGGTCTTGAAAATAAACTATATGTTAGAGTTATTCATTCAACTGTCAAGGCTATATTAAGCTAAAATCTACAACGGATTAGTAAGTACTGAATTGAATTCGGCAAGATGTGCGTCTGCACATGAATAAAACTATGACTAACTGTCAGCCGAGCCCGTACTACGCTGCTCATCGTGATTCGCAGTATCATCGTCCATCCAGAAAGATGGAAATTTTCTCTCCTAATATTTCTTGAATGCACAGAGATGATAGATAGTACTTATGCAACAGGGATCAGGTATTTTATTCGAAGGTGAAGTATTAGTCTGATGCGCTGTGCTAAGCAGTATCCGGAGATCTTAGAAACCAAAGAATTTCGACATTTTCTTTCCCATAACAATTGCCCTTTGGACCATCGACTGAGATGATAATATCGTCACATTAATGTAAATCCGTTGAGGTACTAAGGTGTTACAATGTTCAGTTACAATGTTCAGGACTTTGAAAATCTTTAAAAAATGGACGTCATTATACTCTCCAGAGTGACTAATGAGATGCTGTGAAGAACAAGCTGTAATGTGCTTTTAAGCTATTTAAAGCGAAGCTGTAATAAACTTGAGGCTCTTTAAAAGCTTCTTTTAAGTAGCTTTAAATTATATTAGAACTTCTTTTTAAAGAGAGCAGATATATATTGCAGACTCTCTTTTTAAAGAGCTGTAAAGTACATCGCATCCTTTTGAAGACAGTTTGTGATGTACTTTTAAGAAACTCGGGGTATGACTGTAATAAACTTTAAATCGTTTTCGAGTGAGTCTGTGATTTTCTTTGAGGCTCGTTCAAGAGTTGTATAATAATGTTCTTTGAAACATTAGACAAAGGATACTGGAAAAGACATTTTAAGTTTTAAGTTCCCCCTTTTCTTTTCTTGTTAACATTTCAAACTTTAGCCAACTTTTTCCAAAGCCTGGATTTATGTGAATTTTGTGTTTTCGTGAAAGAGAGAGAGAGAGAGAGAGAGAGAGAGAGAGAGAGAGAGAGAGAGAGAGAGAGAGAGAGAATTTGCTTTTTAATACTTTTTCCAATCTTATTCGTCCCGAGAAACAAGGTTTGCCACTTCTGGGTAACTGGAAAGGAGAGGAAAGTATTGGGGTCAAGATTTCCCTTTTGTCAATGGTAAAAAATTGGAGGAAAAATATCGTCCCCTTATCTCTGTCATCGTAGTAGTAGAGTCTGTTTGTACATAGATTCTCCATTCTAGCATCTCGTTTGATTACAATGTTATATATTTACACCTGTTATTATACTGGTGTTTGTCATAAATGCACTTTGTTTTGTACAGAAGTTCTCCGTTAAGTACACGATCATTATACGAACCTTATCATTGTTAAAACAAATTTCCATAAATACATGTTATAGACACTGATCATTATACCAAGACTCTCCGTCGTGAGTACTGGTTATAATGAAGACATTCATTATAATCTCTCATCATTCAGATGTCAAAAAGCAAACTAATCATTAAATATAGATTTCCCCAGTCACATATAGGAGATAGACAGAAGTTTATTGACCACAGCATATGTAGTTATTACAATTACAAGCTCCTGAACATGGTCCAACAAAAGTAAATAAAAATGAACTTCTAAATCTTCAGAATCTGTATACAGAAGTTCGAAATCATTCTTACAGGCTTACTTGGGTACTTCCTGAGAAGACTGAAGAATTTTTTCTTGTGCGTGGAAACAATTTGGCAGGCACAAGCACTCCAGAGAAGCTGCTGTTACTTGACTGAGCGAAGCAGATAATTGGCAAATGGTTGCTGGTCTATGGAGTTTTGGCGCTTTTTCATGAATCTTGCCGCCTTGACCCCTTTCAAAATCTCCCTCAGTGTATTACAAAAGCCTCCTCCTTATGCCACTACATTCTCGAGTTTCTTTTCGGAGAAAAAACTTTTAAAACTGTTTATTTATACCCAGCGCTGAATCCTTGATCCAGCAATTCATCTTTTTAACAAAACTCGCACGTACTCACTCACGCACAGACACACACATGTATATATACATATAGTGTGTGTGTGTGTGTGTGTGCGCGCGCTCACTTGCGCGTTTGTACCTGCGCGTATACAAAAACATAGATAGTGCAGAGGTGCTCAAAACGCCATATCCGAGACCCGTCTTCGAAAAAATTGCACAACGTATTTTGCCTCGGAGTCACCCCAACTTCATTTTGGTCTTCATTCAGAAGATTAGAGCATTAAATAGACATCACAGACACAAGTCACCTCAAAGGCCGATTGAAGGGAAAGGCGAAACGCAATCAGGAAACTCGTAACATCAATGATAAGATCACTGCCAGGGCAATGAGACTAAGTTTCCCGGCGCAGATGACAGAGTAAACTCGTTCGGGATGGGGCCGTATCGAGTTAATGTTGTTTTCGGGTCGTTCTCCCAAACTCCTCAAATCTAGCCGGCCCTGCTGCCCTAAAATTATCCTACCTACTCCATCACGCTGGCATCCTATACACTTCATTCACATGGAATTCCGTTCATTCGATCATCTTTGTTTCATGTCTGTTCCATCGCCCTCGGATCCTGTACACCTGGAATCTTACACACCGACAGCACTCTGGTATCCTACCTGCTCCGTCATCCTAGTATCCTATGCCATTCCATTTCCCTGATCTCCCACAACCTCCATCTCTCTTCTGGTATCCTACCTTATCCTTCACTTTAGTAATAACCCATTCTGGCTTACCCACCGAATTGTCCTGGTATCCTTCCCGTTGCATGCTCCTGATACCTTTCCAATCACCCGTGAATCCTACCCTCTCCATCGTCCTGGTATCCTACCTTTGCCATCGCTCCGGTATCCTACCTTCTCAATTGCCCTGGTATCCTACCCTCTCCATTGCCCTGGTATCCTATCCTCTCCATCACTCTGGTATCCTACCCTCACCATCGTCCTGATATCCTACCCTCTCCATCACCCTGGTATCCTACCCTCTCCATTGCCCTGGTATCCTACCCTCTCCATCGCCCTGGTATCCTACCCTCTCCATCGTCCTGGTATCCTACCCTCTCCATCGCCCTGGTATCCTACCCTCTCAATTGTCCTGGTATCCTGCCCTCTCAGTTGCCCTGGTATCCTGCCCTCTCCATCGCCCTGGTATCCTGCCCTCTCAGTTGCCCTGGTATCCTACCCTCTCCATCGCCCTGGTATCCTGCCCTCTCCATCGCCCTGGTATCCTACCCTCTCCATCGCCCTGGTATCCTACCCTCTCCATCACCCTGGTATCCTACCCTCTCAGTTGCCCTGGTATCCTACACTCTCCACCGCCCTAGTATCCTACCCTCCCTCGCCCTAGATATCTACCCTCCTTCCATCGCCCTCGTACCTGGCCTCTCAGTTGCCCTGGTACCCTGCCCTCCTCCATCGCCCTGGATCCTGCCCTCCCCATCGCCCTCGTATCCTACCCTCCCATCCACACCCTGGTATCCTACCTCATCCATCACTAGTATCCTATCCTCACCATCGTCCTGATATTCTACCCTCACCATCGTCCTGATATCCTACCCTCGCCATCGCTCTGGTATCCTACCCTCTCAATTGCCCTGGTATCCTCCCCTCTCCATCGCCCTAGTATCCTACCCTCTCCATCACCCTGGTATCAAACTCCGTTTCATCTGCCTAATAGCATCCTTGGCTCGACCACCTTCCTTCCTCAATATCTAAATCAACATCTCCGAGTGGGGAAAGCTGCTTTCCACCACGCAGTGTTTGAAGGCAGATTCACGACCATGAGCTTGTCTCCCTCGCCCCCTTTTCTCTCTCTCTCTCTCTCTCTCTCTCTCTCTCTCTCTCTCTGTCAGGAGTTTTTTATCGCTTTAATTTAAGTTTATCTGTCTGCCTATTATAAACATCGATTTTTTTTTATTATCCTATTAGTCGATCCAACAGCTTGTTTCAGGGTTAAAGTCTCTCTCTCTCTCGTTGGGACGAATATATCTTTTAATTTTCAGTCTGTCTACTAAAGTATATCGATCTTATATATAGTTTAAGTTTTCTGTAAAAGACAACTATTGAGATGGCTATTTGTCTGTCCGTCCGCACTTTTCTGTCCGCCCTCAGATCTTAAACATTACAGAGGCTAGAGGGCTGCAATTTGCTATGTTGATCATCCACCCTCCACTCATCAACCATACCAAATTGCAGCCCTCTAGAATCAGTAGTTTTTATTTGATTTAAGGTTAAATTTAGCCATGAAACGCAGGCCACAACGGTCGCGGCTGAGAGTTTCATACAGCATTATACGTTGTATAGAAAACTCGATTGCTCCGGAGAAGCTTCAGCGTAATCTTTACTTGTTTTATTCTTTCTACCAGCTTCTGGGTGAGTCTCTCTCTCTCTCTCTCTCTCTCTCTCTCTCTCTCTCTCTCTCTCTCTCTCTCTCTCTCTCTCTCTCTCTCTCTCTCTCTCTCTGGGAAGTCTATGATTGCATACCAAGCGCATACGAGTCAGGAATAACTGCAGTGTTAAGGGTTTTCAGAATACGAAGAGAATAGCCCCCCAAAACAAGAGTAAAATAAAAGTAAAGGGAAAATGAAATTTAAAAAACTGAATTTCCTAACATTTTCTAACATTTTTTCGTGATTGATTCATAACCGGAATAAGAAAAATAGAAGAGACAGGATCATAACTATATTCGTTTTTAAACTTTTCTTTTGTGGTCGAAGCGAATATTCAACTTTATATTTGATGGAAGCTGTAGTACAAACTGGTTAATATTATTATTGAAGAGACCTGAAAAATATCAGTTAATGTTATTGAAATATATCAGTGAAAAAATAGAAGAGAAAGGATCATAACTATTCGATTTTAAACTTTTCTTATGTGGTCAAAGCGAATATTCAGCTTTATATTTGTTGCAAGCTGTAGTACCAACTGGTTAATATTATTGAATAGACCTGAAATATATCATTTAATATTATTGAAATATATCATTTAATATTATTGAATAGACCCAAAATATATCAGTTAATATTTTTGAAATATATCAGTTAATATTATCGAATAGACCTGAAATATACCAGTTAATATTATTGAAATATCAGTTAATATTATTGAATAGACCTGAAATATATCAATTTATGTTTTTAAGAAAACGGAAGATAGACATGGAGAGAGAGAGAGAGAGAGAGAGAGAGAGAGAGAGGAGAGAGAGAGAGAGAGAGAGAGAGAGAGGATATATGTTAAAACTGGGAGGTATAAGAATAGCAATGAGAGGAACTTTAAATATTGATAAAACTGTACGGAGAAGACACTAAAGGTTAAAAGGAGGCACAATACTTTACTAGACATCAAACTTAACTCTATGGATACCATACTTAACTCTGTGCTATTGGATATTATACTTTATACTATTTGATCTCATACTTTATTATATCTAATAGAATACTTAACGCTATTGGATATTTATACAAATATCGGCTTACAATATTCGTATAAAAACGAAGGAAGTTATGTCTTAATAGTTAGCTTAATTGAGGCTGTAGGGAAAAATCAATGTCTAACTTAATTAGTTATAACTACGTAAAATCAGAAGACTAACGCAAGGGAGCTTTAAACACTGGCTCCTTGGCACCTTGTTTGCGTTCATTGTCTAAGCAAGGGTGCCACAAACATCCAGGTTATACTCGGAAAGACACTCTTAAATTTATACAGATAGAAGCACTGCGGATTATGTTACATTAACACGTAAAGCGCCACGGTTGTACAGATTACGTCCTGAGGATATCCGTTCGTCGGGCCTCTTGGCGATTCAGCTATTCTTGTTTTCGCTTACTCGGGGAGTAAGCCTACAAACTGCTTTATTATTGTTGTTGTTGTTATAGTTGGGGGATAGGAAAGGTCTGTGGAAGAGGCGAAAGAGGTGTTTCTTGTTGAGTTAACGATACAGGAATTTTAGAATAGGGTATTTATGATTTATTCATTAGAATGAAAATGTACAGAATAAATAATGCGCATGTTAAACAGCACAGGAAAAAACATTTCTAATAAAATATAGCGTATTTCTTTTTTGAATTTTCTATAGTGAGACAAGGATCTTTTTATCTGTAGATTATAGCACGTTTTAATTTACGTTAAGTTAGGGATATAACGTTTACAACTTAGGCATGAGGGGAAAATCTTGCAGGCGTCTCGAGTAAGCTGGAGGTCAGATCGCGCCATGTTCGGTTTGCCTGGACTGTGGAGAGCATCTCGGCAGGAGAACGAATTCAGCGAAAATGTGACACCTGAGAGGTCGCTAATTATGACAGTAGTCGTGACTAATTTATAATTGGGGCTAAGTGTCGCCTGAAAGAACCCTCCTTGCTGCTTGAGTGGGTTGGTAGATTCTGTCGTGAGATGCAATTGTTGTGAAAGTAGAATGTTGAAAGACAGAGTACTCAGTGAGAGTAATCATTATTCACTCATACTCCCAGCAACATCATGCTTAGCTCTATTGGATAATCATTCTTTGCTCTCTTGGATATCATATTTAAATCTACTGGATAACATACTTGGCTCTGTTGGATAGCATACTGCACGCCATTGGATGTCATATTTTAACTCTGTTGATATCGTGCTTTACTCTACTGGATGTCTTACTTTAGTCTGTTGGATACCATACTTAGCTCTTTTGGATATCGTCCTTATTTCATATTGGATATCATACTGACCCCTATTGGATATCGTACTTAACTCTACTGGATATCATTCTTAACTCATATTGGATATCGTACTCAACTCTATCGGATATCGTACTTAACTCTTATTGGATATTATTCTTAACTCACACTGGATATTATTATTAACTCATTGGATATCGTACTCGGCTCTATTGGATATCGTACTTAACTCATATTGGATATCATTATTAACTCATTGGATATCGTACTTGGCTCTATTGGATATCGTACTTAACTCATATTGGATACTATTCTTAACGCATATTGGATATCGTACTGAACGCTATTGGATATCGTACTTAACTCTTATTTGATATCGTACTGAACTCTATTGGATACCACTCTTAACTCATATTGGATATCGTACTTGGCTCTATTGGATATCATTCGTAACTCAAATTGGATATCGTACTTAGCTCATATTAGATATCGTACTTAACTTCACTGGATATAATTCTTAACTCATAACCTACAGAACAGGCTTAAGTAAAGAGTAGATCAGAGTCACTTCCAAGATTGTTTAAGTGAATGATTTGCCTTTTAACGGAACTCGGCATTCCGGTAGGTCCATTAAACGATTCTGGATTCATAAGCTTCATCCGTAAGAGGTATTTGCAATAATAATGACCAAGATCAATGTTCTTGTAATTGTATTATATTTCTTCTAAGTCTTAGTAGTAGAATTAGGAAACTTAACCCTCGTAGATTAATTGGTTTATGTGCTGGATGACAGAGTAGAGATCATCCCTTGATGACTCAATTAAAGATCAGCAATGGAATCATAGTCCTCCCAAAGTCTCTGGTAATTGCAGCCATTAGAGGCCATTACACCAAAAGTAGACTGAGCTGCCTTGAATCCCACGAAAGCAGTTTATTGATCTTGATATGAAGAGAGTTTATAAGCTCCTGGAAAACTTGAAATAGGAGGAGAATTAAATGCAAAGCACAGAAGTAGAGAAGAAGAAACATAACTATTCAATTTGAGGATTTTTGAGGATTACTGATTTCCAGGGAGTAGTAATCCAGAGGTCGCCTGGAGTGACAAATTATCTCAGCTTCCAGAGGGTTCCAAATATCCATGACCATTACGCGCACGGCCGGTAGATAGCGTTGAGTATTCATGGAAGGCGCTGACCACCTTCCAGCAGAGGCTATCCTTCCCTGACCTTTTCAGTGATCGATGGGGAGCAGAGGAAAGGGGTATATATATCGCCCTCCTGGGCGCTCTGGGCAATTGAACCGCCAATAAACATTGACAAACGGAAGGCCAAATGAGATGACTCCCCCGCCCCCTCCGCCGAAGTGCAATAATGCCGCCTGCAAGATTGCATTCCTAGCATCAGTTTTTGAATGATTGCCACCGTCTGGTTTTGCGGGATTGCCTCGTGACGACGTCGGCAAATATGGATGACTGCCGAAGGCTGGATGGAGTGCAATAAATACGCAGAGGAGATTTCGAAGGATTATTGCAAACAAAGTTAAAGTTGCGTTAAGGTTGATATTTATAAGTTACAGTTTACGCTTAACATTTTAGTCAATAGACAGGTAACACTAATAAGCATTAATGTTAACCAAAGGTACTTTTAATTAGTTGCATTGTAATTACTTAGCAGACCGAAAAACCAATAGTCTGTGGTTATTGAAATAAAGGATGTCCTCCCTTGTGCGAAAGAGGCAAGAAGAGCATGTCATTCATAACAAATAACAACGGAATTCATAATGAACTCATAAGAAAATAAACACTTGAAAGTAACAAGCTCAATAAAGGGGTCTCTTAATCCACCCACACTTGGAGTATTTCAAATAATTACGCGTAATTTGGTTGACTCGACTAAAGCGATTCACACCGGGCCCCTTGATCACGTTAAAACCTTAACATCATCAATAATTATAGAACGCCTTTGGCCAAGAGCCCGCGCTGGCATAAGGCCAGCTAAATCCAAAACAATCAAACCAGCTACTTGAAGTTATAGACGACTCAAGTGGAAATAATTGTACAATATGAAACTCATATCGGGGAAAGTCACTGAATATTCCGAAAGAATTCCAAATGATTTCACTCTCCATCTCCCACGCTCTTCTCTTTCTCCCTCGCTCTCTCTCTCTTTCTCCATCTCTTTCTCTTTATCTCCGCTTCCTAAGCAGAGCGAAAAGCATGTAGCAGTATTGGGAAAGGCAGAAAACAATACAAAGTTTTTAAGGTCGACGAGGCTAACTCGCTGAAATCCGGGGACGTGGAAGACGTGTGATGCCTTTGCAGAAAGTTAGCCAGAGCACACTTGCAGATAAGCTCCGAAATAAAAGGGTTAACTGGGCTGAGATTCCATCGGGTCTAGTTTCAAATAACAGGTAGGGAAAGTTAGCGAAGTGCCTACACCTTTATTGGCCCTGAAATTAAGGGGGGGAAAAATACAGCAGGCAAGTAAGTGCTTCAGATTAAGTGCTAGGAAAAGTTAGCAAAGAGCATGTGTGAGTATACCTTATATAATATATATATATATATATTTTATATATATATATATATATATATATATATATATATATACCCCTTATTATCTATATATATATATATATATATATAATATATATATATAATATATATTATATAATTATATTATATATATTCTCATCGGATGGAGTGGACCCAGGAGAATACAGACTCCCAGTTTATCAACAAGACTTTTTTTTGTTTTAGGAAGGTGGGGTGAGATAGCTATAGGAGATTCACATTAACCGTGCATCTGACGTCTAGGGCAGTCCCTTACGGCGTTCCTGATTGGCTGTTGATAAGCCAATCACAGGGCTGGAAATTCTCAGTCTCTCAAGAGAGTTCACATGAGTAGGATCTATGTTCCACCTCTCCTGAGGGATACGTCTTTCAAATGTATCCCTCAGGAGAGGTGGAACATTCATCCTGCCTATGTGAATTCTCTCTCGAGAGAGACTGAGAGTTTCCAGCACCGTGATTGGCTTATCAACAGCCAATCAGGAGTGTCGTAAGGGACAGGCCTAGACATCAAATGCACGGTTGATGCGAAACTACTATGGTACCACGACCTGTTCCATCAACCCAACTCCTCCCGCGCAACTTTTATAAACCTCAGCAGACAATGTTGCCTATATGTACAGGTGGGCAGACAAGTATATACAATAAGACTTTTAGGCCCCGCCCACACGGACAAGCTTTGCTCGACGAACTTTGCTCGATGTGACGTCAGAAAGTTCTGACTTTCCTCGCTTCTGACGTCACATCGAACACAGTTCGTCGAGCAACGGTCCACTGTTAATCTGTAAATATGGAAGCCATACAGATTGTGGGATCATATCAGAATATTTGTTTGTCTTTTCAGTGTTCCCTAATCTGTGTCATTAACAGGAGATGCTCACTAGTTAGTTGCTGTTTGTCGTCTGTGACCGAATTTTTTTCTCTCTGTGTTGTCTACATCTTTGTCATTTGACAAACATTTTCGGACATGGTACTGTAACAGTCATTCCAACCATCATCACTGTGGAGCGCCTCAGTGGCGCGGTCGGCATGGTGTTGGCGGGCCACCTCGGAGGCCGCGAGTTCGATTCTCGGACATTCCACTGATGGGTGAGAGATGTGTATTTCTGGTGATAGAAGTTCACTCTCGACGTGGTTCGGAAGTCACGTAAAGCCGTTGGTCCCGTTGCTGAATAACCACTGGTTCCATGCAACGTAAACACACCATACAAACAAAAAGAAAACGATAGCACTTGCAACAGGTCTTATGACCCAGGTATGATCGATGAGGCCTGAACCTAGCGGTGAGTAAATTACTGTCGAAATTTGGCGTATGTGGGGGAGAGCAAAAAGAATTAAATGAGTTATCTCTGTCACATGTTTTCTTGCATCCGGTTGAATTTTCTGCCGCTCTGAATACGTTCCTATGAGCTCCCTGACAGAACCGGTAAGACCGAAGAATTTTCCATCGATGCTGTGAACCTCCCAAAAGCTGCCGAAGGCCAGAACACCGAACGGAGGTGGAAGTCTTTGTAACGTTACTTTAAGCCCAGCAGGACAGCGCAGCCTACATTATCGAACATACGTGGGGGGCATTTGCCGAATTGTTTTCGGCAACTTAAAAACTCTCTTTGTCCGTTTCTTTTGCTTTCATCTCTCTCCTCCAACTTTGCTTTCATCTCATTGCCTCTTATTGCCTCTTGAGAGGGCCTGTCCATGTCCCAACTGCCGTTTCCCCGCTCTTGGGCTTCTATCTCTGGCCTCTCTCTTCTTTGGTATCGCTTCGCCAGCTCCGTTATGAATCGCTCGAAGTTTTCCAGTTCAGGCGAGATCAAATATTTTGTGTCTGGGAAGAATTTAATCGAAGGAAAATAAGGTTATGTTCACTACTTAATGAAGTTTATATCAAGGAAGTATAAAGTGTTGACAGGGTAAGTGTTACTATAGTAGATTCACATCAACCATGCATCCGATGTCGAGGCCAATTCCTTACGGCGCTCCTGATTGGCTGTTGATAAGAAAATCATAGGGCTAGAAACTCTCAGTCTCCCAAGAGTTCACATAGGCAGGATGTATATTACCACCTCTCCTGAGGGATACTTCTTACAAATGTATCCCCCAGGAGAGATGGAACATACATCCTACCTATGTGAATTCTCGAGAGAGAGTAGAGTTTCCAGCCCTGTGATTGGCTTATCAACAGCCAATCAGGAGCGTCGTAAGGGACTAGCCTAGACATCAGATGCACGGTTGATGAGAATCTACTATAGTATTAACGCCAGGACTCCCATAAAACATCCTTTGACCAAAGAAAAGGAACAGGGAGCACTCTGAACAGGACTCCTAAGAGCTCCTACCTCTCGTGAAGGGATTCCTGGTTATCTCTTGGGCTATACCTGCTGTTCTTCTGGTATGACTCTCTCTCTCTCTCTCTCTCTCTCTCTCTCTCTCTCTCTCTCTCTCTCTCTCTCTCTCTATTTTAGAGGTTAGTCTTAGGATGTTGCATTACTTCCACCATTAAAATTATGAACAAAATAGAAGATGAAGAATTAAAGACTAATTAACTGTCTAACAAAGGGGATTCTAAACCGGCTCCAGGCCCGGATAAAGGAGGGAGTTAGACATTACGGTTTATTGTTCTTACCCCACCAAAAAAGAAAAAAAAATAACGAATTGGCAGAGAATGTAAATTTGAACATGAGCAGCCAAGGAGGAAGAGTTTTCTTATAACACACAAAAAGTCATCGTAGATTAGTAGAATTGCCAAGAATGTGGTAGATTACTACAACAACCGTTAAGTTTACGTTCACACGGAACGAAGTTACGAGACGTGCCGTTATGGATTTGATGAAGAAGCTCTCATTGAGCACAGCTTATGTGAAAAAATGAAAAGAGAGGACTTCTCAATGAAATGACAGGCGATGAACAAACACCACACAATGAGGAGACAAGACTAAGGAGATGTAACCTGAGAAACGACAGAGAGGGAGGAACTTCGCAGGTCTCCTGTATCAGAGACCTCTTGCGTTAAAGGGAATATGACCAGATAAGGAATTCCCGCCGATATCGAGGCTGCTGTCTCGATAACGGAGTGGTTACGGGGTTACGCTGCGCGGAGACATATCGGCAGTTATACGCTTTTTTGCTAGTACTCTTATCCTGCCAAAAATGACGGAGTACCCGGGCTCATTTATGAAAGAATCGAGCTCGTTACATTGCGGCGCGCGGGGTTATTCAAGTTTTGGATCGTTCCATTCATATGATCTTACTTCCATCTTGCTATCCACCCACTCCTCACAATTATTTCGTAGTCCAACTGTGAGGTTTTCCTCCTGTTACACCTTTCCTACCTAGTTTCAATTTCTTTTCCATCGCAGAATGACCTCACAGGTCCCAGTGCTAGGCCTTGGGCCTAAACTCTCCTATATTCTATATCCCATTTGGATTGTCAGATGTGGAATTCATAACCCGTAGACTATCTGTATTACACACAACAAAAATACAGAACATACAAAGCATTTGGTATTGTATCATTTTTCAGAATTTGCTATTGTCACTCCCAAGTGGAATTTGATTCTTGATCTGCACTATTCGAGATTTTGGCCTTGAATAAAATGGACCTTTGCAAATACAGACCATCACAATAGACGTTACAGAAGGGCAATGATCTGAACGAGAGTTTCAAAGAAGCCACCCAAGTCACTGTGACATTAACTCCCACCCCTTTACCCCCAAACAACAGCAAAAACAATTAACAAATATGCACGTGAAAATGTATGCTTTCAACACCTGTTAGAACAGGGATTTGGTTATTTTCAGTGATTTATCTGTGGACTTCCAATTAAGACTTAGTACAACTGCATCTGGAGATCAAATTAACACTTAGTACAACTGCATCAGGTGATCAAATTAACACTTAGTACAACTGCATCAGGAGATCAAATTAACACTTAGTACAACTTAATCAGGAGATCAAATTAACACTTAGTACAACTTCATTAGGAGATCAAATTAACACTTAGTACAACTGCATCAGGTGATCAAATTAACACTTAGTACAACTGCATCAGGAGATCAAATTAACACTTAGTACAACTGCATCAGGAGATCAAATTAACACTTAGTACAACTGCATCAGGAGATCAAATTAACACTTAGTACAACTGCATGAGGAGATCAAATTAACACTTAGTACAACTGCATCAGATCAAATTAAGACTTAGTACAACTGCATCAGGTGATCAAATTAAGACTTAGTACAACTGCATCAGGAGATCAAATTAAGACTTAGTACAACTGCATCAGGAGATCAAATTAAGACTTAGTACAACTGCATCAGGAGATCAAATTAAGACTTAGTACAACTGCATCAGGAGATCAAATTAACACTTAGTACAACTTAATCAGGAGATCAAATTAACACTTAGTACAACTTAATCAGGAGATCAAATTAAGACTTAGTACAACTTAATCAGGAGATCAAATTAAGACTTAGTACAACTTAATCAGGAGATCAAATTAAGACTTAGTACAACTTCATTAGGAGATCAAATTAAGACTTAGTACAACTTAATCAGGAGATCAAATTTAATTAAACACTAGTACAAAAACGCATCATTGTGAATCAAATTAATTACTTGAGCTTAGTACAACTTCATTAGGAGATCAAATTAACACTTAGTACAACTGCATCAGGTGATCAAATTAAGACTTAGTACAACTTCATTAGGAGATCAAATTAACACTTAGTACAACTGCATCAGGTGATCAAATTAAGACTTAGTACAACTGCATCAGGTGATCAAATTAAGACTTAGTACAACTGCATCAGGTGATCAAATTAACACTTAGTACAACTGCATCAGGTGATCAAATTAAGACTTAGTACAAAACTGCATAGGTGATCAAAATTAAGAATAGTACAAACCTGCAATCAGGAGAATCCAAACTTAAGGACTTACGTACAACTTCATCAGGAGATCAAATTAACACTTAGTAACGCCTGTATCAGGAGCTTTGTAAACGATTTGGAATCATTATCATTATCTATTTAAACAAAAGTACACGTAAATTATAAGGAAGAAACATATGAGAACATTAACTTGGCAAGTCATTTCCCAAAGAATACAGAGGAACGCTTTCATTACAACGAGGAGCTGTGTAAATAAACATCATTATCTTGGTGTGTGTTGTGCAAACATTCTTGCTGAACAATCCCCAGAGGCCATGAACTTTTAAAGCAAACTTTCCAGGAAAGGGAAGCCTTCGTAGAAAAAAGGAATGGAGAGAAATATGTAAGAACTTTGCAGAATCCACTTACGTCTTTCGTTCTCAATGCAATTACGTCATTCGTTTTCAGTATAATTCGCTCTCAATGTAATTACGCCATTCGTTCTCAATGTAATTACGTCAGTCATTCTCAATGTCATTCGTTCTCAATGTAATTACGCCATTTGTTCTCAATGTAATTACGTCATTCGTTCTCAATGTAATTACGTCATTCGTTTTCAGTATAATTCGCTCTCAATGTAATTAAGCCATTCGTTCCCAATGTAATTATGTGAGTCATTCTCAATGTCATTCATTCTCACTGAAATAACGTTATTCGTTCTCAATGTAATTACGTCATTCATTCTCAATGTCATTTGTTCTCAATGTAATTACGTTATTCGTTCTGATTGTAATTACGTCATTCGTTCTCAATGCAAATCGTTCTCAATGTAATTACGTAATTCTTTCTCAATGTAATTATGTCAATTTTTCCCCATGTAATTATGTCAGTTTTCCCCATGTAATTACGTCATTCGTTCTCAATGTAATTACGTCATTTGTTCTCATTGTAATTAGTTCTCAGTGTAATTACATTATTTCTCAATGTAATTCGTTCTCAATGTGCTTACGTCATTCGTTCCCAATGTAGTTACCTCATTCGTTCTCGATGTAATTACATCATTAGTTCTCATTGTAATTAGTTCTCAAGGTAATTACGTTATATGTTCTCAATGTAATTACTTCATTCGTTCTCGATGTAATTACGTTATTCGTTCTCAGTGTAATTACTTTATTTGTTCTCAATGTACTTACGTCATTCGTTCTCACGGTAATTCGTTCTCAATGCAATTACGTTATTCGTTATCAATGTAATTCGTTCTCCATGCAATTACGATATTCGTTCTCAATATGCTTACGTCATTCGTTCTCAGTGTAATTACGTCATTCGTTCCCAATGTACCGATGTGTTTTCAGCATACTTACATCATTTGATCTTACTGTACGTTCATCATTTTCGCCATTTTTTCTGAATGTACTTACGTCATATGCTGTCAACGTACGTACGTCAGTTGTTCTTAGTATACTTACGTCACTTGGCCTCAGTGTAATTATGTCATTTTTTCCTTATGTATCTACGTCATTTGTTTTCAATGCACTTATGTCATTGGTTCTTAGTGTACTTAAGCCATTTGTTTTCAGCTTACTTACATCATTTGTTCTGAAGTACTTACGTCATTACGCTAAACAAATCCACTTATGTCATTTGTTCCCTATGTTATTTTCGTTATGCCAATGACGAATCTTCTGTTCAAGTTTTCTCAAATTAGGAACAGTTTATCGTGCGCAGTTTCAAAACTTCCTTTTGTAATTCCTCAGTTGTATTTTGAGCTCAACGGTTGTTTTATTCCTTTGTTTCTTCTGAATAGTTTTTGCTTTTAATATATTTAGTTTATATATGTTTTCATAGTGTTTTTATATCTTTTTTTTTATTTCTAGTAATTCTTTATAATATTTTTTTCAGCTTCCTACGTTTTGCTTTTTGAATGTGTTGTATCATTCACCGGTATTTGAGTGTATGAAAGATTGCATTGGGAAATTATGGACTTTTAAGTTTGTTCGAAATGAGTGTTGCTTGTAAATAATAATAATAATAATAATAATAATAATAATAATAATAATAATAATAATAATAATAATAATAATAATAATAATAATAATATTGGAAGGAGACCCTCTTTCGATCAAGTATTATTGAAAGATATTGCTGATCTGCATTTAACTTGTAAATAGTCTTCTCTATTTTTCTAATAACTGTTTTTTCTATTTTTCTAATAATTGCTCTTGCAACTGGCGAGTATTGCGCCGATATGATTCATAATATCGGCATATAACAGAGAGAGAGCAGTTATTAGAAAAGTAGAGAAGACTATTTACAAGTTAAATGCAGCTGATGCAGCAATATCTTTCAATAATAATTAAAAAATAATAAAACAATAATAATAATAATAATAATAATAATAATAATAATAATAATAATAATATAAAATAATAATAATAATAATAATAATAATAATAATAATAATAATAATAATAATAAATAATAATAAAGGAGAAACAAATCCGCAGTTATGTAAATGTACATATATTTAACAAAAAAAATTAAGGACAGCTGTCGGGAATCTGTTCGGTTCCCCTTATCAATCTCAGATTTAAATTTATTTAAATAATATTTAAATTTGAATATATGTACATATACATAAACTGTGGATTTGTTTCTCCATTTGAAGACTCTTGTTTACTCTGAGGATTTTTTAATAATAATAATAATAATAATAATAATAATAATAATAATAATAATAATAATAATAATAATAATAATAATAATAATAATGTAAGGGTCCAGCTATGGGTTAAATAGCAAAACTCAGCATGATGGAAAGAAATGAAGGAATAAACGACAACGACGTAAATGGAACCTCTGGCAACAGAGGAGCTTCGTCCGGCAACCAGGTATTCAAACCCAATTGAAGGGGAAGACGGTCAGGTACTTGGAGGTCGTCATCCAGCAACTGATCACCACAATGAAAGTAATCAACAGCCTGAGATTGGAGCTACAGAGGCAAAAAGGAAGAAATGGACAAGAGAAGAAAATAAGGAAATATGGAGATGCTACATCAGAAGCAACCCGACGGAGAGAGGATATAGAAGAAGATTGATCAACATCTGGAATGAGAGGAATAACACCCCCCAAACAGAGCAGAGGCTGGCAGACCAAGTAAGGAACTAAAGCAAAAGAACTGGCTCTCCCCAACAGAAAGAGAAGAACTGGAAAGGGAAATGTCACACGACAACGAATTACACGAAGACCAACTGAGAGACGATGCCACAGAAGACGACAGGGAGGATGAAGTATCAAACAACGACACACGAAGAAACACCGACGAAGTAACAGAGAGGACGGAATGGGTAGAAAAGATTAGACAATGGATGGAGCCAGATACGGAGAGAACAAAGATCCCCTCCATGAAAGCCTACAACACCAAGAAATTAAGGGAGAAAACAAGTGAGGGTCAATGAAATAATGGGCCTAATACACACCACCAGTATCACAGAAACAAATAACTTGACATATGCAGGAGCAAGATTAGTAGCAGAACTGATGGGGATTCGAACACCAACACCACCGTCACAACCAACCCAACAGAAACCAAAACAGCAACCTCCTTGGAAAAGGCGCCTGGAAAAGCAAATCATGGTGATGAGATCTGACTTGAGTAAACTGAAAGAGATGGTAGAAAAAAGGCTAAGAAGCAAGAAAACAAGGGAGGAACTCAACGAGAAATACAAAGTACAAGAGAGGGGACTAAACAACACAATAGAAGATGTAAAACAGAGGCTTAAGGCCAAAACACACAAGATCCAACGGTACATGAACAGGAATAAGGGATACCAACAGAACAAACTATTCGGAACCAACCAGAAAAGACTATACAGCCAACTAAGAGGGGAAGACAACCACCCAGAAATTCCTGAAGCCGAACCAAGTAAGAGACTCTGGGAAAACATATGGAGCAATCCGGTATCACACAACAAACATGCAACATGGCTCCAGGAAGTCAAGGAAGAAGAAACAGGGAGAATAAAACAAAGATTCACAGAGATCACGACAGACACAGTCAGACACCAACTAAAGAAAATGCCAAACTGGAAAGCCCCAGGTCCCGATGAAGTCCATGGATACTGGCTCAAAAAACTTCAAGGCCCTACACCCACGAATAGCAGAACAAATCCAGCATTGTATCTCAAATCACCAAGCACCCAAATGGATGACCACAGGAAGAACATCCTTAGTTACCAAAAAGACAAACAGTAAGGGAAATTATAGCCCGTAACTACAGGCCTATTCCACCTGCCTACCAAAATGTGGAAGTTACTAACAGGTATCATCAGTGAAAGGCTATACAACTACCTAGAGGAGACAAACACCATCCCCATACCAACAGAAAGGCTGCAGAAGGAAGTGTAGGGGCACAAAAGACCAGCTCCTGATAGACAAAATGGTAATGAAGAACAGTAGGAGAAGGAAAAACCAACCTAAGCATGGCATGGATAGACTATAAGAAAGCCTTCGACATGATACCACACACATGGCTAATAGAAGTGACCGAAAATATATGGGGCAGAGGAAAATACCATCAGCTTCCTCAAAAAAATACAATGCGCAACTGGAATACAATACTTACAAGCTCTGGAATAAGACTAGCAGAGGTTAATATCAGGAGAGGGATCTTCCAGGGCGACTCACTGTCCCCACTACTCTTCGTAGTAGCCATGATTCCCATGACAAAAGTACTACAGAAGATGGATGCCGGGTACCAACTCAAGAAAAGGCAACAAAATCAACCATCTGATGTTCATGGACGACATCAAGCTGTATGTAAGAGCATCAAGGAAATAGATACCCTAATCCAGACTGTAAGGATTGTATCTGGGGACATCAGAATGGAGTTTGGAATAGAAAAATGCGCCTTAGTCAAACTACAAAAAGGCAAATAGTAACGAGAACTGAAGGGATAAAGCTACCAGATGGGAGCCAACAACATCAAACACATAGATGAGACAGGGTACAAATACCTGGGAATAATGGAAGGAGGAGATATAAAACACCAAGAGATGAAGGACACGATCAGGAAAGAATATATGCAGAGACTCAAGGCGATACTCAAGTCAAACTCAACGCCGGAAATATGATAAAAACGCCATAAACACATGGGCAGTGCCAGTAATCAGATACAGCGCAGGAATAGTGGAATGGACGAAGGCAGAACTCCGCAGCATAGATCAGAAAACCAGGAAACAAATGACAATACACAAAGCACTACACCCAAGAGCAAATACGGACAGACTATACATAACACGAAAGGAAGGAGGGAGAGGACTACTAAGTATAGAGGACTGCGTCAACATTGAAAACAGAGCACTGGGGCAATATCTGAAAACCAGTGAAGACGAGTGGCTTACCTTACAGACCTTACAGACCTTACATCTTGTTCGGGTTGCCCCAGGTCCCTCAGTGTGAGGCACCTCTAATGTCTACCAGAGAGTTGCTAGTACATCTTCCGGTATATTTTGCATCTTCCAATCTTGGATGGTCTGGGATGCAGTTTAGATATTTGTCGAGCTTATTCTTAAACACATCTACGCTCACTCCTGATATATTCCTCAGATGAGCTGGCAACGCATTGAATAGACGCTGCATTATCGATGCTGGTGCGTAGTGGATTAATGTCCTGTGTGCTTTCCTTATTTTTCCTGGTATAGTTTTGGGCACTATTAATCTACCTCTGCTTGCTCTTTCTGATATTTTTAGTTCCATGATATTTTCTGCTATTCCTTCTATCTGTTTCCATGCCTGAATTATCATGTAGCGTTCTCTTCTCCTTTCTAGACTATATAATTTTAAGAATTGTAGTCTTTCCCAGTAGTCTAGGTCCTTAACTTCTTCTATTCTAGCTGTAAAGGACCTTTGTACACTCTATTTGTGCAATATCCTTTTGATAGTGTGGGTACCATATCATATTGCAATATTCAAGTGGACTACGAACATATGTTTTATAAAGCATAATCATGTGTTCAGCTTTTCTTGTTTTGAAGTGCCGTAACAACATTCCCATTTTTGCTTTACATTTTGCCAACAGAGTTGCTATTTGATCATTGCATAAACTGTTCCTATTCATCATCACACCAAGGTCTTTAACTGCTTCCTTATTTGTGATGGTCTCATTATTAGGTCCCTTATATGCATATAGCTTTCTTTCTCTGTCTCCATAATTTATTGATTCAAATTTATCAGAGTTAAATACCATTCCTATTTACCTCTGCCCAATCATATACTTGTTAAGGTCTCTTTGTAGAGCGTTCCTATCTTCATCACAAGTAATTTCTCTACTTATTCTTGTGTCATCAGCGAAACTACTCACTACCGAATCCTTAACATTATTGTCTATGTCTTCAATATAATAACAAACAGTATTGCAGCTTAACACCGTACCTTGCGGCACACGGTGGATATTACCTTGGCTTCATCCGATTTCTCGTCGTTTGCAATAACTATCTGTTTTCTGTTGTGTAAAAATTCTTTTAACCATCTTCCTACTTTATCCACGATATTGTGTTTTCTAATTTTCTTCGCCAATATATTATGGTCTACTTTATCAAAAGCTTTTGCAAAGTCTAAATAAACCACATCTGTTTCATTTCCGCTTTTCATATTTTTGAATATGTTTTCACGGTGGACTAACAGTTGGGTTTGTGTACTTTTTCCGGGTACGAAACCATGTGTCCTTTATTAAACAAATTATTTTTTATTAAATGTTTCATAATATTTTTCTTCATTACCCTTTCATACACTTTCATAATATGTGATGTTAGACTCCACGGCTATAATTACTTGCCTCTAGTCTTGATCCACTTTTGAAAGTAGGGGTAATATATGCTAATTTGTGCTCGGTCATATATCTTGCCTGTATCTACACTTTGTCTTAATAATATTGCAAGTGGCTTGCGATAGAAAGAACTACTTTCTTTAACAAAATAGCAGGAATTCCATCAGGCCCTGCAGCAGCTCCATTTTTAATTTCATTAATAGCCTGCACAATATCAGCTTCAATTAATATCTATGTCAGCTAAATATTCACTAATTTTCATCCACTTACTTCTATATCATTATCTTCATTATCTTTATTCTAGGGGTGAATTCTCTCTATATCGTTCTGCCAGTATGTTGCAAATTTCTTTTTTCATTCGTTAATCTCCCTTCAATTCTCAGAGGGCCTATTTTCTATTCTTCTTTTATTCATCTTCTTCGCATATGAGTATAATAGTTTGGGGTTTTGCTTGATATTTAATAGGGTTTTTCTTCCAAGTCCCGTTTTTCATTTTCTTTTGATTGTATAATCTTTTGTTCTGCATTTTCTATCTTACTTTTTAGTTCTTAATCAACTTTCCATGCATTTTTTTTCTTTTGCAAGACCTTTTTTCCACTTTCTGATTTTCTGGAACAAGATCCTTCTGTCTCTTGGTATGCATGAATGATGTTTACTTTTCTTCTTCGGTATATATTTTTCCACTATTATCTCCATATTTTTATATAATATCTCCGTATTTACCTTATGTCATCACTTACGAAAATGTTTATCCACAATCTTTGTTTAATTCTTCATTAATTTCTGACCATTTTATATTTTTACTGTAGAAGTTGTATTTTCCATATCCTTCCCACTTTTTCATTTCTTGCTTATCTCTATTTTCACTTGCTTTGGAATAGAACTGTTAATTCTATGACATTATGGTCTGAAATACTCGCATTATAAACTATTATTTCTTTAACATAATTCATCTCGTTCACAAATACTAGGTCTAAAGTATTTTCCTTTCTTGTTGGCAGGTGATTTATTTGTTGAATGTTGTATTCTAGTAGCATATCTAATAGCTTTTCAAATTGCCTCTTATCTTCTGCACTACTATTACTCTCTTTTTTATATGTATAAGTACACAATCTCCTATTCGTTCTTTCCATTCTACGAAAGGAAAGTTAAAGTCACCAGATAGGAGAATAGTCCAGTCCTTGTGATTTCTACATATATCATCCAATTTTTCAATTATTAAGTCAAACTCTTTAGTATTAGGAGGTCTATATATTACTATGTTCATCAATTTTTCAGATTCCAATTCTACCGCTATTAGTTCACATTCTGAGTTACTATATTTCTCATATATTTTTCCTTGTTTTTTGTCTTTCCCATATATTGCGGTTCCCCCTTGATTCCTATTTTTTCTATCTGATCTATAAGTTTGGAACCCTTTTATTTGATCATCAGGTTCCCCAGTCTCTTGGGAAATACCAGGTTTTCACTTATGTTCATTATATCTATTTTCTTTTCATTTTGGGTTAGTTCTTCTAAGTACTCTATTTTTCTTTTGAGTTACTCTTAACTAAACCTGCGCATTCATCACTATGATGGTTTGCGTGTTTTCTCCTTCATTAATACTGATAGTAATAGGATTTTCCCATGTCTCTTTCCTGTTCTGGTATGTTGTTCTTTTTTTCATTTCCAGAAAATTCTGACATTAAAAAATCAACTTTTCCATAATATTGATCTTCCTTCATCATAATTATTAATTTTGTGTCTGAATCTGCAATTTTCTCCGTTTCTGCAATATCCTCTTGCATAATAAATACAGTTATTATCTCTTGAGTAGAATTTCGGAGCTGATGCTTTGAAATTTTTTGCTGACACCTCTGCATATCTCATTGGTGGTTTGCTTTTCTCTTTTACCTGATATTCTTGTTTCTTTCTCCTTTATTTGTTTCTTTCTTATTTTGGATTTTATTACTTGGTTGGTTATTTATTTGATTATGATTCATGGCTACAGGGTGCATGGGAAGAAGGACTAATAAAAGTAGACGAAGACCCAGAAATATACAGAGACAGGAGAAAGACAGAAAGAACAGAGGACTGGCACAACAAACCAATGCACGGACAATACATGAGACAGACTAAAGAACTAGCCAGCGATGACAATTGGCAATGGCTACAGAGGGGAGAGCTAAAGAAGGAAACTGAAGGAATGATAACAGCGGCACAAGATCAGGCCCTAGGAACCAGATATGTTCAAAGTACGATAGACGGAAATAACATCTCTCCCATATGTAGGAAGTGCAATACGAAAAATGAAACCATAAACCACATAGCAAGTGAATGCCCGGCACTTGCACAGAACCAGTACAAAAAGAGGCATGATTCAGTGGCAAAAGCCCGCCACTGGAGCCTGTGCAAGAAACATCAGCTACCTTGCAGTATAAGTGTACGAGCACCAACCTGAGGGAGTGAATAGAAAACGATCAGGCAAAGATCCTCTGGGACTATGGTATCAGAACGGATAGGGTGATACGTGCAAAATAGACCAGACGTGACGTTGATTGACAAAGTCAAGAAGAAAGTATCACTCATTGATGTCGCAATACCATGGGACACCAGAGTTGAAGAGAAAGAGAGGGAAAAAATGGATAAGTATCAAGATCTGAAATAGAAATAAGAAGAATATGGGATATGCCAGTGGAAATCGTACCCATAATCATAGGAGCACTTAGGCACGATCCCATGATCCCTGAAAAGGAATCTAGAAAAACTAGAGGCTGAAGTAGCTCCAGGTCTCATGCAGAAGAGTGTGATCTAGAAACGGCACACATAGTAAGAAAAGTGATGGACTCCTAAGGAGGCAGGATGCAACCCGGAACCCCACACTATAAATACCACCCAGTCGAATTGGAGGACTGTGATAGAGCAAAAAAAAAAAAAAAAAAATAATAAAAATAATAATAATAATAATAATAACTGAATTCTTATCCTTAATCTAAGTTCATCTTATACACAGTGTTAGATTACGATAACTTTCAATCGTCAATAAAAACTCAGTCGTTTCTTCGTTGGCAAGTTCAAAATAAGATTCTGTGACAATTCCTTATTATCTTGTTCCCTTGTTTTTACGAGGCAAGGACTAAGAACTCTGCTGTCAAACGCCTCCGACTTTATCCGGGGCCTCCAACTGGTCTGGAATATCTCTGGCCTGACAATTAATTAAACTTTAATTCTTCGTCTCTCTCTCTCTCTCGTTTGCGCGCCCTTATTTTGATGGTGGAGTTATTGCGTCATTCTGGGGAACAGCTGCTCATTTTGAGTACAGAGGAAGGGCAAGTATGCGGGTGAAGGCTGCCTCCCACCCCAACCCAAACTCCCCCTGCGTCGCTTCTCACTAACCTCCTCCTACTCCTCCTCCTCCTCCTCCAGATTCCTAGACATTATTTACCTCCCACACGGAGTGGAGACTGCTGGTGAAACAAGGTTATTTTTTTTTAACGGAGGGGAAAAAAACAATTTTTTGTTGCTTGAAAAGGTTTACTTGTGTCTCAAGTAAGGTTTTTTGATATATATATATATATATATATATATATATATACGTATGTATATGTATAACATAATATATATATGTGTGTAATATATATATATATATATATATATATATATATATATATACATATATATATATATATAGATATAATATTATATATATATATATATATATATATATATATATATATATATTATATAATATACACACACACACACATATATATATAATATATTATATATATATATATATATATTATAATGTATATTACTTATATATCATAAATATACATAATATATTACATACTCTATTGAGCACTTCTTCCAGATACGTACGTAGTTGTAATAACCACAGTGCTCTCTTAACTTCTCTGATTCATCACACATTTTGGGTAGGTCACCATCACAGACCATCATTACAACTGCAAGAATATGAAGAAAATCTGATGCCCGCTGCTGGAACAAGAGGCGAAAATAGACCAGGATTCACCCAGCAGGAGGTCTTCTCTCGCCCTCCATCCGATGGGACTGCTGAAGATAAGGACAAGAGAGTCAGCTGGGCATAACGACCGCGGGGAATACAGAGTTAAGAAGGAAAGGCAGCAGATGTTGCCCCGCCCACACGCCCTCCATCGGCTGGCAGGCCTCATTGTGAACCATTACCACTCGCAGTTCCTTTAAATCGTTTTACCAGATACGTATGTAATTGTAAACAGCCAGATTTTGTCGCCTTCGCTTCTCCAATTCTCGAATTATTCACAATTTTTGGATACGCTTCTCACTACAAAGCCTTCGATCCAGACGCAAGAAATATGAAGTCATTCTGATTCCCGGTAGAGGGAATCGAACCCGCATCCCGAAGAGTCAGAATGAAGTCACTTAGCTGACCTCACCATATGTTATCTCATCATCCAATGGTTATATAGAGACTCTTCAGTAGTTGTCATTCCATCGTCCCTTGGTCTATCCACTCATCACCTTCCATCTACGCCATCTTCCTTTATAATCAGGGCCAACGAATCCGAACTTTTCATTTTTGAGGCCTGGCAACCTACCGGACATTAGTGGGTTCGGTTTCTAAATGGCAGATTACCTACCGCGTTAATAAAACCTTCAAACTATCGAGCTCCTGTTTCAGTCGACTTAACAAGTCCTCTAACTTGCATTTATTGAGCTCTCTCTTTCTCTATCTCTCTCCTGTCAATATCTATAACTAAGATATAGATATAATATATATATATCTATATAGATATATATATGATAGATATATATATATTATATATATATATATATATATATCTATACGTATAGATATCTTATATAATATATATATATATATAGATATATAATATATATATACATATATATAATATATATATATATATATATATATATATATATATATATCTATATACTATATATATATGTATTTATAATAATATATAGATATATATATATCTCTATAATATATACATATATATATAATATATATTATATATATTATATTATAATATAATATTATTATTATATAGTTAATGTATTATATGTATTTATATATATATTTATATATCTTATATATATATAGATATCTCTATATATATAATATATATTAATATATTATACAGATATATTATATATTATATATTATATTATATATATTTACAGATATAGATATATATATATATAATATATGTATATATATTTAATATTTTATAGTACTATATATATATATATATAAGAAAATATATATATATACTATCTGATATATATATATATATATATATATATACTAATATATAGATATATATATATATATATATATATATCTATATATATAGAACCATATAGATATATTATAATATCAATATATATATATATACATATGTATATATATATATATATATATATATATATATGTGTGTGTGTGTGTGTGTGTGCGTGTTAGTTTCTGGTGTAATGTCCCAAAATTAAATAACGCCAATAGACTTTTATGATTGATATACTCATTTAAAAAAAAAATTCAACACGTCTCGGAAAAATATATGACGTGATTTGAAAGGCTGAATTTGGATTAAAAACAATTGATCTGATTTTTCCCCCCTTTCCTGTACTTAAGCTTTATCGTGGTCTTATTCATTACTGTTATGAATGAATATATTTCGCAATGACAGGGCGCACTTTGATAAGCCAGTCACTCTTAGAGCCAGGTGAGGCCCTGGAATTAGAGGACTTTGAGCGGTGAGCTATGGCGATGTATACTCTGTTCTTCACCGTACGGCCATACATTCTGCCTATGGCAGCATTTAATGAAATGTGAAGTCTAAGATTTACTTAATCACAAAGTTGCAGAGGTTGAAGATGCGTATATTTCACGTGATTTCACGTAAGGTTTGAGAAGAAATGGAAGATGTCCTGGTTTAATAAAACGTCCAGATTCCAGCGTGTCGGGGTTGATACTTTGTCAGATTAACCACCCAGAAGTTTTCCAGCTTCTTCAGTTTTGACATTTCAGAAAATCTGAGATGATACGTTGCATTTCTTAGAAGACAGTTGTTGAATGTTTCTCATTTTGACGTTCATCATTACTCATTGTCGCTGACTAAAGGTTCCTCGTGTCTGTTGCAGGTTCGTTTTTTTTTTTTTTTTTTTTTTAGCATTAATTTCTGGCATAATTTTGCTAACTCCATATTCATGCTATCACAGATAGCCTCGCGAGCAAATAAGTTTGCGGTATCTGCAAATAACCTGTGAATCCGTAACCCATTAGTGATCACATGAAATTTTGCTACACCTTGGCAACCACCTGTATAGCATTCGTGGAAGGTCACCCATCCAAGTAGAAACCCGACGTGTTGCAGGGAACGTCTTCCTGAAGTTATGGAAGATATAAAAAAAATTGGTGTTTTTTTTATCTTTTTCTTTACATGCATTTGCACCGAAATAATCTTGGGTGTTCTCCTACAAGATTTCTTTCACGGGTAGTGATAGATTCCAATGTTATTCATCAATTGAAATCGTAAATAATTTTTCTGCAAAGGCTCGGAAACGTTTATGGTATCACGTCCATCCACCGCCTACTTCTCCTCTCTCTCTCTCTTCTCTCTCTCCTCTCCCATCCCCCCCCCTCTCTCTCTCTCTCTGCTTCTCTCTCTCTCTCTCGCTCTCTCAAAATCTCTCTCTACATCTCTTATCTCTTCTCTCTCTCTTTCCTCTTTTATCTCAAGGCAAGACTAAAACCCATATCTCTCTCCTCTCTCTCTCTCTCTCTCTCTCTCTCTCTCTCTCTCTCTCTCTTATCCTCTCAAAAAGGAAGACTTAAAAACCTTATCTCTCTATCTCTCTCTTCTCTCTCTTCCTCTCCTCTCTCCTCTCTCTCTCTCTCTCTTTCCACCTCTTATATTCTAAGGAAGACTTAAACCATTATCTCTCTCTCTCTCTCTCTCTCTCTCTCTCTCTCTCTCTCTCTCCTCAAAAATTCATCTTTATTATCTCAATGCAGATTTTAATACCAATCTCTATCTCTCTCTCTCTCTCTCTCTCTCTCTCCTCAAAAAAATTCATCTTATATCTCAAGGCAGATTTAATACCAAATTCTCTCTCTCTCTCTCTCTCTCTCTCTCTCGTCCTCTCTCTCTCTCTCTCTCTCTCTCTCCAAAATATCATTCTTATACTCAAGGCAGATTTAATACCAAATTCTCTCTCTCTCTCTCTCTCTCTCTCTCTCTCTCTCTCTCTCTCTCTCTCTCCAAAAATCCTTCTTATATCTCAAGGCAGATTTAATACCAAATTCTCTCTCCTCTCTCTCTCTCTCTCTCTCCAAAACTATGAAATATATGGTAAATGTGCATACTTAGATGGGATAATGGGGATGATTGCAGAGATCTGCATCCAAAAATATGTAAAAAAACTAAAAGAAGGAAAAGGATGTAAGTTCGACAAAAAATGCAAATATATGCACCCTGTAGCCATGAATCATAATCAAATAAATAACCAACCAAGTAATAAAATCCAAATAAGAAAGAAACAAATAAATGAGAGAAATCAAGAATATCAGGTAAAAGAGAAAAGCAAACCACCAATGAGATATGCAGAGGTGTCAGCAAAAAAAAATTTCAAAGCATCAGCTCCGAAATTCTACTCAAGAGATAATAACTGTATTTATTATGCAAGAGGATATTGCAGAAACCGGAGAAAAAGGGTGCAGATTCAGACCACAAAATGAATAATTATGATGAAGGAAGATGCAAATATTCTGGAAAAGTTGGATTTTTTTAATGTCAGAATTTCTGGAAATGAAAAAAAGAACAACATACCAGAACAGGAAAGAGACTGGGAAAATCCTTATTACTACCAGTATTAAATGAAGGAGAAAGGAAAAACACGCAAACCATCATAGTGATGAATGCGCAGGGTTTAGTTACGAGTAACTCAAAAAGAAAAATAGAGTACTTAGAAGAACTAACCCAAAATGAAAAGAAAAATAGATATAATGAATATAAGTGAAACCTGGTATTCCCAAGAGACTGGGAATGATGATCAAATAAAAGGGTTCCAAACTTATAGATCAGATAGAAAAAAATAGGAATCAAGGGGAACCGCAATATATGGGAAAGACAAAAACAAGGAAAAATATATGAGAAATATAGTAACTCAGAATGTGAACTAATAGCGGTAGAATTTGAATCTGAAAAATTGATGAACATAGTAATATATAGACCTCCTAATACTAAAGAGTTTGACTTAATAATTGAAAATTGGATGATATATGTAGAAATCACAAGGACTGGACTATTCTCCCTATCTGGTGACTTCACTTTACCTTTCGTAGAATGGAAAGAACGAATAGGAGATTGTGGTTGTACTTATACATATAAAAAAGAGAGTAATAGTAGTGCAGAAGATAAGAGGCAATTTGAAAAGCTATTAGATATGCTACTAGAATACAACATTCAACAAATAAATCACCTGCCAACAAGAAAGGAAAATACTTTAGACCTAGTATTTGTGAACGAGATGAATTATGTTAAAGAAATAATAGTTTATAATGCGAGTATTTCAGACCATAATGTCATAGAATTAACAGTTCATTCCAAAGCAAGTGAAAATAGAGATAAGCAAGAAATGAAAAAGTGGGAAGGATATGGAAAATACAACTTCTACAGTAAAATATAAATGGTCAGAATTAATGAAGAATTAAACAAAGATTGGGATAACATTTCGTAAGTGATGACATAAGGGTAAATACGGAGATATTATATAAAATATTGGAGAAAATAGTGGAAAAATATATACCGAAGAAGAAAAGTAAACATCATTCATGCATACCAAGAGACAGAAGGATCTTGTTCCAGAAAATCAGAAAGTTGGGAAAAAAAAGTTTTGCTTGCAAAAGAAAAAAATGCATGGAAAGTTATAGAACTAAAAAGTAAGATAGAAAATGCAGAACCAAAAGATTATACATCAAATGAAAAATGAAAAAACGGGACTTGGAAGAAAAACCCTATTAAATATCAAGCAAAACCCCAAAACTATTATACTCATATGCGAAGAAGATGAATAAAAGAAGAATAGGAAATAGGCCCTCTGAGAATTGAAGGGAGATTAACGAATGAAAAAAAAAGGAAATTTTTGCAACATACTGGCAGAACGATATAAGAGAGAATTCACCCCTAGAATAGATAATGAAGATAATGATATAGAAGTAAGGGAAGAAAATAGTGAATATTTAGCTGACATAGATATTAATGAAGCTGATATTGTGCAGGCAATTAATGAAATTAAAAATGGAGCTGCTGCAGGGCCGGATGGAGTCCCTGCTATTTTGTTAAAGAAAGTGGTTCATTCTATCGCAAAGCCACTTGCAATATTATTAAGACAAAGTGTAGATACAGGCAAGATTTATGATGAGCACAATTAGCATATATCACCCCTACTTTTCAAAAGTGGATCCAAGACTAGAGGCAAGTTAATTATAGGCCTGTGAGTCTAACATACATATATGAAAGTGTATGAAAGGTAATGAGAAAAAATATTATGAAACATTTAATAAAAAATAATTTGTTTAATATAGGACAACACGGTTTCGATCGTACCCGGAAAAAGTACACAAACCCAACTGTTAGTCCACCGTGAGAACATATTCAAAAATATGAAAAGCGGAAATGAAAACAGATGTGGTTATTTAGACTTTGCAAAGCTTTTGACAAAGTAGACCATAATATATTAGCAAAGAAAATTGTTAGAAAACACAATATCGTAGATAAAGTAGGAAGATGGTTAAAAGAATTTTTACACAACAGAAAAACAGATAGTTATTGCAAACGATGAGAAAATCGGATGAAACCAAGGTAATATCCGGTGTGCCACAAGGTACGGTGCTAGCTGCAATATTGTTTGTTATTATGAATGAAGACATAGACAGTAATGTTAAGGATTCGGTAGTGAGTAGTTTCGCTGATGACACTAGAATAAGTAGAGAAATACTTGTGATGAAGATAGGAACGCGCTACAAAGAGACCTTAACAAAGTATATGATTGGGCAGAGGTAAATAGGATGGTATTTAACTCTGATAAATTTGAATCAATAAATTATGGAGACAGAGAAGGAAAGCTATATGCATATAGGGGACCTAATAATGAGACAATCACAAATAAGGAAGCAGTTAAAGACCTTGGTGTGATGATGAATAGGAACATGTTATGCAATGATCAAATAGCATTCTGTTGGCAAAATGTAAAGCAAAAAATGGGAATGTTGTTACGGCACTTCAAAACAAGAAAAGCTGAACACATTGGATTTATGCTTTATAAAAAACATATGTTCGTAGTCCACTTGAATATTGCAATATGATATGGTACCCACACTATCAAAAGGATATTGCACAAATAGAGAGTGTACAAAGGTCCTTTTACAGCTAGAATAGAAGAAGTTAAGGACCTAGACTACTGGGAAAGACTACAATCCTTAAAATTATATAGTCTAGAAAGGATTAAGAGAACGCTACATGATAATTCAGGCATGGAAACAGATAGAAGGAATAACAGAAAATATCATGGAACTAAAAATATCAGAAAGAGCAAGCAGAGGTAGATTAATAGTGCCCAAAACTATACCAGGAAAAATAAGGAAAGCACACAGGACATTAATCCACTACGCACCAGCATCGATAATGCAGCGTCTATTCAATGCGTTGCCAGCTCATCTGAGGAATATCTCAGGAGTGAGCGTAGATGTGTTTAAGAATAAGCTCGACAAATATCTAAACTGCATCCCAGACCATCCAAGATTGGAAGATGCAAAATATACCGGAAGATGTACTAGCAACTCTCTGGTAGACATTAGAGGCGCCTCACACTGAGGGACCTGGGGCAACCCGAAACGAAATGTTAAGGTCTGTAAGGTCTGTAAGGTCTCTCTCTCTCTTCTCTCTCTCTCCAAAAATCCATTCTTATATCTCAAGGCAGATTTAATACCCCCAATTCTCTCTCTCCTCTCTCTCTCTCTCTCTCTCTCTCTCTCTCTCTCCGGCTCTTCAAAAATCTCGAATACGGCTCCCAAAAAAGGCACCAAAAATATTATATCTCAAGGCAGGTTTAATACCAATCTCTCTCTCTCTCTCTCTCTCTCTCTTCTCCAAAAATCCTTCTTATATCTGCAAAGGCAGATTTAATACCAATCTCTTCTCTCTCTCTCTCTCTCTCTCTCTCTCTCTCTCTCTCTCTCTCTCTCTCTCTCAAAAATCCTTCTTATATCTCAAGGCATTTATTTTAATCCTCTCCTCTCTTCTCCTCTCTCTTCTTTTCTCTCCTTCTCTCCTATCAATCTCTCTCTCTCTCTCTCTCTCAAAAATCCTTCTTATTATCTCAAGGCGATTTTCATCTCCTCTCTCTCTCTCTCTCTCCTCAAAAAATCTCTCTCTCTCTCTCTCTCCTCTCTCCTCAAAAATCCATCTTATATCTCAAGGCAGATTTAATACCAATCTCTCTCTCTCTCTCTCTCTCTCTCTCTCTCTCTCTCTCGGTCCCTCTCTCTCTCTCTCAAAAACACCATCTATTTATCCAAGTCGTTACTAAAAATCCATCTTATATCTCAGGCAGATTTAATACCAATCTCTCTCTCTCTCTCCTCTCTCTCTCTCTCTTCTCTCTCTCTCCAAAAATACATCTTATATCTCAATGCAGATTTAATACCAATCTCTCTCTCTCTCTCTCTCTCTCTCTCTTCTCTCTCTCTCTCTCTCTCTCTCTCAACTTTGCATCCGGAGTGGAAATGATTCTGTGGCTGATTTTCCACTGGAAGAGGAAATTGGATCAAATGAAGACAAGGGAGGTTTTAATAACACTGCCACTTACCTTGTAAACTCGAAGTCATAACTGTTATTGGAATACGTCCATAGATAGCAACACTCGGAGAAGGACATAATATCAATTTGGTACTTCGATCATCTCTTGCTTCCAGTGAATTATGCTCTCGGTGAGCGGGTACAACTACACATATGCACAGATAGACATACACATATATATATATATATATATATATATATATATATATATATATATATATTGATTGATTGATTGATCTATTACTCTTACCTCTGCGTTGCTGATTC
>NC_087207.1:66852855-66860355 GCF_015104395.2 Macrobrachium nipponense
TTCCCCCGCCCCCCCCCCCTCCCCCCCCCCCTCCCCTGGAGATCGTGGTGGTGGTGGGGTGGCGACGCAGCCTTAGGGGGGGGGAAAGAACGGAAGTGAGGGGGGGGGGGGCGGCAGTGGCGGGGGGTGGGGGGGGGCGGGGGGAAGAGGGGAGGGGGAGGGGGTAGTAACAGAAGAAGGTCCATAGACCTTGAAGTAGCGTAAGGTCATATAACGTCGCGGGAGAAAGATCTCCAGCTTGGATGGGGTGGGGTACGGGAGAGGAGAGGGAGGGGGAGGTGTTAGAATTCTGAGAGTTAATTGAAATACAACTGGTTGTTATATCGTAATTTTTTTTTTTTTTAGATTTTTCACATTTAAACCAAACACATTATTGTATCATTATCATCTTCCGTATACTTGAAAGCAGTCACGTTAATTATACGTACTAGATGGGAGCCGTAATAGAAATAACAAGCAAGGAGGTAATTGTGTATGTATAATTTGCACACATATATGAGCTCGGTTTCCTCGCGACAGGATTTTGAGGCTTGGTGTGAAGTCAGTCTCTGTTTATCTCCCATTCGGACTTCCAGGTTTTCAGGGCGTAAAACTATGAGAATGCTGAGGGTCTTGTTGATATAGGGCTACTCATGGCCTGTCCACACTAGCAGGCATGCCCGTCGGGCACTTCCAGCTGTTAGTGTTTTCTCCCGCTTTGGAAGCAGTGTTGCCAGAGACAGTCGCATCGTTCTGGCTCCATACTTTGGTCGGTCAGTAGAGTGGAACGGGTTATGGGAACAGTGTTTGCCCGCTAATGTGGTCAACGCTTTATATATATCGCCGTGTTCAGCTACCGACTAAAAAAAGTAAGTTGTTGTTCCTGCGGTCTGTTTTGCGTGAGCTGCCTGGAAACCAGTCACGATTAGATATAATGCTATCGGATGCGGATATTCACTGCCAGCTAAACGAGGCGTGATCCGGCCTCCAGCGTACTCAGAGCGTGTGCCAACTTCTACGGTCAGATAGAGCGTTGTTTCTCTAACGAAAATTAAAATAAATACGCTATACTTCACCAGAAATAATTGTTCTGTACCGTTTAACATGCGCATTATTTATTTTTTATATTTTCATTCTTATAAATAAAACATAAATATCCTATCCTAAAATTCCTGTATCTTTAACTCAAAGCGAAACACCTTTTTCAGACATTTTTTAGGCTCTTCCATTGACCTTTCCTACCCCAACCCCTGCGCAACAAGAACAAGAATAACAACAACAACAACAACAACAAAGCAGTTTGTAGGCTTACTCCCTGAGTAAGCGAAAATGACCATAGGATGGTATTTACACACACACACACACACACACACACACACATAGTACTCACATATCTGAGATTTCCTCACGAATAAAATACTGATTCGCATATCCTAGAATGCTGCATCTTCTAAAAAAAAAATCCATTATTCCACGAAAGGTTGAACGCAATTTATATCATGCGGGCATGTTACACGGGGGAGCCACTATCCAAATATTGACTATAAGTAACAGTGGCAATATTTAAGGAACAGGGCCACCTACCGAGCAATTTTATGGCATTCATAAACCGTTTATTGTTGTCAATTTTTCTCTACCTTTATTCTTGACTTTTTAAAGAATTCTTTTTAACAGGAAGTAGGCATCGTTTTGTGTGGAGACTTTCTGTACAAGCCACTGTTTCTAAGCGTGTTTTCTGTAAATGTTGACATATGTGAATGATGATATTAATATAATTTAAAATAAAAACTTCTTTCAGTTTTCTTCTGAAGATTGAAAAAGAAACCCACGTTACACACAGTAATTTTGTGGGTTTCTTTTTCAATAATATAAAATAATACGATATGGTGTGAGTCTTAAAGACGAGTCATTTCTTATAGCTGAACTTACAGGAGAGACATTTTTTCCGTCAGTGATTTTCTTTTATTTTTCATATATTTTTCGTGTAATTTGTATGTATAAATATAGTTTCTATTTGTTAGATTTCGAAAGAAACTATGACGTCACCAAATATTAATTAATATCAGAAATTATATGGAATTTTGTTTTAAATTCTACGTATGATTATTGTTTTTGATTGTTAAACTTTTAATGCAAGACACCTATGTTTCAGGTACGTGTATGAGGTAATTATATATTAATTAATATATAGATATATATATATATATATATATATATATATATATATATATATATATATATATAAGTCATTTCACATTTCCGTGATTCATATACTATATCGAGCTACAATGTCCTTTAATATCTAATTCGCTCTACCTCGGAGTTTTTTAATATATTTTCATATGCTTAACCGAAGGGGAGTTTTTTCTCGATAATAGACTTGCCTGGACCAGGGCGCGAACCCATGGATCCTTTCAAATCCAGAACGTCAGTGAAGCTTTTTATTCCTACTACACCAGGAATGTCTATTATCGAGAAAAAATTCCCCTTCGGTTAAGCATATATGAAAATATATTAATTCCGAGGTAGAGCGAATTAGATATTAAAGGACATTGTAGCTCGATATATATATATATATATATATATATATATAATATATACATATATATATATATATATATATATATATATATATATATATATATATATATATGAGTCTAATCACATCACCTAATTCATATATACGCATTAAGCTACAAATGTCCTTTAATATCTAATTCGCTCTACCTCAAAATTAATATATTTTCAGTTAACATATGTATATGAAAATATATTAATTCTGAGGTAGGGCGAATTAGATATTAAAGGACATTTGTAGCTTAATGCGTATGTATGTATATATATGTATAAATTTGTATTTTTTAAATAGTAAGAATAATTATTGTTTTTAATAGTTCAAAAAATCTAAATAACTGTCTGGTCCCTTTTTGATGTAACTAGCTTATCAATTTATATATAAAAAAGCTTTCGAATATTTTTTTAAAATTATAATTATTGCTTTCAATTGTTAGGCATCTAATAAAGTAAAGATGTGTTTCTGGTCCTCGTATGATGAAACCAGATACTGATTTATACAGATATGTATTTGTATATATATATATATATATATATATATATATATATATATACATATATATATATATACATTTGTATAGTGTTATATATATATATATATATATATTTGCATATATATATATATATATATATATATATATATATATATATATATTTATATATATATATATAATACTATATATATATATACTATAATATGATATATAAATATATATATATATATATATATATATATATATATATGTATATATATATAAATACATATATATATGAAATATAATATATATGATAGATATATATTATATATATATATATATATATATATATATATATGTATATGTATATATATATAAATATATATATATATATATATATATATATATATATATATATATATATATATATAGAACTCAGGATCATGAAAAACTGATTATAGTTAATTCCACTAGAATACCCAAAGGAAATAATCACGTTTCCAGGTCGTCAAAATTTCATACCATTTGTACTCTATAAGAAAAATCATTTGAATCGTGAAAATTTATAATATTTCATTTCGCTGGAATACACATGGAGAATTTTCGATGTATCAGGTTATTAAAATTTTCAGGAAATGGGATTTATATATGGATGGTAAAATTTTGGTATTATATATAATGTCACTACCATACAGAAGGAAATTTTCCATGTTCCAGGTTGTCCAAATATCCACTAATGGAACTATGGAATATATATATATATATATATATATATATATATATATATATATATATACATATATATATATATGTATATAGTATATATATATATATAGTATATATATGTATATATATATATATATATATATATATATATATATATATATATATATATATATATATATATATATATATATATATATATATATATATATATATATATATATATATATATATATATATATATATATATATATATATATACATAAGCTATTTGGATCGTAAAATTTGATTATATTTAATTTCGCTTGGATACCCGCAGGAAATTATCCTTGTTCTAGGTTGTCAAAATTTTCCTATAGATGTAATATATATATATATATATATATATATATATATATATATATATTATATGTAATGTAATGTATATAAACTTTGGATCGTAAAATAATTTTATTGTACTTAATTTTACTAGAGTGCCCAAAGGAAATTTTTCCATGTTCCAAGTTGTTGGGCTGGAGACAGCTTTTCCATTCGAAAGAATCGGAAATTCTTCTTCTCGAACTGGGATAACTTGTAGGCGAATATTCTCTTTCCTTGTACGGTTTTTTGGATTCCGAAACTCTTCCGCGGGAACCTATATTTCCAGATCTGTTCCAGCCCCAGCAAAAGGGAGGTCCGCTAAAAACCCGTTCGTTAGTGAAACCGGCAATAGATATGTTTGGTTTCGATCATAGACTCGACAGCCAAATATTGCGCGGATTCCTCTCTGATAACTAAAATCTTCTTTGTATATTTACTATTTACCTCCTATTACTTCTTTCATAAGAGAAGGCCGACGGAACGGCGATCGGGTGTCCTTATTAAAACAGACATTACGGAAAGAGAGAGGAATATCGAATCAGGAAAAATACTGTAATGGCAGATGATGAGTCAAAAGGCAGCTGTACGGTAATTAATGCTGGGTTCCAGAAATAGAAGATCATAGTGTTCTCGCCAATCTAAACTGTAAGATATTCGAGTTTGTGTGTGTATATATATATATATAGTATATATTATATATATATATATAATATTATATATGTGATGTGTTGTATATGTACCTACATATCTTTATTATAATATATATATATATATATATATATAATATATATATATATATATATATATACTATACATCATATACATACATATATATATATATAACATACCCACATTGAATGTTTTATATAATCTAGCACCATTTTTCTGATACAAGTATACTTCTTATTTTCAAGGCGAAAACTGACAAGGAAAAGTTTGCAAATAATAACTGTGTTGCTTCATCTACTATTCAGGTTCCCGTATCTGTTTCAGCCATTAACTCTCGTTGGACATTATTTTAACCCAACTAATGGCCAGGAGTTAATGGCTGAAACAGCTGCCGACACTGAATAATAAATGAAGGAGCATAGCAATAAGTTTCATTCCCTCCTAAGTTTTAGCCTTGAAGATACGAAGAGGTGAGGAAGTGGTACCTCAAAATAATTGATGGCAGACGCTCACATCATGTATATCTATGTATGGTATGTATATATATATATATTTATTTATATATATATTATATATATATATATATATATATATATGTGTGCGTGTGTGTATGTGTGTGTTTGTGTGTGTGTGTATGTATATAATATATATATATATATATATATATATATATATATATATATATATATATTACAAAATCCACGTAAGGAGGTGAGTGTGCACTTGAAAATGTAGAATAACTACGAAAGTACTTATTCAAAAGTCCCGGTTTTCACTCACCTTCTCAAGTGGATTTTGTGATATTCTCAAGCACGTGTTCCTTCGTGCTAAATTGGGTATATATATATATATATATATAATATAATTATATAATATATATATATATAAATATATATGTGTGTGTGTGTGTGTGTGTGTGTGTATGTATATATATAATATATATATGTATATATATATGTATGTATAATATATATATATATATATATATATATATATATATATATATATGAGGAACAGAGACTTCTATACAAAATAAACGCGGCTGAAACAGCTAATATTTGAAATAAAATCTGAATTAATGAAGCTCTTCTTCCAGCATATAATAATAATAATAATAATAATAATAATAATAATAATAATAATAATAATAATAATAATAATAATAATAATAATAATAATAATAATAATAATAATAATAATAATAATAATAATAATAATAATTTTTTGTTGGGAAAAATTCTCTATCGCGAGAGTATATAAAATTTTCTAAGAAGTCCACAATAATGAAAAATGTTGCGCGAGTTCCTGTATAATTTAAAAAGCCTTTACAACCCCTTTGAACCTTCCTCTGGGTTCATCTTCAGTCCAAAAGGGAAGGGTTCGAAAGATTTGTATAGGGTTTTGAAATTATACACGAACTCGCAACATTTTTTATTATTGTGGACCCCTTACAACAACAACAACAACAACAACAACAATAACAATAATATTAATAATAATAGTACTGTTAAAGAGAATGGCAGAATTAAGCGAGTTTTGGATTTTATAATAATTTTTTTTGTTTTTCTAATTTTCTTACAATTCGTTTCTCTGGCTCACCGATGTTTCCTGAGTAACTGGCCAATATTTATACTAACCAGTTACTCAGAAACATTGCTGAGCCTGAGAAGCGAATTGTAAGAAAAATAGAAAAAAAAAACAAATATAAAAGCAACTCGCCTAATTCTGCCATTCTTTTTAACAACACTTGCCTAAAAGAGGGTCTTCCATCAAATAATAATAAAATAATAATAATCAAATAATAATATAATAACTAATAATAATAAAATAATTAATAATAATAATAAAATAGGTTAATATCAGGAGAGGGATCTTCCAGGGCGACTCACTGTCCCCACTACTCTTCGTAGTTAGCCGGTGATTCCCATGGGACAAAAGTACTACAGAAGATGGAAGCCGGGTACCAACTCAAGAAAAGAGGCAACAAAATCAACCATCTGATTTGTTCATGGACGACATCAAGCTGTATGGTAAGAGCATCAAGGAAATAGATACCCTAATCCAGACTGTAAGGATTGTATCTGGGGACATCAGGATGGAGTTTGGAATAGAAAAATGCGCCTTAGTAACATACAAAAAGGCAAACAAAGTAACGAGAACTGAAGGGATAAAGCTACCAGATGGGAGCAACATCAAACACATAGATGAGACAGGATACAATACCTGGGAATAATGGAAGGAGGAGATATAAAACACCAAGAGATGAAGGACACGATCAGGAAAGAATATATGCAGAGACTCAAGGCGATACTCAAGTCAAAACTCAACGCCGGAATATGATAAAAGCCATAAACACATGGGCAGTGCCAGTAATCAGATACAGCGCAGGAATAGTGGAATGGACGAAGGCAGAACTCCGCAGCATAGATCAGAAAACCAGGAAACAAATGACAATACACAAAGCACTTACACCCAAGAGCAAATACGGACAGACTATACATAACACGAAAGGAAGGAGGGAGAGGACTACTAAGTATAGAGGACTGCGTCAACATCGAAAACAGAGCACTGGGGGGCAATATCTGAAAACCAGTGAAGACGAGTGGCTAAAGCGTGCATGGGAAGAAGGACTAATAAAAGCAGACGAAGACCCAGAAATATACAGAGACAGGAGAAAGACAGAAAGAACAGAGGACTGGCACAACAAACCAATGCACGG
>NC_087207.1:66872855-66875355 GCF_015104395.2 Macrobrachium nipponense
GAAAAAATTAATGAACATAGTAATATATAGACCCCCTAATACTAAAGAGTTTGACCACAATAATAGAAAAATTGGATGATATATGTATAAATCACAAGGACTCGGACTATTCTCTATCCGGAGACTTTAACTTTCCTTTACGTAGACTGGAAAGAACGAATAGGAGATTGTGGTTGTATTTATACATATAAAAAAGAGAGTAATAGTAGTGTTGAAGATAAAAGGCAATTCGAAAAGCTATTAGATATGCTACTAGAATACAACATTCAACAAATAAATCACCTGCCAACAAGAAAGGAAAATACTTTAGACCTAGTATTTGTGAACGAGGTGAATTATGTTAAAGAAATAATAGTTTATAATGCGATTATTTCAGACCATAATGTCATAGCATTAACAGTCTATTCCAAAGCAAGTGAAAACAGAGATAAGCAAGAAATGAAAAAGTGGGAATGATATGGAAAATACAACTTCTACAGTAAAAATATAAAATAGTCAGAAATAAATGAAGAATTAAACAAAGATTGGGATAACATTTTCGTAAGTGATGATATAAAGCTAAATACGGAGATATTATATAAAATATTAGAGAAAATAGTGGATAAATATATACCGAAGAAGAAAAGTAAACATCAGTCATGCCTACCAAGAGACAGAAGGATCTTGTTCCAGAAAATCAGAAAGTGGTGAAAAGGTCTTGCAAAAGAAAAAATGCATGGAAAGTGATCGAACTAAAAAGTAAGATAGATAATGCAGAACAAAAGTTTATACAATCAAAAGAAAATGAAAAACAGGACTTGGAAGAAAAAACCCTGGTAAATATCAAGCAAAACCCCAAACTATTGTACTCGTATGCAAAAAAAGATGAATAAAATAAGAATAGAAATAGGCCCTCTAAGAATCGAAGGGAGATTATCGAATGAAAAAAAGGAAATATGCAACATATTGGCGGAAAGATATAAGAGAGAATTCACCCTAGAATTGATAATGAAGATAATGATACAGAAGTAAGGGATGAAAATAGTGAATATTTAGCAGACATAGATATTAATGAAGCTGATATTGTGCAGGCTATTAATGAAATTAAAAATGGAGCTGCAGCAGGGCCTGATGGTGTCCTTGCTATTTTGTTAAAGAAAGTAGTTCATTCTATCGCAAAGCCACTTGCAGTATTATTAAGACAAAGTATAGATACAGGCAAGATTTATGATGAGCACAAATTAGCATATATTACCCCTACTTTCAAAAGTGGATCAAGACTAGAGGCAAGTAATTATAGGCCTGTGAGTCTAACATCACATATTATGAAAGTGTATGAAAGGGCAATGAAGAAAAATAATATGCAACATTTAATAAAAAATAATTTGTTTAATATAGGACAACATGGTTTTGTACCCGGAAAAAGTACACAAACCCAACTGTTAGTCCACCGTGAGAACATATTCAAAAATATGAAAAGCGGAAATGAAACAGATGTGGTTTATCCAGATTTTGCAAAAGCTTTTGACAAGGTAGATCATAATATATTAGCGAAGAAAATTAGAAAACATAATATAGTGGATAAAGTAGGAAGATGGTTAAAAGAATTTTTGCACAACAGAAAACAGATAGTTATTGCATACGATGAGAAATCGGATGAAGCTAATAAGGATAATTTTCGGTGTGCCACAAGGTACGGTGTTAGCTGCATTACTGTTTGTTATTATGATTGCAGACATAGACAGTAATGTTAAGGACTCGGTAGTGAGTAGTTTCGCCAATGACACAAGAATAAGTAGAGAAATTACTTGTGATGAAGATAGGAAAGCGCTACAAAGAGACCTTAACAAAGTATATGATTGGGCAGAGGTAAATAGGATGGTATTTAACTCTGGTAAATTTGAATCAATAAATTATGGAGACAGAGAAGGAAAGCTATATGCATATAGGGGACCTAATAATGAGACAATCACAAATAAGGAAGCAGTTAAAGACCTTGGTGTGATGTTGAATAGGAACATGTTATGCAATGATCAAATAGCAATTCTATAGGCAAATGTAAAGCAAAAATGGGAATGTTGGTTACGGCACTTCAAAAACAAGAAAAGCTGCAACATGATTATGCTTTATAAAACATATGTTCGTAGTCCACTTGAATATTGCAATATGATATGGTACCCACACTATCGAAAGGATATTGCATAAATAGAGAGTTTACAAAGGTCCTTTACAGCTAGAATAGAAGAAGTTAAGGATCTTGACCACTGGGAAAGACTACAATCCTTAAAATTATATAGTCTAGAAAGGAGAAGAGAACGCTACATGATAATTCAGGCATGGAAACAGATAGAAGGAATAGCCGAAAACATCATGGAGCTAAAAATATCAGAAAGAGCAAGCATAGGTAGATTAATAGTGCCCAAAACTATACCAGGAAAAATAAGGAAAGCACACAGGACATTAATCCACTACGCACCAGCATCGATAATGCAGCGTCTATTCAATGCGTTGCCAGCTCATC